>NC_090937.1:1491066887-1491404160 GCF_040938575.1 Ambystoma mexicanum | reverse complement strand
CTGATTGACTGGGAGGGTTATGGGGGAGTGCTGTCATGGCAACTGGGCAAGGACGACTAGTTCCATCATTGAAAGGGCTCCAGGTGGACCCAGTTCTGGCACTTTTGGCGACAGGCTCTGCACACTTTATTTCTGGTGCACGTATTATTTCCTCCCCTGCATGGTCCCCATGTGCATCCAGGTTGGGCGTGGCCATAGGAAAACATTGGGCTGCACGCACAGCATCCTTTGGGAGTGGCAAGGTGGGGCCACAAGGCGGAGGCAAGGGGGCGATGCTGCAACCAGACTATCTAAGCCTGTCCCGCCCACATGCAAGCGCTTTGCGTTAGTCTGCTTATATAGGGACATCTTAAGAACTTTTGGGGCCCTGGGCATGGATATCTTTGGAGACCCCCTCCACCAAACCAAAGGAATTAAGGGATCAAGAATACTGGTCGCGCCCCTGAACCCCCCCCTGCACGCTCACAACTTCTTGGTTGATATGCTGTCTCGCAGCATAATAAGCATGTTTACTCCCTTTAAGTCCCCTTACCTTCTTCATTCTTGCACTAATCAGAATGATAAATAAGTAGCATTTGAAGACCAACATTAGCAGTCTACAAAGAGGTTACTGTTCTAGTGCATACAGGATACATTTTATTAATAACATCCAGGAAAGTATGCAGCCTGTAGTAATAATCCAGGACCTTATGTAAAAGGTACATGTAACCCATAATAGACAGAGAACTCACATTAGCTGCCTCACAGAATGCAAAAGTGCTCATGCATGGATGGAGGAGACCAATTGAAAGGAAGGAGAAAGGTACACATACCGTATGTATCATCTGCTGTAATACTGTAACTATTACGTATTTAATCAACCTCGATTAGTTCTCGAGTGCCAACATTTGTAAGAGGATTCAATTCAACACGACAGCTAAGTCAATGCCTAGTCTGGGATACTGAATGGAAACCCTTATTAATATATCTTTATGTCCAGTTCATGCGTTCTGGATGACTACCCCTATATAACACCCCTCTCTTGGAATCCCCCTGACCCCACTGAGCCAAGAAGTAGTTCTGTTTTGCAAGTTTAAAGGTTTATTTGATAATTTAAACAATATATATATATATATCACGCTTTATAATAAATTAATAATTGAATATCACACTGAATCTGAGCAGTAATAAATAATGGATAGTCTGGCACTAGCACACTTCTTTATAATCAATGATGAGTGGTTATAGGATGGATAAGATAGCAACAATACTTTATGGTTTCAAATGGATGCAAGGTGGAATGAAAATGCAGTACAGAAAATACTCAATATGCGTTCAACAAAACAATGTAATCACTTTTCTCTGGCAATCCCCTCCCCCCTTTATGCAATGCAAGGAAATGGAAGGAAAGCACACAGTTCTCAGAAATGCAATCAACTGTAATTCAGTTCACCCCAGCAAGCTTAGACTACAGAAGTTGGAAACACAGGCCCAAAATGCTTTTATATGTGCTGGCAATGAAGTGAAAAATATGCTAAAATGATTTTAATTCCCTCTGGAGGTTCAGGGTGAGTGATATCTAGTTAATATTAGTCCAGGCTCACTTTAGCAAGGATCTAGGAGTAACTAGCAGGTTAAACGAATTTTTGGCAACTGAAAGCAAGAAAACTGCTGTTTTCACACGTTGAGAAATTTGCAAATCGCGACAAAATCCGCGAGTGCGTTTTTCGCGATTGCGGCAAAAGTATCGGGGGTAGGAATGCGGTTCTAGGTTTGTAAAAAAGCCACGATTCCAAGCTTTCAGAGGAAAGTTACTGCAAGTCTCTAGCACAAACGGTTACGGAGTTATGAGCGATATGGTAAAGGTCGTTTTTCAGATTTGGAATGTTAAAATTCAAAGTGACAAGTGCAGCTTGCAACTAGAAAATGACAGGTGACAGCTTTACAAATGACAGGTGACAGTTAGGAGGCAGTTCTACTTAGATTAAAATAGCTTGGATTAGATTATTTTAACTAAGAGATTGGTTCTGCACAGTTCTGCTAGGTACTCACACTATATTCTTGAATTAAATGGGCCTCGCCACGGATCTGGTCAGGTTTTCTTCACTCGCCACGGACGGTTTCTGCGCACAGCGTCTGAGTCAGCTCTACTCTGCTGGTCTGGTCTGGGTCTCTGGTTCTGATCAGGTCTGTGGGTCCGGATACAGCGGTCTCCGGTTCAGCTGGTCTCTCTCTGGATACAACACTGCTCTCTGGCAAATGGCAAGGGTTCTTGCAAAGAATTCAAACAGCTCGCCTGGCTGTGATAGTGGCAATGATTTTAGGCCTGCTAAGGAGGGATTTAGCTTGTAGTTGACCTCTCTGCTACAAATTCTGAAGTAAAGTCTTGGTCTCTGAAGGTGGATAGATTGAAGTCTCTATGTTGGCTCTCTGAAGGTTGATGGAGGTAAAGTATGGATTTTCCCGGCAGAGCGTCCCGCAGCAAATGGATTTGAAGGTCCCTATCTGTCCTGTCTGTCTGCTTTTATGTGTTTTGAAAGTGGGTGTGTGTGAGCAGCATCACTAGGCTCTACCCCTCTCCACTTATCATTGGCCACTTCGTCCTCTTCCCCTTGATTGGGGGAATGAAATGAAGTGTCATCATGATGAGGTCTGTTTATGGTACAGAGAACCCACCCCTGTCAAATTACACACAATCTATATTTTGACCCAAAAGACATATTTGCACAGGTACACATTTGTTTCAAATTACATGCACCCATCACATATCACAGGAGGTATACCCTGTCCAAATCTGCTCTTCCTGGGAGCTTGCATTCAGAAATGGCGACATTTGCACTTTTTAACTGGTTTCGCAATATCGGACATTAACCCAAATTTACACACATGTGCGCAAGGAGTATGGACATTAATTGATGAAGTGTCAGATTTTTAACATGCATACATTTTAAGTAATACCCTCTTAACTGAGAGTTTGCCCCAAGATCATGCCACCGGTTCTAAATACCTCTTAAAATGTGGGCAGAAAAATCACAAGAATTATGGTATCATTTAAATAATTTTCACAAGTCCGTACTATGAGTTATTCATCTTTTTCTAAAACCATATTCTGGCTACAGGGGTGTGGTTTCCCCCCAGCACAAGGTTGAATTTCTGGTTTTTCCAGTTCTGCCAAGCCAGCTTGCTCTCACAGGCAGTGCTCCTCCCCTTTACTTCCAGGAGGAAGCCACTTTTTACGGCCCCCATAATAAAACATTTGCCTGAGTCATGACAGGGCTTTGTTCAATTTCCTGCAGAGCCCAGGTAATTCAATCAGGGAAGTGTCATATCCCTTTTGGTGGGAGCAGCAAAAGGCAGATAGGCCTGGGAACACAGCTGTTGTGCAAGTCTCAACTCCTGTCGGGGGTAGCTGGTGGGCAGAATTCAGTTCCTTAAGCCAGGCCCCAGCTAATGTCACTTTTGTTCCCCAGTTTAAGTCAATACCATTTTTTACATATGCAGCTAGGATGCTGATTCTAAGTTTAAAACTATGACATTTAAACAATTGCAACCTATGTGACACTCAAAGTAGGTCACTCATTTCTTTTAAACTTTTAGGTTTTTAGTGTCTTTCAGTCCAAATTTACTTAAACTGCTGAAATCCACAGCTCAGCCAGTCTTGTTATAAACCTTCAAGTCACTTCAAAATATAACTTTAGATTGTATCCACCTCTCAGTAAGTCTTTCTTTGGCTTGCCTTGGGTTAATTTATTCAGTTTTAAACAAAATCTGGTGGTTTTAAAACGCCGGCTTTCTGATAGTGGTGAGTACTGGTACTGCACCCCTTTTTGGGATTTAAGAAAATGAATTCCCCACAATTCTAGGTTGCTTTTGGCAATCAGCATTGCCATTCCCAATGGTTTCAGACTACTGTGTGGGTAGTCCAATGGTGGTTTTAGGCAGTGCCCTTCTGTGCCCATAACATCGGCAAAATGGGTGGCAGCCTATTCTTCATGCACTTCCCTGGGCATTTTCTGGGAAGCTCTGGCCATCATGATGTTTTCCATGTCAGTACTGCACAGTTTTGAGGTAGGGCTTGGATGCGTGGATAAAAACATCCCACACAATATACAGATAATTCAGTCTGACAGCGGTTCCTACCTTGTCTTCGTCGAGACAGTTGCAAGGGTGGATGGCACCGTTCCCGAATGAGAAAGAGGATTAACCTGGAACTCCCTGCGCGGAAAGCACCAGAAGGCTATCCCCCGAAGAGAACCCCAGGGAAACCCTCAAGGGGGAAAAAACACTGTGCTGAGCTGCTAGGGAGCATTGATAAATGCCTTCCTTCTCACGGAACCAGCCGGTGTTGTTGCTTTCAGGTGAAGGAGTAGCTGCGTGTTCTATTTCGCCCAGCTGCACAATAGGTTAAAGAACAATCATTAGCTACACACTGTCAAGAAGAAGGATAACTGATGCTACTGAGAGTCTCCCCGCCCCTTACCAAATATGCAATATAAACTGAAATCTCAATGATGGATGTAGAGGAGGAAATTCCCTAAGCCTGCGAATGCTAAGATACAAAGCAGAGGTTGTAAAATAAATTGATAATAGAATGCTCTATACTGTCGAGCAAAATGAGAAAGAAAGCCTATCCACCTGAATGGAGAAGAAGCCGCGCCTCCTTGTATGAAAGAGAAGGAGTGTAAATCGAGTCCGGAAAAGGATTCTGTGAATGGTAGTCCCGGAGCTGGTAAATGCGATTCTTGTGACAATTGCTGTTTCCTAGAGGGCGAGGAAGAAAATAGGAATCGGATACTGTCTCACCCACAGTGGAGGTAGATAAGACTAACTAGTATGCCCCTAAAGGCGTGCCTACTGGTATGTAGAAAACCGGAGCTGAAAACAGAAGCTGATGGAATAGAATGGAGGGCGGATCGCACGCGTCCTTGAACCTTGAATAAGGCAGTAAAGAAAGGTGTGTAAGCTTACAAAGGCTGACAGAATCCTAAACAGATCAACACCAAAATGAAACTTTCGGATTAGCCCTGATGCGTACTCACGGAGCGTCTCGTAGTCTCTATCAGAGTAGTGACGCAATATGCACTCCGCGTTCTCCTCTTTTAACATGTCTACGTTGCTCACTGGGGGCGTGTCGGCGGTTTCCCTTCGACGCACTCCTTCCGGTAGATGCGTAGAGGACGCATTAACCACTAGACCGGCAATGTCGGGATCTGCCTGAACTCCCGTAGACCCAGTAAAGACCCGTTTGCCATGCACATTTTGAGATGTAAGGGTGGAAACCATTACATCTGCTGGCAAATCCAGGATACAAGCATGAACGCTTTTGTTCCATAGTCTTGAATTTAGATACTTATTCACCTCTTGGACTAACACTTTATGCCATCGATAGAGGCGATTGCCTAGGGTTCACAACATCCCATCTGAATAGACCAATTTCTAGACTTTCACCATACGGATGATATGTTTTTAAAGTATTCCCTATCTGGTGCAGGTACATCGCTGATACCAGCACATGTTGTTCTGCAAAACCAAGTACATATGCAGGCAGTTTTATAAACTTCAGACATAGGAAAGGCTCAGCCAGCCTTGCTGGAATGTGATATTCTAATTTTGCATATGAACACATATCTCTGCAATGGGTGCTTCACACACTGAGCTAACTTCTGAACCATTGTGGCATTCAATTTATCAATATCCATTTCACTGTTGCTTAATGCACATGATCAACATAATTCCAACAGGAAGGAAAGAATGCTACAGAGTTGTGCCGCAAGGAACACACAAACTATGTATACCACAGTGGACAAAGAAAGCAATACATGATGAATTGATCAAGGCAGAAGGTACTTGTCAAAACAGAAAGGCAATGAGTTTAGCGCCTCAGCAGCACCCCATAAAATATCCTGACGTGTGCTATTTAAGACTGGTGAACAATGGAATATTACTTCTTCAGATCAGGCAGCCTAGTGGGGCCCCCCTCCAAGGTGGTGGCCCTGGGCAAGTTCCTCTTTTACCCTCCCATAAAAATGTCTCTGTGCTTATAGCAGCGTAACGCTCACCGCCGCCAGAAGCACTCTTACCTGATTCCAGCAATACCATTGTTTGAAGCAGAGCTTACATGACTCCAGCAACATCATCTCCAGCGCACATCTTACCTGATTCCAGCAATACCATCAGCTGAAGCGCATCTTACCTGATTCCAGCAATACCATCACCTGAAGTGCACCTTAGCAGATTCCAACAATGCTATCGCCTGAAGAGCATCTTACCTGACCCACGCAATACCATCGCCTGCAGCGCATCTTACCTGATTCCAGCAGTCGGAGCGCATCCTTACCTCTTCCGGGCGTCCAAGCTACGAGGGAGCTCATCTCGTCCAGCATCCTCGCGGATCCATGCATCCAGCAACCGCTGGAAGGTATTTTCATAGCTGCTTCTCGTCAGACTTTGGCAGGCCATCCCTGCAGGAAAAAAGGATAAACAAGGTTAGAAACAACATAAAGAAATTAAAGGGATACGGACAATAATCACGGAAAAAAGACATTACAAAAGGATACGGACAATATTCATTGTTGAGAAACACTTACCTTTGAAGTGGAACAACCACAGCCGGTCTCGGCTGCCACGCACATGGACCAGTGAAGAAACTAGGTCCATTTAAGGCGCCCCTGCAGTTGAGAAGCAGGACAGAGAGCTCATCCTCATAAATAAACAGGGGCAATGTCAGCAACCAGCACAGTCTACACTACAGGAGCAGGGGAAGAAGCCTGATCCAGGGGAGTCAATTTCAGGGAGGGCTGCAACCGTGCCTCAATGTCCCCGCAGAGACCAGGTGAGTGTAAATATAACCTACTGGCCCAGTGGCTGGACCATTTTCTTTGCTCTACTCCTACCTGCTTTGCCTCACCCCCCACTCTTCTCGCTATCTTTCCCATGGCACTTTCTGATTCCCCTATCTTCTCCAACTGTTTCTCCATTGACTATTCTTCCCTTCTCACTAAGTCTGGTAGGAAGTTCAAAAGGACATTTTGGCCTCTAACCAGGGTCTCCCTATCGCTGACACCTACTCCAATGGTTCCTCTAGACAGACCCTCACAGACATCCTCTCTGTTATTCCTTTGCCAGATCTATGGACTCTTTAAATGATCTCTATTCTCTGTCCTATCTCCTCCTCTCCCATTAATATTAATGGTGGCATCTGCTGGGAAGCTCTCATGGCCCCCTTCAACTCTTCTAAGGTAATCATTAATGTCTATCTAAACAGCACAGTCATGGTCCAAGGTCCTCAGGCCAATCTCCTACTCTTTGATAGGTGCTTCCCTCGCCTTATCAGTTTCCTTCCATCTCCTACTGTCCCCTCACTCTCCTCTCCTGCTCCCCAGTCTCCCCCTTCTGCCCACCCCTCAGCTACCTTGCCCTCTCCTCCCACCTCTACTGCCCCCCTGTGGCTCTTTCACTTCCGCAGGGCATACCTCTGATTTGTACCTCTCCCCGGAAGGCATTTAAGGCTGGCAACCTTCTTCATCTTGCCACTCTCAACTCTTGCACTGCTGTAAAACACTCCTTTGACATCTGCCGCCACATTGAAGATCTTGATCTTGATGGCATCGTGCTCACTGGGACTTGGCCCATGGCCAGCTCTGTCACGAGGTTGGACACTCTCTTCCCTGATGGCTACAAAATCCTCTCCGCAACCAGATTACCCGGTACAGAGCGGGTGTACCCTCAGTGGATTCCTGCTTCTATCATTCCCATGCAGACCTAATCCTCTTTTGAATGCTTTGTCTGCAGGCTTTCTCTCTCTCCTGGCCACTCTCTAACCTTGGCTACTATCTATCAGCCTCCTTGTCAGATCACCTCCTTCCTTTCGAAGTGGGCAGACCTCTCCTCCTCCCTCCTGTCCTCAACAACTCAACTCCTCCTTCTTGGTGACCTTAATACCCACCTTGATTCTAATTGTTCCTCGTCTGTACTCTTTCTTGACTTCTGTGATTCCCTCTCCCTCTCTATTCTCCCCTCTTGCCCAACTCACTCTGCTGGGCACACGCTTGATGCTTTGATCTCCTTTGACCTCCCCTCTCCATCCCTCTGACCACTCCTCTCTCCTGGAGTGATCACTCCCTCCTCTTCTCCCATCTCACCCTCTCTATCCCCCCAGGCCAAGCAATCCGAAACACTGCCACCTACCTTCTCGGACATCCGGCCCATGAAGTGTATGTCAGTTGAGGCTTTCTCTGCCACCTTCCCCCCATCCCCTCCTCCTCTGGCTAACTCACATCCTGACACAGCCCTTTCCATGCTCTACTCTTCTATCCCCGATACTCTTGATGTTATTGCCCCTGTCATGAGAAGCCATTTGAATTCCAAAGCCAAGTGCAATTCTCGGTACGACTCAGACCTAGCTGCCCTTAAACATAAGTGCAGGGATGCTGAGAGAGAATGGAGGGCTTCTTGTACATCCTCTGACAAACTGGCCTGCCGCCTATGCGAAAGGCAATACCTGCTCCCTGTCCATACTAAGAAGAGAGCCCACATCCAAGACCGAGTCTCTGCAGCATCTAACAACTCGGCCAAATTCTTCAAAATCTGCAAGGATCTGGCCAACCCTGCTGCAGTCACTACCTCTCCTATCGCCTCCCAGGCCATTTGCAAGGCCCTTTCCTCTCACTTGAGAGGTGAGGCTGGTTTGAGGATCTCGCCATTTTAAAGCCACTCTGCTTGTTTTATTGATTGTATTCTTTGATGCATGGTTGTTAGTGCTCACTAGCATTTTACTGATTTTAGTGTGTGCCTTTGAAATTGTGTGAAACATTAGGATGTCATATTCTGGCTAGTTCTCTTTCTGTATCCTGACAAGGGGGCGGGCCTTAGTGCACTCCCCTCGGAACCTTGGCTTATAGAGCCGGTACATTTGTCATGCGAAGGGAGAGGTGAGGCTTCTCTGAGGAGCTTGCCATTTTAAAGCCACTCTGCTTGATTTATTGTGTTCTATGATGCATGTGTGCACTAGGACCCCAACCGGCCCATAAACCAGGGGTTTGCCCAATGGTACTTTAAGATGGAGTAGCAGCAACTGTGAGATGGATGGGGATGCAGATTAGTACTCTAGCATCACATCAATAATGACAACTGAATAGTTTGGCAAAGGGAGTCGATTTAATGACAAGTACAACAAACAGGGAGTTTCATGAATATCAGTGGTTGCTTGATCTTCCTTCTCGCTTCACAACTCCAATGAACTTCATAAAAAACGCATCATTTATACTAAAAACTCGTCATCGCTGACGTATAATGCTTAAAATGTTGCAGCAATTGTAACGGTTCTAGGAAGGTAACTTTAATATAGCTATATCTGTATATGTCAGTTGGGGCATCTAAGCCCTACCTTAAAAATGGCTACTGTAGATGTCACTAAAAGTACGTTGTCCCATTGGTTCTACTAAACATATAACACTAGGTTACTTGGTCCGCTATGATTGGGCTGGCACCAACCACACTCATACTTTTCCACTTTGCCTAGCAGCATGCATAATGGTCAGCCAGGTGCAGGGTGCATGGCACACCGCCATGCGTAGGTGTGAAAGTCCGCCTTCTTCTCAATCGGCTGGTCACCTGATTCAAACACCGTAAAATCGCTTCATTCTTCATGTAATTCATGTATTTGATTTTCGTTTTGTCCACCACCTGCCTTCTGCTTCTTATCTTGACCTTTCTGTGCAGGATATTCTGTTCCTTGCTTCATTGAGTTTCGCTTCTGCCTTTTATTCTTGATTTTGTTGACTCTGCTCTTGTGCATAGTGGAAGTATACTTATATAACTTGCTTCTATTGAGGTAGATATGTATAGGTGGCCCTTGCCGCAATCTATTTTACTACTAAGCATAGCATGCCACACAATTTTCTTAGCTTTCTTCCGTTTTCCAAGCATATGTACATGTCAACTGAATATCTTTGTTGTGCTTATGGCATAAGCTTCTTACATTTGACATGATCCTTTCACTTTAGATTCATGATGTCCTTTATCCATGGCATTTCGTCTCTTTTTGTCACTCGCAGGTTGTCATATCTTCTATATGTGGGTCAGTCCGGGCTCCTGTGACATCACCATTCGTCATCCTTTAAGACCTTTTTAGCTTCTTTGGGGACTGTACTCAGCCAATCGCCATTCCGTTTAATTTGTTGATATGGTTTCCTCAATAGATACCTTACTGTCCAGGTTTTCTTAGGTGTCGGTACCTCAATGGGTATAATAAAGATAAGGGATACCTGGTACTATGCCTATGGTCCTCCAGGTAAGTGTACAGTGAAAAAAGAAAAGAGGGGGGGTTTGGACCGACTAGACCAAAGATGACATGATACGGTTTATGGACTCATTATAAAAACATCACATTTATTTTGCATGTAAGGTGAACAATCTCGCAAAATTTAGTAAGCTAGGCTCAATACAAAATAGATATCCCTCCAGATAATATTCAATCATAACTCAGACATACGTTTCTCATACTCGCATACGTTTAACAATTGGGTAAAATAATGTTTCCATCTCAAATTCTAATCAAATAAATGTCACTTTAACACTCTAATATTAAACAATGTGACCCTCTGTGTATCTCCAGGGGTTGTAAAACTATCGTCGACACATGTTTCAGTTGAGTTTTCAAACAAGGGTAGGGTCACATTGCCCAGTTATTTTAATCAACCTTTCTGGTCGACCATTCCACCCTGCTATCCAGCCCGGCTCAAGTCGGCATATCCGGTCGCTGCAGCGTTTCAGAACAGAAAAATAAAAGTCAAAGGAAATGGCCGCCGGGAAGGGAAAACAAAGTTTCAAAGTCTGTTTTCCCTTTCCATGGCGGCCATTGTGAGCGGACGCGCTGGGGACAGAAGTGTTCCCAGTGCATTTGCTCCCGAAAAGGAGAAATACAAAGGTAAGTGGGGTTGGGAGGGCAGCAAGGGGATTGTGTGCGGGGGAGGAAAAAGAAATACGTACTTGAATCCCCAGCAGGGGACAATGGTGGCCAGAGGATAGGTGCAGGGATGACCCTGCTTCAATCCTCCTCATTGGCAAAGTGGCTGGCACACCCCCCGCCGGGAACAAAGGATTCGAATCCCGGGCGCAGGATTCCCGGCCGGGTAAAGCCCAAGAGAGGGCCGATCAGAATGGTTGTGGCATTCTGGTTGACCCTCGCCCGGGTTCTAATTTGTATTGAATCTGTGATGCCTTAACTAATTATTATACGCCTGTTGCAGTTTCATTTTACTCTTTAAACAGGCAGAATGAAATTTCTCCCACAAGTGAATAAGCATCACCTTCTTAATTGCTTTTTTTTCTTATTGTGAATCATACAATACTTAGTAGGGCCAACTTTCCA
Organism: Ambystoma mexicanum; assembly: GCF_040938575.1. Classification (NCBI taxonomy): domain Eukaryota; kingdom Metazoa; phylum Chordata; class Amphibia; order Caudata; family Ambystomatidae; genus Ambystoma; species Ambystoma mexicanum. Next base: position 1,491,392,810 of record NC_090937.1, on the reverse strand, counting down.
AATGGATCCCACTGTTGGTCTTCGAACCACCCCAAACTGTTGCATGATTATCTTCATTTCATCATAGTAGTTTGCTAGGTTTAATGTAATGTGCCCTAAGGGCAGCATATTACTCACTTTAAAATTGAATTTGTCATAGTAATGGTGTGCCCACCTAATTCTCGTACAGGTAGCAGAGCCCACAAGGTCATTCAAAGAGTGCTTGTGTTTGGGAATAGCAATAATCCATTTACTTCTTAGAATCAATTGAGCGTGATCACTCATACTGCTCCCAAATAAATTAGATCTATCTGCCTTTATATATAAATTTGCATACAGCAAGATAAAGTGAATCGTACTAGAGCTCTTCTTACTGTCCCCCACCACATTTCCATTTACTCCAAGCAAACCCCATTCTTTCATAATAAATTCCACCTGTACTTTTATTTGGAATGCTTTAAACCCAGTCAGAGGGTCCACATGGGCGACTTTAAGAACCTATTGCTCACACTTCGTTCTGACTGTGAAAACTGATGTTGCTGGTCTCTCTTCTTAAGCAACTATAGCAATCCTACATCTTAATGAAGGCTGATAAAAAACAACACATCAAGCTAGCTGCAACATCCATAGTGGCTGATTAGGGTCAGTTTCTGATGTCATTGCAGTCAAACAGAGGCACATTCATACACAGCCGATTAACACCCAAGAGACAGTGTATGTGTCCCCATAGGGCTCAATGGGAATGATGAGGGCGCTAATAACGGGCTTGCGACTTGCAAGCCCGTTATTAGCGCCCTGGTCCCTTAGCGGGACCCGTAAGGGACGTGCGATCAGACCACACGTCCCTTACGGTTCCCAATAAGGGACCTCGGAATTGGGCGTTAGGGGATTTCCAGCACCGGTCTCCTTACCGGTTCCGGTAATCCCTTACCGCCCACCTTGTAATGACCCCCATAGATCTACTGACTGAGGGAGGGGTTATCGCAGGATAATGATCCGCCACCAAGTTAGGGTGAAAACGAGTCACACAAGTTGGGGATGGGTCATTATCCCAAGCACTAATGAGCACTCCTGAGGTGTAACTGGCTATTAGCACATCATAGTAGTAGCAATACATGTTTTGGAGTTTTCATTGTGAAATTAAAAATGGTGCTTAAAGAGTGAGTAATGTAAATAGACAAACTGAGAACATACATTATATGTGGTTATGTTTTGTACTATTTAAATAAAATGGTTGTTTGCATAACCTAAGAATTGTTATTGCAACTTAGTTGAACTGGAACTGGTTTAACATGTCATGAGCATGCATTAGGTGTCCTGTAAATGTAAACGGTTTCTCCATAAGAAAGTGAAAGCATTTTCCAATATTTTCTCTTTCTCTTGTGTGTGTTGAATAGTACGCTGCAGAAGAAAAGCTCCTGTCAGAGAGGAAGTGTCTTGTTGAAACTACATTGTTGTTTCCCTGTCTGCTTTTGAAGAAAGAATGTACCAAATTCCGTCAATACCAGCAGTTGTTGATTGCACTGTAAACATTCTGATTGGATGAGAGGAGGTCAATAACGATGTTCATGTGCTAATAGCATTAATTCCAGTTTTGGCAGGAAGGCCATTATCAACCAGCTTGAGGTGAGGCGGAGAGTAGAGTGGGGGAAGGAATAGACAGTAGAAAGCAGGGTCAAGGGGAATGGAAAAAAAACAAATATTGGTAGCCCAGGGGAGAGGCACCGAAGGTAGGAATTGAACACCATCTTCTACTACCCATTATCAGCCCATGTTCCTAGCCTCTTGATTTGAATTCCAACCCTCTGCTGAGTGCTATAAGAAGAGCTCATCATGTAATTGGACTGAAGGTGTATGATGGGTCTCAAATAAATAACAAAAGAATGATAAATAAAATTCTCTATTGATGCCTGTGAACAAAATGGTAAACTAAATAAGGGAGCATGATGCTCTCACAAACACATCATGGTTTAGGTGTGTTGTATATCACAGTGTAAGAGCCTCTGGAGAAACCACATTCACGTAATCAGTTAATCTGCCGAAGAAACATGTGTTTTAAATCAGAGATTAGACAGATGGGTGCAAATAATGCCAGAGCCCGATATATCTTTAAATATTTTTAAGCATTCACACATTTTACATTATCTTTTTTTCGCAGTTTGTTGCCTGCACACAGCTTTCAGCGAATAAACACATGCTGTTTACTTCGAATGCTGGAATTTTCTTTGAACTCCTCCTGTACAATGTATTCCAGCACATTTTGAATGTATTGTATGCTTCTGTGAATGCAAGTAGGTTTGTCTGCTTTACGAACGCCCGCACAAACCTTGAAGAGCTTTTAAAAGTTCTAGCAACACAACGCTACAATAGAAGACATGTTCTGAAAGAAAACCGTGAGGACCACATTCGGATACGAAGGTCACAATAAGAAGTTACTAATAGGATTGATATTGCATGAAAGCAGATGAGTGACAGGGGGTTGTTGTTAGAGCCTGCAAAAGAATGTCTGCCTTTAAAAAAAAAAAAAAGCACCAAGACAATTTCTCCAGATCTTGATTTTCCAGTAAGATTCTCCTGAAAAGTTGCCCAGTGGAACATTGCACACCATTTCACGATGTGAACAACCCCTCAACACACCTCTTGTTTTCTGGGTCCTTTTTACAGTTCTTTAAAGTCGCATTTTCTAGACAGATTATTGATTAATTTGATAAGCGGTTATGGCTGGTCAGACTTGTTCAGCTCTGCAAAAGTGTGTGTAACTCAATGAATACATTTTTTTGTTTTATCAAATCAACTTTCTTTTTTTTTTAAAGGATTAATCCGTTTGTGTATAAATCCACGTTTTTACTTGAATAATGTTATTTTGAAGAAAATCAAATTTTAAATGAATAATATTACATTATTATTCATGTGTTTTTATGAACAATCTGGTAACCTATCGTAAAGCCTCTGGGCCGCATATAAGAATCATCGGTGTGAATGTATTCCGCACTAAGGTGATTCCGAGAACAGAGTCAGCTCAGACTCCGATGGCACAAAAGTAACATATGTTCCTCTGGCCACACCCACAACTGTCCCCCCTGCACAGAACCTGATGGTGCTGTTGCACTGCAATGCAAAACTCTAAACAAGCCCGGCACTCTTTAGGCCGGGAGGATAGCTCAGGGGCAATGTGTTTGTCTTGCAGAACAATTATTAAAATCATTAATATATAAACAGGCAATTATGTGGCACAGCAATACACAACAAATTACTTACTAGAAATCTTCATTACTTCCACTTCTACTCTCCCTTATCACAGTACATACCCTATAATGGCCCTCCATGACAATCATGATTCATCCACCATTAATCTGCATTACTCCTATACACACTCTTCCTCGTCACAGTACTTACACTAGGAAGGCGCTCATGACAATCATGCACCAGCTATCCGATGTTGCTCCTACACCTATGCTTCATCATCACAGTACTTACAATATGATGCATGACAATCATGCAACCGTAATCCCTATAACTAGTACACCTACTGTTCCTCATCACTGTACTTACACAAAGAATGTGTTCTGGGACAAACATGTACTGTAATCCCCACTACCCCTACACCTCTCTTCCTTGTCACTGCCCTTCCACTATAAAGTCACTCTCTAGCAATCATCCACCAGTAATCCACATTACTCCTATACCTATTCTTCACCATCACAGAACTGTGATGTGCTCTCAGATAATCATGCATTGGTAAACCACATTCCACCTACACCTACTTTTCCGCATTAAAGTACTTACACTATGAAGTCACTCTATAACAATCACGTACTGGTAATACTTAGTACACCTATACCTACTCTTTATCATCACATTACTTTTACTGTGAAGACACTCTGTGATAACCTTACACCAGTAATCCACACGTCTCCTACACCTACTCTATTTTGACAACGTTTTAACAATTTGAATGCACTCTGTGACAATCATGAACTTTTAATCTGTATTACTCCTACACATACTCTTCTTCATCACAGTATTTGCACTATGAATGCGTACATTGACAATCATACACTGGTTATCCCAGTTACTCCTAGATCGACTCTTTCTCGGCACAGTACTTACACTTTGAAGACAATCTGTGACAAGCATGCACCAGTAATCCGAATTGCTCCTACACCTACTCTTCCTTGTCACAGTACTTACACAATGAAGGTGCTCTGCCACTTTCATTATCTCCTCGTCCATCTTCCTCTTCCCAATCCTTATCATGTAAGACTTCTAGCTCGATTGGGGTGAACATGGCACCTCCCATGAGGTGGAGATGGGATAAGGTCACCCCACTCAAATCAACTCCTGTGTGTTTCCTGTCTCTGTGGGGAGGCCGATTTCCAGTCATTAGTCAGTTTGTTTTAATTGTTATTTTTCTGTGTTCCCACTGGAGTGGAAAACCACCCCCTGCACTTTGCCCACTATGTGGTTGGTTTAGGCACAGGGGATGGGTCATGGGATATTGTGACCACACATAGATGATGTGCTATTGTGCATTGAAGGATCCTGCTTCTTCAGAACCAGTGATATGCCATGCCCCTCTGCCTTGGCACACCCCCTGTTTACTGGCACTAGAATTAGTGAAGAGGAGGAGGCTCTCCAGTGACCGTGGTAGGAAAATCCAGGCATTTAAGTAAAGGAACTAGGGGGGCATGGGCGGGCATGTCCTGGCTTACTGAACTTCTCCATCAAGTGGGTGTACTGTGCAAGAGGTTCAAGTATGTGCAGGCATCTGAAGTGATGTAGATGATTTAAACCCCCTTCTAAAGCAGGAGGCACAGATTTCATTGTCACTGTGGACTGTGAAGACTGTATTGGGATTATAGAGAAGGCATTTATGTTGCCTTCAGATGTTTCCATGGACATTATGGGAGCAGTTGCAATGGGCATGCTATCAGTCAATTCTGCCGCAAGGCATTTCTGTCTCTGACAGTGGAATGGAGTAGCAACCCAGAAGACCATTTTAGTGCATAGCCACTGTTTGTGGCAACATGCCTTTGCCACACAGATCACCTAACCGGTCAAACACGCTGAAGATGAGACTGTCCTTTTTGTTCCAAGACCTAAATACAGACAAACAGAAGCTGCCCATGAATACCAGGCAAAAAAGTCATTCTTTCAGGCTCTAAGGGGATCCACACATGCCAAGTTTCATAATAGAGTAGGTTTTAAGTCTGTCAATGCCAAATATACTCCCACTTCTGCCATTTGCCCTTCCTGACTCGAGGAACCTGGGACCCCACATGTCATCTCCAGGCAGTGAACACCTCTAGCTATGTAGCTCTATCCAGGACACCAACACTGCCTTGGGTACTGACCACGGTAAGCAGAGGATATTCCATAGAGTTCGACTCCTGCCTCCCAGATTCAGGGATGTGATGATTCCTTGGGCCAGAGATACTGTGAAGATGATGGCTGTTTAGGAGGGCATTCAACTGCTTATATGGAACTAAGTGATACAAAGCAGGGAGCATGACAGGGGGTTTACTTAATTGTCTTCTTCTTCCTGAAACCCTGTTCGAAGTGGTGGTCTATCATAGACATCAAGAGGGTGTTCCTCCCTGCCAGGAAGATACCCTTCAACCTGGAGACTCTCCAGAGTACCATACTATTTGTTTTTAAGTACAACTTCCTCTCTGTCACCAAATCGAAACGATGCCTACTTTCACATCCCGATCTAGGAGGGGGAACAGAGGTTTCCTCAGGTTTGTGGTGGGGGGACAGTTCTGAGTGCTGCCCCTTGCACCCTGCTTGCTCCAAGGATGTTCGCAAAGGTCCTGGCTCCCCTTGTAGCTCTGCTCCACTCCAAGGGTAATTTCATTACCACTATCAGGATGAGTGGTTTCTGCATGCCACCTCATTCGCCCGTGCCCTCAGGAAAACAACTATTGTGCAGGCACGCCTTTGTTGTTTGTTGAAAACACTGATCCCTGTGCTGGCCCCCATTCAGTTACTTGAGCCTATTCAATACCCAGAAGGAAAGGATCTCATTAACCCCTCACAGAGGCTTTAAACTGTAGAACATGTTAAGGGGCTTTCTCACCAGGATGGAGGCAGCAGCCCTAAAGTGGTTATAAGTGCAGGGAGACTAGGCAGCCTTATTATTTGTGGTTCCATTATCCAGGTTTCACTTGAGACCTTTGCTGTATCACCTCCTCCCAAACTATATTGCATTATGCATGAACTACAGCAGGTAAATAGCAATCCCTTCCATTATCAGGAGGAAGATGGCCTGATGGCTCGATAATCACCTGTTTCAGGTGTTCTTCTTCCATCCCCCTCAGCCACTCATCCTCACAACAGACGCCAGTCAGATGGAGTTTGGTGCTACACTGTCCTTCATGGAAAATGGTTCCAATTGAGTGAGAGAGGTCCTAAAATTAGATAGTTGGAACAGCCATTTGGAGAGTTCTCAGTGCTTTGACCCCTCATCTGTTGGGGTAGGCTGTCCAGATCCACACTGACAATCAGATGGCCAAGATATACAAAAACCGCAAGGGCACTGCAAGGGCACCGCAAGATACCACTCTCTCAAACAGGTTGTGGTTAGGATTATAGAACGAGTAGAGGTCATCTGCTGTCTCTGCAAGCCTCATATATCCCGGGCATGTAGAACATTCAGCCATACACCTTAAGCAGGGTTTTCCATCCTCAATAGGCAAGACCTTCAGTGCCCTGGTGATTGGATGGATCTGCAACAGTTTTAGAATCCATGCAGATGACCTGTTTGCTTCTAGTCATGATGGCCTGCTCCTACACTATATGTCCAGGAGTTGTTCTGATCCCCTCACGATAGGCACAAATGCCCTGCCTTCACCAGTTTGCCTTTTCACCATTCCCACTGATTCACAAAGTCCTGCTGCAGGTCAAGAGAGAAAGGACTAATGTGATCCAGGCCACCCCATCTGGCCTCAGAATCCTTGGTTTCCCTTCCTGTGTTTCCTTTGTAGAGAGCCTCCCATTGCCTATTTCTGGGTCCTAGCAACCTGAAATGGCCTACCCTCTCCAAACAACTCTGTTCTGATTGCACTTGATGGAATGGCTTCTGAATGAGAAGATCTGATGAACGTGGGCCTGTTTCCAGGTCTGACACTGGCTGTGCAGGTCTTTGTGTTCTGGTATCTCAGAAAGGAGGCTTATCCCCTTTCCTGCAGGTCTCTGTAGGTCTAGACTTTTTCTTCATGGTGGGTCTGTTTCGGTTTTGGCTGCCTTTACCCTTGGGCTTCGTTAGCAACAGCCAGGGACCTTTTGAATACAGTGTGTTTCTATTTCGCCAATATAAGATCTGGCTTCTAACCCCTTCAGGGGTTTGAGATCTCTGGTTAAAGGGCTCCTTCCCCTTTCCGTAACTGGGACCTTGCCATGTTCCAAAGAGTCCTTTCTGCACTCTCCCACTTTGAATCCTTGGAGGCTCAAAGCCCTGTCAGTCTCCTGCCCCAAATGTGTCTGTATGTGGTGGCTATGGCATCTGCCCATAGGGATTTGGGACCATTGGTTGCCTCGGAACCTTAACAAAGATTTGTCTCAGATAACAAAGATTTGTCTCAGATGGGCTTGTTCTGTGTCCCCCTCCCTATTGTTGGCCAAGGTCATTTCAGACCATCACCTCTAGGAGGATCTGGTCCTCCTCACTCTTGGTGACATCTCTTGTGAGGATTGGTACTTCCATGATGCTCCCCTTGGATTTGGGCAAGGCTGTGAACTTGTACTTGGCAAAGATGACAGGTTCCAAGCAAGGGACCAGTTGCTTGTCACCTTTTGCCCAGGTTGTGAGGGTAGGATGCCGCCCATGGTTACCTTCAATAGATGCGTAAGGATGGTCATTAGCCTGGCATATGAGGCATCAGTAGTTCCTTCTCGTGAGGCTGTGCTTGGTGGGTTGAATCATGCTATGTTGCCCACCTGGGTGTCCTCATGGGGGTTCCCTTATGGGATATTTGTGGGCCACCTCTTTAGCTTAACCTGTGAAGCTCATCTCTCTCATCATAAGCTGTATGTTGGTCTTCCTTCAACAAACCTTTGGTTCTGCTGTATTGTCTTATGTCAATGATGTTCTTTGTTGTGAAATTCACCCCTGTTGTTGCTGGATGTATTCTCACATCATAAGGATCGGGAAGAGGGAGAGAGGAACTAAGAGCAATGGCATTACTGTCAAATGATTCACATTACTTCTATGCCTACTACGCCTTGTCTCAGTACCCACTTCACAAAGCCTACCAACCATGGATATATCGGACTGGCACTGCACCATAGAGGCGCTTTCCATCCCTTTGAGAGTCACAATCACCCCCTGAAAGAGAGATAGGGAGGTGTGGAGGGCACCCCTCACAACAGCAACCAAACAGTATGGGGGTGCAAAGCCAAGCACACTAGATAGGCACAAATGCAGTCTGTTCAACAGTCCTAAGCCAGGCATCTTAACTCCCCTATCCTTGGACAGTCCAAACCCAGACACCCCCACACTATGACAGAATCCACTAGCAAAGGCTGGGAAAGAAAGCAACCCTAGTCCAAGTTCCATCTCCAAGTGCCTCGACGAAAACCTGAGCAAGACAGGGCTCAGCACTCTCTTCTGCACAAAAGGATAATAACAGCAAACATAGTCCCAGAGCTAAATGACAAGAACACGCATTTGAAAACCATCATCATCCAACAACATTCCACCGACATCTACCTAGCCCTAATCCAAGAGTGGGTTTGGACAACTATTGCAGAGATTAATTAACCAAAGTGATTAAAAAGGTCTTTCAGGATCAATGTGTGAGGACAGAGCACCAAGGCAGGCATGCCCCAAAGAAGCAGGAAAGGAGGCTGGGGCCTCTAGGAGCCTGATCCACACTATGGTCAGTGTGCAATACACTGAGAAACGAATTAAAAAGCAGCAATGCTGAAGACTGCATACTCAGTAGCAGGTTCCGCAACAATATGGAACAAATAATCTAGGACACCAAAATGTATTCCCCTGCTAAACAAACAGAAATGACTGAAACCACTGCCAAAGTGCCCAGGTTCTGACCCCATCCACAACTTTCAACATGTTGCCCAAGCAGAAACTGCTTGCTACTGCAGAACCTGAAATAAACGAGGAGGATTTAGGCTGATTCAGAAACCAGCCTCTGTGAAGCCATTTAAATAAACGTTTGCCAAGCCCTCCAGCATGCCCATCTCAGAACAAACTCACCCACACAACTAACAAATTACTGTTATTTGACTGACAGGGAGACATGACACACCAGAATACAACAAGACATGGACACATGTTTTCAGCAGTCAGAAATTAGGACAGTGATATGCAATTGTATGGATGTTTTCCCTTAGGGGTTCTGAGGATGTCTGGGGAAGGGGGAAAAGGAGAACAAGTCTACTACTAAATCGAAACGAATGATGTGGAACATAAACTTAAAGCAGTATTATGTACAGAAGAGAGGAAAATATTTGAAGACATTTGGGGCACATTTCTTGACCTGGATTTTATGTGATTTAATGCCTGGCCTGATCGCAGTGAGTTCTGAAGGAGTGTTGTCAATTTTTCTTTTTATTTCTTATTTTTATTCTCTCTTCTTTAATTTTTTGTAATGTTCTTTGGCAGTGTTGATGTGTTGTTTTGTGTTAAGACCAAAAATACTTAATAAAAAAAAATCAGTCCAGGTTTTTGGAGGGGGTGATTGGCAACAGCAGCTCTCGTTCCTCAAGTCATGTCTGAAGAATGGTCCTAGTGAGCTCTGGTGCAGTTGACCTTTGTTGCTCACTACCAGTGCCCTGCCCTTTTTCAGTGATTGGGATATCCAGATGCAGCCTCCCACAAGTGTGCCCACCGCTGGTGCTCAGGTAAGCGGAAATGTTAGGGATGCCAAAAAACTCATCAGGGCAGGTGCTACCTCCTCACCTGAATTTGACCACCTTCTTACAGTGGCATGATACACTGATACATATCAACATGCTGCTATGAAGCAGGGACACATGTGCCAATATGTTATATGAATGCTTCTAATGTACAATGCAGATGGTACCAAAAATAACTGTAAGCTTACAGGCTTCAAACACGGTCAAGTATCTCTTGGAAAGAATACCTTCACAACAGTAGGTATAATTTACCAGACTGAGGCCGCAACCACATCAGGGCATACACTGCATACGTCAAAAAAAGAAGCAGTTGGTTTGAATGTAACAATACCTCCGTTACTCCAAAACATAGGTTACCAGCATATTTAAGAAATGCCTACTTAATATTCCTTCAACCCAAATGTAGTCACTAAACTGTAGCACAATAAACAGAATACACCAACAGTTATCCAACTACATCCATAATGCTAAAATAGTACTCACTACTTAAAAAATACCCTCAATTGAAAAACATTTCAAATACACCATCACAATTGTTATACGACAAATATCTTCTAAACTCAAATGAAGTTCGAATACGCCAAGAGGTATCTAACTATTTTAAGTATTCCTTTAATCACAACATACTTCAAACAAACATACTATGGCACTTACACTCACATAATTGTAATCAGGTTGCTTTAATCCGGTTTAAAACAAATTTCCCCATGACCCAATGAATTTTTAATGTCAACACAACAGCAGTGTGTCATACACTAATGTTGTACCAAACATAGTACTTAGAATGTACTTTTTATGAGGGTCCCTAAAAGGTAAATATATATGTAAAATTATATACAATTAAAGATTTTAAACTATCCTACTTAACAAATTGCTTAACAAATTGTACTGTTTGTTTTTCTTCCACATAAAATGAACCACAGATTCCAGCTTCATAATGCTATTTAACCATACCAAGTATAATTAAATACATATTCTATGAGCACTATCCTCAATTGTACTACAATCATAAGTACCATATACAGTTCGTTCAATTATACCATCCCATCAAATAATAAACACTTTATACTCCCATTATATTAACTATAATTACTAAACACATATAACTACTGTAGTGATTCTGGCCATACGCCTACTACATTACCTATAATTACTAAACACATATTACTACTGTGGTGGCAGTGGCCAGACTATAAAGGGCATGGCCAGCAGCTAGCCCCCCAATAGAATCTGGCCACTGGCCACAACCACCATGATACAATTAACTATATTACAAGTATGTACCATACACCTCCAAATAATAATACTTCCCCGACCCCCTGCAATCAAAATTACATGAATCCACGGACATAGAATTTGAATTGGGACTTGGTAGCATCTGCAAACCCTTTTTTCCACTTATAGAAACAGTTCCATATCATATTTATTCCACTCCCCTACCCTTTTCAAACCCTCTTTGACCCATCAAATAATTCTAAATGTGTTTCCCAAGCTGTCTGTTCAAGGCGCTGCCCAGCCGATGGAGCGGGAGCCCAGCGCGAGCACCGTCCGTGGCCCCCGGCCCTCTTGTTGTTGTTTGCATAATTGGATTGCATGCATTCTGCCTGATGCATGCATCATGCTGCAAATCAGAGCAAGGTAACAATGAGTGTTACCTTGCTTTGATGATTTATGCTGCCGCCCCTCCCCCCCGGCTCCAGCCCCAGCCAACCCAACCCCTCCGCTCCCTCCCTCCCTGCATAGCATCCGAACCGACGCCATCCTGGCTGCTGGTGTGGCCGCGGCCTGCTGTGTGGGCAAAAGCAACTTGCAAGAGCCTGCCAGCCCAGAGGTTCTTTGCCGGTGGGTGGTGCCACGCTTGAGCACCGAGCGTGAGCGTGAAAGGGAAAAATTCAAACAAACAATTAAAACCATGTTCTGGTGTCACTCGTGATGTTCAATAAAATGCACACAATGCCGCGATGCGGCCCCGGCTGTGCGGCAAACTACTTGTAATGTTCATAGAAAGATGAATAAAGATTTCATAAAACCGGCACAGGCAGGCCAGCAAGAAAACTGACACTCCCCCTCCCCCCAAGTCGTCAAGGTCGTTCGGCCCGAACGGATAGCACCAATCCGACCCCTTGGAAATTAACAAGTCTTCAGTGGGCGGACCACCCCACCCCACCCCCCACTTAACTTTTGTATTGTTGTCTGTGACTGCTTGTAGGCTTGCACTGCCCCTGCAGCCAGCAAATTATCAATGGCACAAACACCTCGCACACATCTTTTCTTTCTCTCGTGACATGACAGCAGCAGTTGCGTGAGGCCCCCATGAGCGTGAGGCCCGGGGCTGTTTCTCCCCCCTGACCCCCCTTGTGACGGCCCTGGATTGGAGTGAGCACAATGGGCTCAGGCAGTGCTCAAAGTGGAAAGGGCGAGCATAAAGCACGATCCATAAATCGATTTTCAGTATTTTTGCGCAACTGAAAGTGCACTTCTTCAGCACAAAGCTTGTTGTAAATGAGTTCTGTATTTTAAGTATACACTTATATAACCCAATGCAACCACTACGCATGTTGTTCTGATAAGTATAGGGTGTAGTTATCGTTCTATGGAAGGGATCGGCAACCTTTGGCTCTCCAGATGTTGTGGACTACACCGCATTCATCCACCCTAGCCAGTGTAGCAAATGGAGAGGGATGATGGGTGTTGTGGTGCAAAAAATGTGGAGAGCAGGATGTTGCCGTCCCTTGGTTTATTGTAAAATGAAAGTAAGACATTCACAAGAGTAAGCAAATGTATCGGATCAGCTATCTCAATTGCGTTTCAGTTTTTATATTTTTTTGGCCATTTTATAGTGTAATCGGTGTGTAGTGTTTCAAGTTAATACTTTGGGGGTCATTACGACCCAGGCGTTAACCATGGCGCTGTTAGCGCCATGGTTGACACCGGTATTTTACCGATTGCGTCATGGTGGATGGAGGAATTACCGCCCCATTCCAAGGTTGGCGGGGCGGTAATTCCCCATTCACCATTGGCCCTTCCCCATTCCCATTTTTGCCCCCATAGGGCTCAATGGGAATGGGGAAGGCAGTCATTACGGTACCACAAATTGCGGTACCGTAATTACCTCGAAAGTCCCTTTGTGGGTTCCTTCCTTAACGGCTGGTAAAACCCGCAAAGGGACCTCGTAATTAGGCGGTAAGGGGTTAACGGCGCCGCCACCTTTTACGGCGCTGTTAACCCCTTACCACCTGGGTCGTAATCAGGCCCTTTATGTGGTATAATTGGGTGAGTTGTCAAAACACAAGGCCTTTCAAGTGCCACCAGTTTTTAAATATACTGGCAGACTCCAAATGAGGGTCTAAATGGCTTTTCAGTGAAAATACTTAAGGCAGCCCAGCCGCTATATTGGAGTACCTTAAATGAGGGACTCCAATATATCACCCGAAAATGCTTTATGAAGCACGTAGATTAGAGACATGCGGTGGCATTGCAGACAGAGTGCAAGTGCAATTATAATTGAGGCAAACATTCCCCTTAGAGAAAAAACGTTTTTTTCAATGTATTTTTGCACACGAACAATATTTGCCTTAGGCATAGTCCTTTGCCCTGGTGCAAACATGCATTTAAAGTGCTTGTCTTTGGCTCAAGGGCAATTTTCCCCCAGTCCAAAATGCACTTGTTATATGACCCTATTTATACACCACACTAGAATAATGTGCAGCATTAGACTATCGTCCTTTACAATCAATATTTAAGTCTGAAGCATGGGCACTGAGTTCAAGAAGCAAAGTTATGTTAAGCTCCAACATGGTGCTAACTCCCTGTCCTTGTGAAGGTATAGTTCTGTATGATCGGAAACACTGACTGACCAAGAAGGAAAACCACCCCAGCACCATACTTGTAAGAACATGACTGAAACCCCATGTGCAGTGCTCCGTTGTTTGCCAGCTAGTTTTGCGCTTCACAAGTCCCATACATTCCTGCATACAAAGCCACTAGAAGGTAGAGAGAACATCGATTCCTCATGTGTTCTAGCCAATCTGCTAAACTATTCTAGACCTGTTCGATAAGGGAAACTAAATGCCCTTAAGGTACCATTCACTATTCTCAAGACTAAATTAGTAGACATGTAGACATGTACTAACTATAGTTAAGGGGTGGGAGCAATGAGAACAATATGTTTGCCTGTTCTATAATTAAAATAAATATGACGTTCAATATATTGTTTTTAAAAGGGTGTTAGCAATGTACACCTATGGTAGGATGAAATTATAACTGTCATTGCTTTATGGATATAGTTAAAAATGATGAGAGTGATAGGGCTGGTAAAGAACCTGTGATCATAGTTGTGGTTCCAGCCAATTTACCATCAGGCTTTGATGAGTTTTTAGATCTCACTTCACTCATAAAGGGGTTGTCAAAGAAGAGGCATTCAACATGTTTCCCCTCCTCAGTTCTGACCCTGTGACACAAACCGGAAGCAGAAACATGTCCAGATGAGGAAAGCAATCTCAAAGGCTGAATAAGTTCCATAACTTGATGCTTGATGCTTTTACTTTAATTGTTGGTGTGACTCAACTCTGAATTTGATTTTATGTGGTGCTGTGATACCGGTTCTTTTTAACAAGTGTAAGGGAACTGAGAGGCCGTTACATGTCTAGTCCTCGTTCTTTAGTCACTGATTGGGGCTCATCGCCTCTCATTCGGGCTTGTATGGGATTTCTGTGCTGAGACGCCGTTACATGTCTAGTCCTCGTTCTTTAGTCACTGATTGGGGCTCCTCGCCTCTCATTGGGGCTTGTATGGCATTTATGTGCCACATTATTCGCCCGCTTTCCTGCGAGAGGTGAGGTTGTCCTCCCTGGACTTCTAGTTTAAAGCCACTCGGTGCAGCATTACTTTTCTCTAAAACATTGTTTTATTGATGCTTTTACTTTAATCGTTGTTGCGACTGAACTCTGAATTTGTCTTTATGTGGTGCTGCGATACCAGTTCTTTTTAACAAGTGTAAGGAACTAAGACGCCATTACTCATCCAGTCTTCTTTCTTTAGCCACTGATTGCTGGCATCTCGCTTCTCATTGGGGCTTGCACAGCATTTATCCGCCACATTACTTGCCCGTGCAGCGGACGAGCACATGGGGCAGGCCGTCGGCACACCAAAGGCACGGTTAAGGCGAGCCCATCTGTGTCCATACATGCAAGGGCTCGGCAGGGTTTTTCAGGTCGGTACGGTCTCCTCTGAAACAACTGCACATCTTGACCACAATGCTTTGCTCACCTTGGCTCCAGTTGAGACCAGATGGCCCCCTGGTTTCTTTAAATGCCCCACACTGGCTACCTTAGTGGGAGTCCAATATGATCTCCTCAATGCATGCTCGTTGGTGGCACATGCTCTTGACTGCCACAATCTGTTGATACATTCTCAACCGGATTTCTTATTTATAACAGAGACCTGGCTGAGGGAGACATCAGGTCCATCTATTGTACAGGCCTTGCCCCCCAATTACGATCTGGTCCATGTTGACCGTCTGTCTGCTTACCCGGGGGGAGGTCTGGCCATTATCCACAAGGCTTGCTTTAAAACAAGGTGCTCTGTTCCTGCGCACTCTCTTAGGATTGAGTGTATCATCTCCCCTTCTCATATTTCCACGCACACTGTCTTATTAGTGTACCACCCTCCTGGCACTGATGTAGCATTTTGTGCTGACAGATTAAGCACCCTAACCTCTGGATTGTGCAGATTTTAACCTCTCTGCTGCTACCACTTCTAATGGCCAGGGTGCCAATTTTTTTTTCCCTCATGGCCGATCACGGCCCGTCACAATTGATTCTTGAGCCCACCCATCAGTTAGGTAATATTTAGGATTTTATTTGTGCTCCTAGGTCGTCTATGTCTGTTTCCTCTGTCTATTCTCTTCTGTGGACAGATCACTTTCTGATTTCTTTTTCTGTACAGTCTGACTCTATTCGGCCGCTGACCAAAACTGCGACTCTTAAACGCAGCTAGCACAAAGTGACTAATAATTAACTTTCAGTCTCTCTTCAAGCACAGCTTTCCCAGCGTGTGCATTGCTCTTTAGCCACACTTGGAGAATCATTCTCTGCAGTCGCTGATGTGTTGGCACTGCTTAGGCTCTGTAGGGGAAAAAACCGCCCCACTGAGCCATGGTTTTTTGACAATCTCAGAGTTCAAGAACTGCAGACAGGCCGAGAGGAAGTTGCGGGCAGGCCACTTGATGGTAGATAATCTTGCCTTTCACCATATGGCGACTGTTTATCATAATGCTAGTATCGCTGGAAAAAAAGTCATAAAGTTGAAACAGCTGTAAATAAATCTAAGGCTCTGTTTGATCTGGATAAGTCTCTTTCCACTCCCATTAAAACCAGTTCCCTAGTAAAGCCGTCACAAGTTCTCTGGGACTCTTTCTCTGCTTTCTTTCATTCTAAGATCATGGGCCTCATTACAACCCAGGCGGTAAGTTCCCTACTTTACCACCATGGAGTAAACGCCGTTTACACCATGGTGGATGGCGGATTTACCGCCCCATTCCAAAGTGAGTGGGGCGGTAAATCCCCATTCCCCATTTACCCTTCCCCATTCCCATTTTTGCCCCATAGGGCATAATGGGAGTGGGGAAGGCGCTAATTACGGTGCCGTAATTAGCACCAAGGCGGGTTAGCGCATTGCATTTTAACGCCTGCTAAAAGCAGGCGTTAAAATGGTAATCAGGCGTTAAGGGTTAACGGCGCTGATGGCGCCGTTAAACCCTTAACGCCTGGGTTGTAATGAGGCCCCATGACTATTTGCAGTGACACAGAAGCTACTGCTTGCCAGGCCCCTGCAGCCTGCATGTCTCAAAAAACTCCTACTTCTAATTTTACTTGGTCTTCTTTTCCCTCTTTTTCTGATCAGGAAATCCTTATGGCTATTCACGGCCTCAAATCTGCATCTTCAGTTGATGCTATCCCACTGGCCCTCCTTAACAACATCTCGGGAGATGTTATTTTGCAGATTACCACAGCAGTTAATGTGTTACTCCATGGGGGAGTGAGTCCCAGTTCTTTGAAGCAAGCATGTGATTATGCTCCCCCTACTAAAAAGGCCCTTTCTGGAGGCCTTTATCTCACCTCTCCTTTCATCTTATCTTGAATCCTCTGGCTTCTTTGATGTCTTTCAGTCTGGCTTTCGGCCTGGGAGGGGCACTGAATTGGTTCTGAACTCTGTACTTGACGACCTGGCCTGCCTGGTGGACCAGGGCAGTGTTGGTGCTGTACTCCTGTTAGATCTGTCTGCAGCATTCGACACGGTTGATCATGCTATCTTGATCTCAGATGCTGGGATATAAGACCAAGTTCTGAACTGTTTGTCTGCCTTCCTAGCTGAGCGTTCCCAGTCTGTTTCCTCCCTTTTGTTCTCAACTGGTCTTATTATTATGTATCTTCAAAAAGACTCATTATTTAAGCATCCATCAAATCTGTCAATCATTGTTAGAATCCATCTGCACTCTCATCACAGTTTTCTTATTCTGTGTTTTTTTCGAAAATCACTCTCAAGAGGTTTACGAGGGCTATAGTCAAGCTGATAGTCAGCATAGTTTTTTGTAATCTCTCATAGCAATCATTTTCTTTTGTCTTTTAACCTTGGACAAAAAATTACGAGGTGTTTCAGATCTTCTTCCCCATCGGGCTCAGCACAGCAACGACATCCACTGTTCAGTTCTTCTTTTCCCCATCGCTTTATTATTGCCCCTGTTGGCAACAGATTAAGTCTAATGCAGAGGAATTGTTTATTTAAAGAACCAATTAGGAAATTGTTCCAGGTATCTTGGTAAAGTATTCCATTTTCTACTGTCTACAAAGTTTTCTCCATATCCCTTTAAAGGGTATTTTGCCTACTCTGTACAATTGGGTCTTTACTTTATCTGGGTTTCCCAATAAAGTTTCTTTATTTTCATCTCGGTCCCAAAGTATATCTGTACATAACTGCTTCCATACTTTCAATGTCACATCACCTTTTTTACTCATTGTATTGGAAATCACATTAAACGCTCTTACACCTGGTGTGATAATACATTTTCTGTATAGTGCAAGGGTTTTCTATATTACTATGCATTTCAGCGCAGTCAGGCCCAATTCCATCCTCAATGCTTGCATAGGTGTACTTGATGGAACTCTCAACACCTTCTTCCAAAATACTCCCTTAATCACGGACCAATTCTCATGTTTAAATGTGAGTACCGCTTCTGCCCCATGTGTCAGAATTGGCCCCACCTTTAACCTATAAAACTCAATCATGGGTTTTGTTGTAAAGCCACTACGGGGGTAATTCATAGAATTCAGCGCACAAGTGGCGCACGCGGCTGGCGCACAGTGTGCGCGTGCGAATCCCTGCGCCAGCCGCGTGCGCTAAAATACATTTCCGCGCACAGCGTATTCATGGATTCCAGCCACCAAAACCAGCCGTGGCGCACAGTGGCGCAGCGACCCTGCAGCAGCGCCAGTTACGCCCCCAAGAACGCCTCTCGCGCAGGGAAAAGCCATCAATATACCCAATCCAGCGCAAAGGGCTGCGCTAACCCTGTACCAGCACGGCAAGCGGGCTACGTGTATCACTGGGGTGCGCGGGAAGTACCTCACGCGACTGGCCCCGTGCGAGCAGGGTACGCGTATTTCAGGGGTGCGCGGGAAGTACCATACGCGATTTCCGCAGGGTACACGTATCTCAGGGGTGCGCGGGAAGTGCCACACGCAATTTTAGCAGGGTACGTGTATTTCAGGGGTGCGCGGGAATTTCAACACGCGATTGGGGGTACGCGTATCTCAGGGGTGCGCGGGAAGTGCCACATGCGATTTCAGCAGGGTACATGTATTTCAGGGGTGCGGGGGAAGTTACACACGCGACATCAGCAGAGCATGTGTATTTCAGGGGTGCGCGTGAATTTCCACATGCGATTGGGGGTACACGTATCTCAGGGGTGCGCGGGAATTTCCACACGCGATCTCATCAGGGTACGTGTATTTTGTGGTGCGGGGGAAGTTTCACACGCGACATCAGCAGGGTATGTGTATTCCAGGGGTGCGCGGGAAGTTCCACACGCGATTCCATCAGGGTACGTGTATTCCAGGGGTGCACGGGAAGTTCCACACGCGATTGGGACCGTGCGAGCAGGGTACGCGCATTTCAGGGGTGCACGGGAAGTTCCACACGCGATTCCATCAGGGTACGTGTATTACAGGGGTGCGCGGGGCGCACCACACGTGAATTGCACGTGTGGGGCCTCCCAGTTGTTCCCTCTACACCCTCCACGGCCCCTGCAGGTGGCTCATACCACAGGGGCCTACCCTGCACATGTCCTGCAGGCACACCATCCACCATGGCCATGACCCCCAGCCAACCCACATGTCAACTTGCACTACTGCCCACCAACCCATGTCCCCCTGCACCCCCAGTCACCAGGGGCACCCTCCACCAGGCCCCCACCCATGTCTCCCACCACCCCCACCCCCCAGCCACCAGGGGCAGCCTCCACCAGGCCCCCACCCATGTCTCCCACCACCCTCACCCCCCAGCCACCAGGGGCACCCACCACCAGGCCCCCACCCATGTCCAACTCATGTTCCCCACCACGCCCACCCCCCAGCACTGTGGGGGACCTGCCATCAGGCCCCCACCCATGTCCAACTTATGTTCCCCACCCCCCCACCCCCCAGCACTGTGGGGCACCTGCCAGCAGGCCCCAACCCATGTCCAACTCATGTTCCCCAACAACCCCAACCCCCAGCACTGTGGGGCACCTGCCAGCAGGCCCCCACCCATGTCCAACTCATGTTCCCCACCACCCCCGCCCCCCAGCACTGTGGGGCACATGCCAGCAGGCCCCCACCCATGTCCAACGCATGTTCCCCACCACCCCCACCACCCAGCACTGTGGGGCACACCCTCCACCAGGCCCCCACCCATGTCTCCCACCACCCCCACCCCCCAGCAGTGCAAGGGCAGCCTCCACCAGGCCCCCACCCATGTCTCCCAGCACCCCCAGCCCCCAGTCACCAGGGGCAGCCTCCACCAGGCCCCCACCCATGTCTCCCACCACCCCCACCCCCCAGCAGTGCAGGGGCACCCACCACCAGGTCCCCACAGATGTCTCCCACCAGCCCCACCCCCCAGCAGTGCTGGGGCAGCCTCCCCCAGGCCCCACCCATGTCTCCCACCACCCCACCCCCCAGCACTGTGGGGCACCTGCCAGCAGGCCCCCACCCATGTCCAACTCATGTTCCCCACCACCCCCACCCCCCAGCACTGTGGGGCACCTGCCAGCAGGCCCCCACCCATGTCCAACTCATGTTCCCCAGCACCCCCACCCCCCAGCAGTGCAGGGGCACCCACCACCAGGCCCCCACCCATGTCTCCCACCACCCCCCCCAGCCACCAGGGGCACCCACCACCAGGCCCCCACCCATGTCTCCCAGTACCCCCACCCCCCCAGTCACCAGGGGCAGCCTCCACCAGGCCCCAACCCATGTCTCCCAGCACCCCCACCCCCCAGCCACCAGGGGCAGCCTCCACCAGGCCCCCACCCATGTCTCCCAGCACCCTCACCCCCCAGTCACCAGGGGCAGCCTCCACCAGGCCCCCACCCGTGTCTCCCACCACCCCCGCGCCGCCAGCAGTGCAGGGGCAGCCTCCACCAGGCCCCCACCCATGTCTCCCACCACCCCTCCCCAGCACTGTGGGGCACCCTCCACCAGGCCCCCACCAATGTCTCCCACCACCCCCACCCCCCAGCAGTGCAGGGGCACCCACCACCAGGCCCCCACCCATGTCTCCCACCACCCCCACCCCCCAGTCACCAGGGTCAGCCTCCACCAGGCCCCCACACATGTCTCCCAGCACCCCCACCCCCCAGCCACCAGGGGCAGCCTCCACCAGGCCCCCACCCATGTCTCCCACCACCCCCACCCCCCCAGCAATGCAGGGGCAGCCTCCACCAGGCCCCCACCCATGTCTCCCAGCACCCCCACCCCCCAGCACTGTGGGGCACCCTCCACCAGACCCCCACCCATGTCCCCCACCACCCCCACCCCCAGCATTGCAGGGGCACCCACTACCAGGCCCCCACCCATGTCTCCCACAACCCCCACCCCCCAGCCACCAGGGGCAGCCTCCACCAGGCCCCCACCCATGTCTCCCACCACCCCCACCCCCAGCAGTGCAGGGGCAGCCTCCACCAGGCCCCCACCCATGTCTACCACCACCCCCACCCCCCAGCACTGTGGGGCACCTGCCAGCAGGCCCCCACCCATGTCCAACTCATGTTCCCCACCACCCCCACCCCCCTGCACTGTGGGGCACCTGCCAGCAGGCCCCCACCCATGTGCAACTCATGTTCCCCAGCCAACATGTCATCACAATCTAGATCCCTGGTCCCTATGGTCAGCCTCCAAATGCAAAACACCCACCCGAGTATTGCATCCACCCACTCATAATTTGCAATTACATCACAGAACACCAATTGCAAGTTCCGAAACAAACACATCTCCCTCACATACACCCAATGGGTGTCAGTGAATCTCAAAACACATATCATGAAATGCATGAAACCAATGAGATACCACACATTGAAGTTCACCAAAAAAAATATGTATTAAAGGAAACATAAATAGAATAAAAAATGAATAAAAAGAAATGTGAATGTACAAAAATTAAAAGAAGCATGTCCGTGAAAAAAAGCAAAACCAAAAATAAAATTCCAAAGTAATGTTGTCCAAAGTCAATGTCCACAAAACAAAATCCAATGGGAAATAAAAAATAAAGCCATTGCTCCATGGTTAAAAAGTGAAAAAAAAATACAATCCAACAGTGAACTATGTACATGGGAACAAGTCAGGGTCCATTATCCCAACAAAAGAAAGGAAACCTATCTAACTACACTAACTAATAAAATAAACTATATACAAAAATGTGGCCAATGTCCGAAAGGTCCAAATAAAATCAAAACAAAAATGAAACCTAACACTACCTACATAACTATGTACAAGGGCAGCGGGCTAGTTTCACGGCTCACTTGTGGATGTCCCGGGCCAGGGCATCATCGAACTCCTCCTCAATGTCCCGGAGGCGGTCCTCCTCCATGTCCCCAAGGGTCCGCAGGGCCGTCGACGTCTCCACCTCCAAACCCCTGCGGATTGCCTCGAGGCACTCGGCCCACCTCAGGGCCCTCCGCATGGAGTTCTCCGCCCTGACCATTGTGAGCCGTGCGTCTTCCGCCCTCTGCCGCTCCGCATCTATGGCGTGGCCCAACCGCTGCTGCACGGAAGACACTCTCTGTCCTGGGTCCTCCTGCCCTCCGGCCGATGCCTGCCCCTCCGATGTTGAAGGCCCCGAGCCTTCATGGCTCCCACCACATTGCTGCTACTTCTGTGCCTCTGCCCGTGCACTGCCTCCTGCTGCCTGCACATCCTCTGCCGGCTGGGGTGCAGTCGTAGATGTGGCCACCCCTGCTGGACGTCCGAATCCCGACTGTGGCAGGGATGCCTCCTCCACCAGCCTGGCCGCACCGTCAGAGGCAGCTCCACAGGGCACCCAGGTGACTGATGGGTGGGAAGATGGCACGGAGGACGACTGGCGCGTAGGGGGTCCAGTTGAGGAGGGAGTCGTAGCAAGCCCCATCAGACGGAGGAATCCGGCCTGGGTGACCTGTCCCAGCAGGCTGACGTGGTCAACGAGCCATTCGAGATGACGTGCAGTCTCTTCATGAAAAGACTGCAGGTCACCTCGCATGGCCCGTTGACGCAACGCCACACCAGCTAGGACAGGCTCAACCCGGACCTGGATAGCCACGTCCGCAGGCAGAGGAAGGCCAGTTGACGTGAGCTCATCCCCTGCCTGAAAACGGGTCTGGACGTAGGCATCCCTGCTGATGCAAGATGATGCAGGGACAGGATCAGGGACAGGATTGCACACAGGCATCTCCACGGCGGCCTGTGCTGCCTCCTGTCCCTGGTCCTGCACTGCACCACTAGCACCAGTGGGATCCCCACCTCCAGACCCCATCTCTGGTGCTTGCACGGCCTCCTCCTCCACCAAACCCCCCACCAACTTGGATGACTCCGTGCCACCTTCCCCTGTAGGGCCCTGTGGGGTCCCAGCTGCCCCTTCTGCTGCCGAGGAGTCCAACTCCAACCTCCGCCTCTTGGACCTCCCCCCGGCAGCTGCGGCCTGGGGCGCGGCACCGGACTCCTCACTCCCCGACGAGATCACAACATGGGAGGGGAGCCTGGCCTTGCGTCTCCGGCTGGCGGTGGGATCCCCGCCGCTGTGCTCCACAGCACCTTCTCCGCCCTCTTCATCAGTTGACGCTGCAGACAGGGGGAAACAAAACACAGGCATCAGGGCACTGTACAATGGACACATACACACATGACAGTTGTACATGAGTGGCATTGGCAAACCTCAGACATGTCATCACAATCCCCAACACACATGTCATTACAACTCGCACACATGAGCTATACCACAGCCATATCGCAACTGCCACCACCATCTCTACACATACAACAGCATGAGCAGCCAAAGGTGAGCCAGACATCACATGCAACACAGGAAGTGCACCACACATGTACACACACCACCACACTTGCATGCATGTGTACGCCTCTGCCAAGTGTCGCAGTGTTCAGACGGGCATCCATGTCACATCTGCCAATCAGGCTTCCACATACCGCTGTCACATGCATCCATGTTGCATCACTGTTGCACCCTTGTCAAATACACACACATGCACATGTACACAGTGCTGATACATGCAGCCGAAAACAATATACATGCGTGATATCACGGACATGTATACTTACATACACATTCATCCAAACATGTGTGCCCACACAACTGCATTTGGCATGCAAGCCTACACACACAAGCACCATCCATGTCTCACACATTCCAGCCCTCGCATGTGTCAGCCCCACGGCCCTGTACACCCCCACCCATACTCGACCCCATACAAACAGATGTGCAACCTGCACATTACTGAATAATCACCACACGCACTGCTCACAATCAGGATGCATGTACACTCACCGCTCGACTCCAGACGGGTCTGAATCTCAAGGACCTGGATGTGGAGCATTGGGGATATGCGTTCCAGGACCCTCATCTGTTCTTCCGACAAGTGGCCCCGGCGCCCCTTGGCATCCGCTGCCTTCAAGAGGCGCCGGGCCTTGTTCAGGGTCCTGGACCTGAAGTCCTCCCAGCGCTTCTTGACATTTTGTAGGTCACGGACTGCCACCCCCTCCGCGTTGATGGCAGTCACGATGTCAGTCCAGATCCAAGTCCGTCCTTCCTTGTCGGCGCGGGAACTTCCGAAGATGGCATCATACTGCCCCAGGACTTGCTCCACCAGGACACCAACTTCGGTGGCACTGAAGCTGGTGCCACTCTGCCTCTCTGGCCGGGGGTTGTCAGTGGTCTCAGATGGTGTTTGCCCCGACATGACAACCCCAGAGGCAGGAGTGGGTGGGCAACTGGGTCCTGGGGCTGGGCTGTGGAGCGATGGAATCCCAGTCGGGAGTCTTTGGTTCCAGCAGGGGTGGTCACAGCAACAGCACCCCTGGCTGATGTGCAGGCAGCAAATGGCAGGGCACGTGGGCAGCAGGCAGTCAGGCAGCAGCAGATGGCAGGTGGGAGCATGCTCGGGGCTCTGGGGGGCAGTAGTTCGGCCTTCTGGGCAGGATCGTGGTCTTCCGTGTGCTTACGCGTGGCCAGCTTGATACGGGGTGATTTGGCACGTGAAAAATCTGCACGTCAGCGTGTAATTCGAAAAAGGCCCTTAGCGCGTAAGCGCGTCTGCACGCATATGCATTTTCATTGGACAGAAGGCCCCTCAAGCGCAAGCGCCCCTGTGACGTGACGCGTACAGACGTGCATGGGCATTTCACCGCGCGTGGAAAACTGCACGTCCGCGTGCAATGCGAGGAAAGGGCCCATGCACGTAAGTGCGCGTGAAAAACTGCACGTCTGCGTGCAATACGAGGAAAGGGCCCATGCGCGTAAGCGCGCGTGAAAAACTGCACGTCCGCGTGCAATATGAGGAAAGGGCCCATGCGCGTAAGCGCGCGTGAAAAACTGCACGTCCGCATGTACTACGAGGAAAGGGCCCATGCGCGTAAGTGACATGAGATGCGCGCGTGCGTTTCCCTCAGCACGGGTTAAAGGTGAGCGGGCCCAGCAGTTCGCTGTATGTGCCTTTCGTGGAGACCGACGTGTGTTGCTGCTTCCTGTTGTTTCGCGCGCCATCACAACTTCACAGCTATCAAGGACGTATCTCTTCTTTTGGCGGGGGTATTGGCTACGTGTGTTTTTCTGCATCGCGCTAGTCAGACGGTGAGTCGCACACGCTCTTTTTCCCACTGCGGGTGCCCCTGTGTATCGCACCCATTTTTGATGTCATAGTAGCCTGCGTGTCCCACGCGTACGCCTTATTCGTGTTACTGGGTGCCACCGCGTACTGCTGGAGGTTGAATCCACGCACGTAGGCTGCAGGGTTGCGTGCACGGTTTTACTGCAGTTTTGGGGTGCCTGAGCATTGCGTGACCAGTCACCACATCACCGGGGTCACATACAGCCTTGCAGGTGCAGGGGGGCTGTTAACATCTTGCTTCCCACCCCCTTCACCCCAATTGCCCAGGTCAATTGTGGTGTACACCTCCCATTGGCTCCACTCCATCTGTGCCAGCACTACTACATCTGTGCCATGGTTGGGAGGCCACAAAAGGTGAGGGGTGCCTCAGCTGGGCGTTCTCCTCATGGCGGGCGTGGTCGGGGACGTGGCTGTGGTGACCAGGGAGTAGGGGGACTTCAGGGTGTCCAGGGCAGCCACAGAGGGGGAAGAGGCAGGGGTGCGCCACTTGAGCACAATGTTGTGCCATGTGTCGGTGCAGCCATGCCACCACCTCCTGTGGTTCCGGGGGATGCAGCTCCTGCATCTGGCACTGGCACCCATATGACCCGGCAGTCCTTTCCATCGACTGCCACGGGCCCAAGGGTAGTGGTAGCTGCAGGTGCAGCTGTGGACACCGCCACCCAGGCTTAGGGTCTGCCAGCGCAGGCTACGTTGGCACTTGAAGAGCCCTTGGTAGATCTCCAACAGGCCAGGCGGGAAACCATAGGGGCAGGCCGGGCTGCTCAGACCAAGACACGTGTCCCTGGGGCAGTCATGTCTTCTGCTGCCCCGAACAGCCGGGTGTTGGCAAGTGCAGGGGCAGATGCACCCAACAGCACCCCGGCTGTGAGTCTGCCAACCAGGACCTTTGCGGTCAATGACCCTGCCACAGCTGATGTTGCTGCGCAGGGTCCATTAGTGGGCACCCAGCTGCCACTGACACAAGTCAGGCCTTTGGTCATCCCTCCACCTGCCACTCCCTTGGCTCAATCCACCGAACCCACTGGCCATACTGGTCAGGGTGGCATTAGCCAGCCAGGGTCTGCGGCACAGTCCAAGAGGAGGAAGGTTGCACCTGCAGCACAGGCTGGGACCCCACACACAGCCACGACCTCCTGCACTTCGAGGAAGAAGCCTTTCTGTAAGCAGGAACTGGACTTCCTCGTGGACTACGTGCGGGGCCACAGCCGTGACATGCTAGTCGGTGCCAATAGTCAGACTACGGCTGCTCAACGTGACACCCACTGGAAGCATGTTGCGTAACATGTCAGTTCATTCGGCCATGAGGTGCGCACAGCGCAGGAGTGCAAAAAGCGTTGGAATGACATCAAGCGCAGCACTAAGGCCAAGCGTGCCTCAAATTACAACTTGACTCTGGTGACTGGCGGTGGGCCTGCACCAGAGGAGGAAGAACTCACTCTGCATTAGGCTCTCGTTGCGGAGTTCATACCACCTGAATTGGTCGAAGGAGTGGGAGAGATGCTGGACTTTGATGCCCAGTCCAGTGAGTGTTGATGCGTGTTTGTTGAGGACGTGTGTGTTTCACTTGTGGGATGTGTTGTGCATGATTGCTGCTACATGTGACGTGTACATGGTTCTGATGTGTAAGTAATGCAATGCTACCGTCATGCATGTCTCCTCTGCCTGCATGCGGGACTCCATGTGGGCATGCTCCCTTGCCCCTCCTCCGCCACTCTGCACTCCAGTTCCACCTTTGCACTGGTCTGCTTCAATCTTGCCAATGTGTAGTTTCTTGTTCATGTGTCCTGTGTAGATGCTAACTTCCAGCGTAGAAAATGCCAGACATATGCCGTGTGGAACAGCCTTAGTACTCGATGCAGGGTATCTCACTTGTACTGTGCATGGGTCAGATGTCCCGCAGGGACATGAGTGCCCATTCATGCTCCATGTGCATTGCACGCATGCCCCTATGTGTCCTTGGCTGGATGATCACTGTAATATGAGTCCTTGGTCACATACATTGCCTGCCATCTCATCGGCCTCCCCATGTCAACTGTGGCTCAGTCCTGCGTTGCACACATGTTTAGGCCCTGACAATCTGTGTGGCTCACAGGCCTCAGCCTGTTCAATGGCCAATGACTCTGTCCAACTCTTGTGTCTTCTTCACACGTGGGCGTCCTCTGGAGTTTTCATCATGTGTCCTGCCCACTGTCCCAGCATCACTTGCAGTGTTGTAATTTGTATCACATTAAGCTGTTGATGCCAGTCAACACTAACTGTCAATACAGAGGTGTATGGTCAGCCTTTTGATACCATGCTAGGCATCCCTGCTTTGGTACTGGGGTGGAGGGGTGCTTGGCTTCTAGACATGGTACACATTGAATGCACAATACACGTGATGTCTGAATTTGACATTGCACTGCCTTCACATTTCCTGGCACACACCATGGAGTGCTTGTACATGTAGGTAGTGAGTGGCGTACACATTTTCTGCACTGCATAGACCCACTTCCATGGAAACTGCCACCTTTCAACAGGTCTGATCACAGAAGCTATTCAAAGTAGACCCAGCATGCATGCCAGGTCATATGTTGTGTGTCACATGTCTGCCGGATGCCTTTGCTGTCGGTGTGTGTGTGTGTCGTGTGCTACTGACATGTGTAGTGACCTTTTTCTCTCTATTTTTCAGGTGATGACGCAATGGAGGCGGAGGATGGTGTTGTCATGCCAGACACAGGGTTGGTAACACCACATCAACCCGGCACTAGTGGGGGTCGTGGGGTGGTAGGCCACGAAAACCCCCAAGTGCTGCAGTCCATCTTGTCTCTGGCTGCCTATGAGTCCAGCCTTGATGACGACTCTGACGTCCATGTTGAGTTGGATGAGCATCAAGTCCATGTGTCAGGGGTGAGTGATTCTGATGTGGACACTCCTCTGTCTGCGACACCTGCACTGAGGGATCAGACAGTCTTGGTTCCTCCGCCCGTGGTGGATCAGGACGCAGGGTCACCCTCCACACCAGTCACTGTTGTGCCTGGGACATCACGTCGACGGGGGCATGTAGTCGTGCAGCCGCAGGGGGTGCCAACACAACGAGGACCCCCATTCCTTGGGTCCCGCAGGGGTCAAGCCCAGCAACGCGGTCACCGCGCGCAACCGCTGTATACTGAGTGGGAGCAAGACATGACTGCCAATTCCGAACGGCAGGGGGCAGCAATGGAGAACATTGCTGAGAGCATGGAGCGTGTGGCCCGATCTGTGCTCCCCCCTGCTAGGCAGGTGCTTCTCCAGCTGCAGGCGGCACGGTCCATGGCCCGCTCGCTCAGGCTGGGCATGGCGGCCTCAGACAGGGCACGCCAGGCTGAAATGTCGTCTCTGCGTCAAGCAATTGCTGCTCATGCAGAGGCGCACAGGGATGCCCTGAGGGAGGAGTATGCTTCCCTCAGATCCACTCTGGGTGTCCTTATGATGTCCCAGAGGCAGCAGCCAGAGGAGAGGTTTGCACAGCTTGAGCGTACCATCTCGGCTGAGCTACAGGCTTGCCGGGAGGTGCAGCGGTTGTCCAGCCAGGCCTTGCAGGAGGAACTCCATGTTACACGTGCTACCTTGCAAGAGGAAGCACATGTATCACGTGAGGTTCTGCATGCAGACCTATGTAACATCGCCACACAGAACCAGGCTCACCCGTCCGGCAGACTTGCTGCCGACGAGGGGCAAGCTGCAGCTAGGCGTGGCCAGGCTACTGTGCCACGTCCTCCTTTACAGGATGAGCCAGACTCGGACGACCATCTATCTCCCACATAGGTCGTGGTGTGCAGGCGTTGAGCCCATGGAGGATTTTTCTTTGGCTCAGCATCATCGCATGTGGATGTTGAGCAGCACCCTGTACCTCCCCCCTCCTGGGTGCCTCCCCTCCCCCCCGGGTCGTATGTGGCCATTTTTGATTTTTCTTTTAGTTTAGTTAGTTAAGTTTCTGTTTGATAGTTAGTTTAAATAGGTAATGTAGGTTTTCCATAGTTAGTGTAATTAGTTAATAGTTGAGTTAGTTTAAAATTGCTAGTCTATTGTGCTTTCATGTGACAGTGCGGTGCTTTGTGGCTTTTGAAGGCATCCACTGTCTGTTCCAGCTGGGCCCTTCATGGTTGTCTTGTGTATGTGTTTGCTGCTTGGGGTTCTTGACTCACATATGCCACTCCTGCCTCCCTTATCCATGGGCTCGCAAGGATGGTTCGGTGTTACAGAATATTACACAAGGGCTTTGGACTGTCATATCTGTGGCATGTCTGGTGCTGTGTGACTTGTGTTGACACCCCTAGTGGGGATGATTCAGGTGTCATTGTCCACTGTTCAGCTTTTGCTAGATGGGGTGTGTCATGATTAATGTGGACATTGATTGCTATGCATTGTGTAGTATGTTTCATATCTTTCCTGTACACGTGCTTGTTGCAATTCATGCTGTAGATAGTGTTCCACACTTTGGAGTTGAAAGACGGACTGATGGTGTGATTTGTGATGTGACTCTCTGACATGGTCAAGTAATGAGATGCCTGATGAGACACACAGATGACTTTGAAGCATTAATCATGTGTTTCATGCCCTTTCTGCAGGGGTATGAGCCTCCAGAGCACCTTTGCCAGCAGACATGGCCCATTGGACGACGGAATTCTTGACCCGTTTGTTGGTGCCCACATGCACATGTGTGCACAAGCAGAGGCACAGTGATTGCAGACCCACATCCTAGAACTGCTGACATGTTCCAAGGAACTCCAGGCAAGGTGAGCATCACAGGGGGGCCATGACACAGCAAAGCTTGCACCAGGCGAGTTGCACATGCAGGCTTGGTCACAGCACTGAGGGTGAGCTTAGACAAATATTGGTGTTGAAGCACACAATGCAGCTCAGATGTGTTTGTGGACTGATGGCTGTTGATAGTAGGGTTGTCTGGGACACATGCAGGGGCAGTGGCACATACCCTCCGGTACACCAAGGTCCATTGAGGCACTTGTATCAACCATGTAGCCTTCCGAGACATGGAAAGGGGCAGCTCACAGGGACATACAGCAAGGGACATACACGGGTGCAGTGCATGTTTTTTCCACGTACTTCATGATAAATGCACTGCCAACTTTGTTTCGGTCATGGTGGTACGCAACTTGCTCTGTAGTCATGGCTTGCTATATTGGTCTGTCTGCTTACCCAGGGAACATTGCATGTTGTGTGAATTGTGACACATTGGTGTTCCATTTGCCACGCACCCACCAGCGGCTGACTTACTGCATTGACTGTGTATGACCCGTCACACGGGTGATGTTATATATGGGTACGAAGCATCGAGCACAGATTGTCTGTTTGTAGAGTAGTTTGTTGCTATGGGGCATGTTTGGTGTTGTGTTTTTGTGTAATTGGCACGTACAGGTTGTTGACTGTGGCTCTCTTTGCAGCATTGCAGTGCTCCTGTAACCAGACCTGAGAGTGCGCAGGCAGGAGGCCAGCACTCAAAACGAGAGCTAAGTGTCTTGTTGTTTTTCTTTCGAACTGCTCTGCATAGGCTTGCTGGGGAGTGTACTGATGCATGGATGTATGTGTGGTTCAATTTGGTATGTTTTTTCTCCCTAATCACCCGTGATCCTATGCAATTTTGAAACCTGTACCCTCTACCCGGTGTTCCTGCTTCCCGTGCCTATACAAGCAACGTTCCCTGACCCTCTTTCCCCACTGGGGTTGCGGATGCCTGTGTAAGCCCCGAACTTGCAGGCACCAAAACCCTAGAGGGGGTGGTTTGTTCGTACCACTCCTGAGCCTGGACTACAGAAGGCCATGACAATGATGTCCAAGTTTGTTTGGATTGTGTATGTGTTCATGCAGGTTGTACATTTTCGTGCATTCCCTAGTTTCATGTGTCATTCCTCCTCCCCTCTACTGCCACTCATTCCAGTCATCCAGTGTGTCAACACCTGTCCCGACTGCATATCCCTGAACCTCATTCCCCACCAGGGTCTCAGGGGCCTGTGTGAGTTTGACCTTGCAGGCACCCGGGACATGGTCGGGGTGGTTGTTTCGTGACACTCCCGCGCCTGTACAGGGGACCTGTGACAGTACACATCCATTCATGGTGCATCATCCTATGTCATGTACCACACATGTCTCACATCCTGTCGTGACATTGTTTTGCTGTGCTACCTTGGTTGTTGCATGATTGTGGTAGTACTTGGCCTTTGTGAGGTACTGCTACGTCAAGTCATCTACTGGAAGGTGTTCGGGTTCGTTTTTATGCCTTGGATTTTGTGATTTTGGAAATGAGTGTGGATTCTGAGGGTTCAGGCAACTTTTTACACACAAGGTGGGAGTTGGTGACGAAGGGTAAAGGTGATCCTGTGGCCAGGTGGAATTGAGGTTTGGAGGCTCCATGACCCAGGTGCAGTTGTTCAGTGGGTCATGGTCATTTGTGAGGGAGGGGGGGGGGGTTGTTGTTGATAGTTGCCTTGCCCTGCAGTGTGATGGGAACTCTGATATAGTACTGGTGGTATCCTATGTACATGTTGTGTTCTGCTGATCAATGCCTGTTCATGTGTTGTGTTTTCCTTTCAGGTGCGAGGGGATAGTTGTGGTTTGACATGCTGGGGTGTACACATGGTGGATGTTCACATGTGATGTGTAGGGAACACTGATGGTCACTTGAGTGCACATGCATATGTGGAGTGCATGTCCTTGCAGAACCACACACTTGCACTCGGATGCACTACATGTACTCCCACCCTTGCATATCCACGTGTACACTGTTTGCCTTCTGGTGCCCACTGTGTCCCGGCAGCACATGTTCTGTGACCGATTATGGATCCAGTACATGCCTAATTTGATGTTTGATGTGGTCTGTCACTTAGATGTGATGCTCAGGGTGTGCATCACACACAATGGCTGTTCACTGTGCTGTGCGCTGAGCAGTGTGATGCAGGAGTAGGACACTGCACACATGAGCTGCAGTGTTGATTTTGCAATGCATAATGTGCATGTAGACAGGCATTCATTGTGATGTTACGTCTACGACTGTTGTAATGCATTTGGAAATGACTTATCTTGGGTGGGAGATTATGTTGGTCTGTCATTTCATCTGATTCCGGGTCAGGCATCATTGTCCGATGCCACTGTACATTTAGGACATGGCAATGTTTACCTTATCGTTACTGCGTTGGTGTATGGGTATTGCTTGCCATGTCATGTTGATGTTTGGGAGGGTTTGAGTGACTTGACAGTGATGGCCATGGCCTGTTTTGCAGGTGTGTGTGATGCACACCTTGCATGTCCGGGTCATCCACTTCTCAGAGCAACTAGCTGGGGGTAGATTTCTCTCCGCAGCAGGGCCCTCCCCCTGGAACAGACTTCCTGCCTGACTTGAACTTGAGGGGAACCATCTCCAGTTCTGGAAGCACCTCAAGACCTTCCTCTTTGCTTCTGCTTACTCTCTGCCTCTCCCTTGCAGAATTCTCCACTGGAACTGCACAGGAGCTGCAATTGGGCCACTCTCACTGACCTCGGTCCCTGGTCCAGCCACTCTCCACTTGCACTGCCTCCCTGGCAACCCCTGCACTACAGTACTGTCTCTCTATCCCTACAGCCCTCCCTTCCCAGCACTTGTCTGCACTTACCTTTGCAGTTGCCACCAGCTGGCCTATTTATTTGTTTTTTAGTCTACTTACCCTGTACTGCACTCCCCCCCACCCTTCCCCTTGCACTTTTTCCTTCCCCCTACCCCTGCACTTGCACGATCTCAATGACACCTGGCCTAGTGGTACCGTTCTCTGTGTTCCCTTGTTCCCCCCTCCCTGCCTCATTGCGCCTTGGAATACTTGTGTATGGCCCATATCATGTCATATGTCATATGTGTGCCTTTTGGTCACACAGGATAGCTTGTGTTTAAGTAGCTAGGGATGCAGATGATGTGGCACTTCCATGGCAACTAACTCAGGGTGGTAGGGTTGTGACAGTTGACTGTCTCTTTGTCATCATTGATTGTCACCTGGTATGTGCCAGGCCTGTGTGCACTCCGCAGGGGTGGGAGTTTAGGTGAAAAATGTGGCCACAAGCTGGGTCCGGGCTGCCTCGCCACGTGCCCTGTCCCCTCCCATGGGCAGCGCCTGTGCCTGTGGTTGGGGATGTGGGGGCACCATCATGTCCACCGGGACGCCCTGCTCGTGTTGCAACATTGTGCAGGACACATGCTGCCACAATGATCCTGCACACTACTGGTGGTGCATAGCGTAGTTGCCCACCAGAGCGGTCGAGGAGCGGAAACATGACTTGAGCACTCCGAATGTGCGCTCCACTATGACCCTGGTTGCAATATGGGCGGCGTTGTATCTTACCTGTGGTGGTGTGGTGGGGTTCCGGATTGGCGTCATCATGTGGTTGCTCAGAGGGTAGGCACTGTCCCCTGGGGAGGTGATAATAGTTGAGATTATTAGGGTTTGGATATTTGTCTGTGTGTGACTTGCATGCATGTGCAAGGGCATTTGTACTGACCTAGGAGCCATGTGTCGCCATGCTGCCCAGCTTCCAGGGCCCGGCTCAGGGCGGACATTCTGTATATGAAACTGTCATGGGTGGAGCCAGGGTAGTTTGCATAGACAGAGGTGATGATTCCCTTTGCATCACATACCTCCTGTACATTGATGGAATGCCAGTGCTTGCGCTTTCGGTAGATGTGCTCAATGGCCCTAGGTGGACGTAGGGCCACATGGGTGCAATCTATGGCACCGAGCACTTTGGGGAAGTGTGCCACCCTGAAAAATCCAGGACAACAGCCTGCCTTTCTGCGGGTGTTCTGGGCATGTATATGTGCCTGCGGACTGAGGGGCGCGCTGTCATGATTGCCAGTACCTTGTGTAGGCAGCGTGACTGCGTGGCCTGTGAGACCCCCCCCACTATGGCAGTGGTCCGCTGAAATGACCCAGTGGCCAAAAAATGCAGGACATTGAGTAGCTTCTCCAAGGGGCTCAATGCTTGGGAGCAAAGGGTGGGGGATGTGAGGTCATCTTCCCACTCCCTGACCAGGTCTAGGATGATATGGGGTGGAAACCTATACCTGCCGTAGACCTGGTCGTCAGGCATCCCAAAAAGGCTTGTCCGTGGTGCGAAAATGCGTGCCCTGGCTATTCTCCTCCTCCTGGGGTGTCCCACGATCAGTGCAGCGACAAATGGGGCATTCCTCGTAGCTGTATATATTCGTTTGTTGTTTGCGCGCACTTTTATGCTGTGCGCGGGGACGCCTCCGCCTGCCTTCGTTTGGGCGGACGCGTTGACGCCTGTGCATGTCTTTTGCCGTGCGCGGGTTTCCCGTATTCGGATACGTGGTAAGACTGTAGGTCCAAGTGTCATCGCGTGTGATCGGAGGGGAGTGAGCGTACACGCGATTGGCCTGGGTACGTGTGTTTCGGGGTGCGCGGGAAGTTCCACATGCAATTAGCCCGGGTACGTGTGTTCTGGGGTGCCGGGAACTTTCACACGCGATTGGTGGAAATCCATGTGTATTCTGTCATCACGTGCAATGAGGGAAACACCCGTGCGCGTCACGTCACAGACGCGCTCACGCGCGAAGGGCCTTTGGTCCAATGAAATCGCATATGCGTGCTGCCGTGCATACGCGCTAAGGGCCTTTCCTCGTATTACACGCGGACGTGCAGTTTTCCACGCGCGCTTACTCGCATGGGCCCTTTCCTCGTATTACACGCGGACGTGCATTTTCTCGCGCGCTGAAATGCCCATGCACGTCTGTACGAGTCACGTCACAGGGGCGCTTGCGCTTGAGGGGCCTTCTGTCCAATGAAAATGCGTATGCGTGCAGACGCGCTTACGCGCTAAGGGCCTTTCCTCGAATCACACGCTGACGTGCAGATTTTTCATGTGCCAAATTACTCCGTATCAAGCTGGCCACGCGTAAACACACGGAAGACCACGCTCCTGCCCAGAAGGCCGAACTACTGCCCCCCAGAGCCCCGAGCACGCTCCCACCTGCCATCTGCTGCTGCCTGACTGGCTGCTGCAGACGTGCCCTGCCATTTGCTGCCTGCACATCAGCCAGGGGTGCTGTTGCTGTGACCACCCCTGCTGGAACCGAAGACTCCCGACTGGGATTCCATCGCTCCACAGCCCAGCCCCAGGACCCAGTTGCACACCCACTCCTGCCTCTGGGGTTGTCATGTCGGGGCAAACACCATCTGAGACGACTGACAACCCCCGGCCAGAGAGGCAGAGGGGCACCAGCTTCAGTGCCACCAAAGTTGGCGTCCTGGTGGAGCAAGTCCTGGGGCAGTATGATGCCCTCTTCGGAAGTTCCCCCGCCGACACGGAAGGACGGACTCAGATCTGGACTGACATCGTGACTGCCATCAACGCGGAGGGGATGGCAGTCCGCGACTTACAACATGTCAAGAAGCGCTGGGAGGACTTCAGGTCCAGGACCCTGAACAAGGCCTGGCGCCTCTCGAAGGCAGCGGATGCCAAGGGGCGCCGGGGCCACTTGTCGGAAGAACAGATGACGGTCCTGGAATGCATATACCCAGCGCTCCACATCCAGGTCCTTGAGAGGCAGACCCGCCTGGAGTCGTGCGGTGAGTGTACATGCATCCTGATTGTGAGCTGTGCGTGTGGTGATTATTCAGTAATGTGCAGGTTGCACATCTGTTTGTATGGGGTCGAGTATGGGTGGGGGTGTACAGGGCCGTGGGGCTGACACATGCGAGGGCTGGAATGTGTGAGACATGGATGGTGCTTGTGTGTGTAGGCTTGCATGCCAAATGCAGTTGTGTGGGAACACATGTTTGGATGAATGTGTATGTAAGTAGACATGTCCGTGATGTCACGCATGTATATTGTTTTCGGCTGCATGTATCAGCACTGTGTACATGTGCATGTGTGTGTATTTGACAAGGGTGCAACAGTGATGCAAGATGGATGCAAGTGACAGCGGTATGTGGAAGCCTGATTGGCAGATGTGACATGGATGCCCGTCTGAACACTGCGACACTTGGCAGAGGTGTACACATGCATGCAAGTGTGGTGGTGTGTGTACATGTGTGGTGCACTTCCTGTGTTGCATGTGATGTCTGGCTCACCTGTGGCTGCTCATGCTGTTGTATGTGTATGGATGGTGGTGGCAGTTGCAATATGGCTGTGGTATGGCTCATGTGTGCGACTTGTAATGACATGTGTGTTGGGGATTGTGATGACATGTCTGAGGTTTGCCAATGCCACTCATGTACAACTGTCATGTGTGTATGTGTCCATTGTACAGTGCCCTGATGCCTGTGTTTTGTTTCCCCCTGTCTGCAGCTTCAACTGATGAAGAGGATGGAGAAGGTGCTGTGGAGCACAGCGGCAGGGATCCCACCGCCAGCCGGAGACGCAAGGCCCGGCTCCCCTCCCATGTTGTGATCTCGTCGGGGAGTGAGGAGTCCGGTGCCGCGTCCCAGGCCGCAGCTGCCGGGGGGAGGTCCAAGAGGCGGAGGTTGGAGTTGGACTCCTCGGCAGCAGAAGGGGCAGCTGGGACCCCACAGGGCCCAACAGGGGAAGATGGCACGGAGTCATCCAGGTTGGTGGGGGGTTTGGTGGAGGAGGTGGCCGTGCAAGCACCAGAGACAGGGTCTGGAGGTGGGGATCCCACTGGTGCTAGTGGTGCAGTGCAGGACCAGGGACAGGAGGCAGCAAAGGCCGCCGCGGAGGTGCCTGTGTGCAATCCTGTCCCTGATCCTGTCCCTGCATCATCTTGCACCAGCAGGGATGCCTACGTCCAGACCCGTTTTCAGGCAGGGGATGAGCTCACGTCAACTTGCCTTCCTCTGCCTGCGGACGTGGCTATCCGGGTCCGGGTTGAGCCTGTCCTGGCTGGTGTGGCGTTGCGTCAACGGGCCATGCGAGGTGACCTGCAGTCTTTTCATGAGGAGACTGCACATCATCTCGAATGGCTCGTTGACCACGTCAGCCTGCTGGGACAGGTCACCCAGGCCGGATTCCTCCGTCTGATGGGGGTTGCTACGACCCCCTCCTCAACTGGACCCCCTAAGCGCCAGTCGTCCTCCGTGCCATCTTCCCACCCATCAGTCACCTGGGTGCCCTGTGGAGCTGCCTCTGACGGTGCGGCCAGGCTGGTGGAGGAGGCATACCTGCCACAGTCGGGAGTCGGACGTCCAGCAGGGGTGGCCACATCTACGACTGCACCCCAGCTGGCGGAGGATGTGCAGGCAGCAGGAGGCAGTGCACGGGCTGAGGCACAGCAGCAGCAGCAACGTGGTGGGAGCCCTGAAGGCTCGGGGCCTTCAACATCGGAGGGGCAGGCATCGGCCGGAGGGCAGGAGGACCCAGGACAGAGAGTGTCTTCCGTGTGGCAGCGGTTGGGCCATGCCATAGATGCGGAGCGGGCGGAAGAGGCACGGCTCACAATGGTCAGGGCGGAGAACTCCATGCGGAGGGCCCTGAGGCGGGCCGAGTGCCTCGAGGCAATCCGCAGGGGTTTGGAGGTGGAGACGTTGACGGCCCTGCGGACCCTCGGGGACATTGAGGAGGACCGCCTCCGGGACATTGAGGAGGAGTTCGATGATTCCCTGGCCAGGGACATCCACAAGTGAGCCGTGAAACTAGCCCGCTGCCCTTGTACATACTTATGTAGGTAGTGTTAGGTTTCATTTTTGTTTTGATTTTATTTGGACCTTTCGGACATTGGCCACATTTTTGTATATAGTTTATTTTATTAGTTAGTGTAGTTAGATAGGTTTCCTTTCTTTTGTTGGGATAATGGACCCTGGCTTGTTCCCATGTACATAGTTCACTGTTGGATTCTATTTTTTTTTCACATTTTAACCATGGAGCAATGGCTTTATTTTTTATTTCCCATTCGATTTTGTTTTGTGAACATTGGGCCTCATTACGACTCAGGCGGTAAGGGGTTTACGGCAGCGTAAACAGCGCCGACCCTTACCGCCTGATTCCGAGGTCCCTTAGCGCCATGGAGGATTTAACACCTGCTTTTAGCAGGTGTTAAAATCCATGGCGCTAAGGGACCTTGTTGTTAATTACGCCACCGTAATTTACGGTGGCGTAATTAACGCCTTCCCCACTCCCATTATGCCCTATGGGGCAAAAATGGGAATGGGGAAGGGTAAATGGGGATTGGGGACTTACCGCCCCGCCAACCTCGGAATGGGGCGGTAAGTCCGCCAACCACCATGGCGTAAACGTAGTTTACGCCATGGTGGTAAAGGTACGACCCAGGCGGTAACTTACCGCCTGGGTTGGAATTAGGCCCATTGACTTTGGACAACATTACTTTGGATTTTTATTTTTGGTTTTGCTTTTTTTCACAGACATGCTTCTTTTAATTTTTGTACATTCACATTTCTGTTTCTTCATTTTTTATTCTATTTATCTTTCCTTTAATACATATTTTTTTTGGTGAACTTCAATGTGTGGTATCTCATTGGTTTCATGCATTTCATGATATGTGTTTTGAGATTCACTGACACCCATTGGGTGTATGTGAGCGAGATGTGTTTGTTTCGGAACTTGCAATTGGTGTTCTGTGATGTAATTGCAAATTATGAGTGGGTGGATGAAATACTCGAGTGGGTGTTTTGCATTTGGAGGCTGACCATAGGGACCAGGGATCTAGATTGTGATGACATGTTGGCTGGGGAACATGAGTTGCACATGGGTGGGGGCCTGCTGGCAGGTGCCCCACAGTGCTGGGGGGTGGGGGTGGTGCTGAACATGAGTTGGACATGGGTGGGGGCCTGCTGGCAGGTGCCCCACAGTGCTGGGCGGTGGGGTGGTGGGGAACATGAGTTGGACATGGGTGGGGGCCTGCTGGCAGGTGCCCCACAGTGCTGGGGGGTGGGGGTGGTGGGAGACATGGGTGGGGGCCTGGTGGAGGCTGCCCCTGGTGGCTGGGGGGTTGGGGTTGTGGGAGACATGGGTGGGGGCCTGGTGGAGGCTGCCCCTGGTGGCTGGGGGGTGGGGGTGGTGGGGAACATGAGTTGGACATGGGTGGGGGCCTGCTGGCAGGTGCCCCACAGTGCTGGGGGGTGGGGGTGGTGGGAGACATGGGTGGGGGCCTGGTGGAGGCTACCCCTGCTGGCTGGGGGTGGGGGTGGTGGGGAACATGAGTTGGACATGGGTGGGGGTCTGCTGGCAGGTGCCCCACAGTGCTGGGGAGTGGGGGTGGTGGGAGACATGGGTGGGGGCCTGGTGGAGGCTGCCCCTGGTGGCTTGGGGGTGGGGGTGGTGGGGAACATGAGTTGGACATGGGTGGGGGCCTGCTGGCAGGTGCCCCACAGTGATGGGGGGTGGGGGTGGTGGGGAACATGAGTTGGACATGGGTGGGGGCCTGCTGGCAGGTGTCCCACAGTGCTGGGGGGTGGGGGTGGTGGGGAACATGAGTTGGACATGGGTGGGGGCCTGCTGGCAGGTGCCCCACAGTGCTGGGGGGTGGGGGTGGTGGGGAACATGAGTTGGACATGTGTGGGGGCCTGCTGGCGGGTGCCCCACAGTGCTGGGGGGTGGGGGTGGTGGGAGACATGGGTGGGGGCCTGGTGGAGGCTGCCCCTGGTGGCTGGGGGGTGGGGGTGGTGGGGAACATGAGTTGGACATGGGTGGGGGCCTGCTGGCAGGTGGCCCACAGTGCTGGAGGGTGGGGGTGGTGGGAGACATGGGTGGGGGCCTGGTGGAGGCTGCCCCTGGTGGCTGGGGGGTGGGGGTGGTGGGGAACATGAGTTGGACATGGGTGGGGGCCTGCTGGCAGGTGGCCCACAGTGCTGGGGGTTAGGGGTGGTGGGAGACATGAGTGGGGGCCTGGTGGAGGGTGCCCCTGGTGGCTGGGGGTGCAGGGGGACATGCGTTGGTGGGCAGTAGTGCAAGTTGACATGTGGGTTGGCTGGTGGGCATGGCCATGGTGGATGGGGTGCCTGCAGGACATGTGCTGGGTAGGCCCCTGTGGTGTGAGCCACCTGCAGGGGCCGTGGAGGGTGTAGAGGGAACACCTGGGAGGACCCACACGTGCAATTCACGTGTGCTGCTCCCCGCGCACCCCTGTAATACACGTACCCTGATGAGATTGCGTGTGGAACTTCCCGCGCACCCCTGTAATACACGCACCCTGATGGTATTGCGTGTGGAACTTCCCGCGCACCCCTGGAATACACGTACCCTGCTGATGTTGCGTGGGATACTTCCCCCGCACCCAGAAATACACGTACCCTGATGAGATCCCGTGTGTGACTTCCCGCGCACCCCCGAAATACACGTACCCCGCTCAATCGCGTGTGTAACTTCCCGCGCACCCCCGAAATACACATACCTCGCTCAATCACGTGTGTAACTTCCCGCGCACCCCCGAAATACACGTACCCCGCTCAATCGCGTGTGTAACTTCCCGCGCACCCCCGAAATACACGTACCCCACTCAATCGCGTGTGTAACTTCCCGCGCACCACCGAAATACACGTACCTCGCTCAATCGCGTGTG
This sequence comes from Ambystoma mexicanum, assembly GCF_040938575.1. Classification (NCBI taxonomy): domain Eukaryota; kingdom Metazoa; phylum Chordata; class Amphibia; order Caudata; family Ambystomatidae; genus Ambystoma; species Ambystoma mexicanum. Next base: position 1,491,352,053 of record NC_090937.1, on the reverse strand, counting down.
TAACTTCCCACGCACCCCTGAAATACACAAACCCCGCTCAATCGCGTATTTAACTTCCCGCGCACCCCCGAAATACACGTACCTCGCTCAATCGCGTGTGTAACTTCCCGCGCACCCCCGAAATACACGTACCCCGCTCAATCGCATATTTAACTTTCCGCGCACCCCCGAAATACACGTACCCCGCTCAATCGCGTGTGTAACTTCCCGCGCACCCCCGAAATACACGTACCCCACTCAATCGCGTGTGTAACTTCCCGCGTGCCCCCGAAATACACGTACCCCGCTCGATCGCGTGTGTTGCTTCCCGCGCACCCCCGCAATACACGTGCCCCGCTCGCACAGGCCCAATTGCTGTATGTTGCCACTTTTGTGATGCGCTGGGACTCTACCGCCTGCCTTCGTGTGGCGGACGTGTTTCAGCTTGTGCGTGTCTTTGGCTTTGCGTGGCTTTGCCCTATTCGATTCCATGAATACGTGTGGTTCGAGTGCGTGTGGGCGTTCTGTCTGCTTCCCTGCAGTACATCCCCAGTTACGCCCTTATTTTCGCGCGTTGTTCCCCATTCCGCGCGTTACGCCCCATGTCCCGCCCACTTTCTGGTGTATGTGCCGAGGTTGTGCACTTTTACTGTGCGCGTCGCGCACTCCTTTCGGGAAGTTGCAGTGACTTGTGCGCCATGCACGGGTTTGGTGTACATCCCGAGGTGAACACGCGCAGGAACTTCCATGAATCGCACGCGTGCGCGTGCACCTGTCTTTTTCCGCTTGCGCCTGCTTGCGCCTGCTTGCGAGAAGATTTTCGGCGCACGTTTGTTCCATGAATCGGCCCCTATATCTTTTGAGTAGTATTTTGCCTTGGTTTTGTAGGTTCAGCGCTTTAGATTTCAGGATTATGAGCCGCTGTTCATCCATTCTAGAAGTGTTTATAACCTCTCCCAAGTGCGTCAATGCTTGTACCTGAGGAATCGTACTCCCTTTGAGCTGCCATTTATTGTTTCTTTTCCTCGTTTTTATGTTATTTTCATCAAAGACTATTATCCTTGATTTCTGAGGATTAAATTTTAGGCCATTGTTGATGGTATATTTATGATGGCTTTGCAGCCCGACTGGTGTCTGGTCTAGTATGACGATGGCATTTGCATATAGTTGTCTGGGGATCCTTAATCCTCCAAGGTTTGGGGGAAAACATCTTATCTTTTCAAAATCATGATCTATGTTAGAAATAAACTTGTGAAAGAGACCTGCGGCCAAAGGGCACCCTTGTTTTAGCCCCTTGTTTGTCATTATTTTTTCCCTTAGAGTTCCAGCCTGATCTAACTTGATTTGGATATTCGTTCCTGAGTATAAGTCTCGGAATGTCTCAAGTATAGGCTTCGGGCAATTCCAATCTGACAATTTCTCCCATAGTTGTGGGCGTTCGATTGAGGCGAAGGCTTCGCTTAGGTCTATGAAGGCTATATATAGTTTTTTCCCCTTTGATCAGTCCATTTGTGCCTTTAATAGATTTATTAGTAGAATATTTAGAGACGTGTCTATGCCCTTAACAAAACCGCTCTGCCATATGTCCAGTTGCTTAGTTTCTTCACTCCACAAATTCAGCTACTGCTGTGGCAAAAATCTTACCCACCACATCCAATAACGCAACTGGCCTATAATTGTTAGGCTCTGATCGAAGGTCTTTTTTTATATAAGGTTACTTCTCTTTCTCATTCACTCACACGGTTTCAGATAGTACTCCTATGCCAATGACTTTCACATTTTGTTGTGTCTGGATCTCACCAGGGCTGACACCGCGGCTCAGCCGCGGTGTCACACAAGAGTTGCCTGCAGGACTTAGGCTCATGGATGGCCTGCAACTCGCTCAAACTTAATGGAAGGAAGAAGGAGGTCCTAATGGTGGGTACCACTAGTCCTTGTTCCTTTTGGTTGCCGGACTTATGGCCCACTTCTCATGCACCGTTTCCTCTACCATCTTCGTCCATAAGGATCCTCTGGGTACAGATTTCATCCTCCTTACCCATGGCAGAGCAGGTTGTGGCTGTTTGCAAATCTGGCCATTTTAAACTTCGTATCCTGCAGAAAGTTCTTCTGTTCATCCCTAGTCATTTCCATGCTCCCGTAGTCGCTGCTCTTGTTCTTAGCGTGGCAGACTACTGTAACCCACTTTATCTGGGTCAACTGCGCCACCTAACTCATCGACTTCAAATGCTTCAAAACCCACCTGCCAGAGCAATTTTACACCCTCTGGCTCTGGCACACATGTCTCCACTTCTCAGACAGCTTCATTGGTTGCCAGTTGTGAAGCAGATTCTGTTTAAATCATTGTGTATAGTCCACCGTGCGTTTTATAAGCTGGGAGCGGAGTATCTTCAAGAAAAGTTTGTACAGTATTTCCCCACCCGTTCCTTGCGCTCCAAGGCTTCTCTGCTGCTCCCTGTTTCTCGTATCAGACTGTCTCGGATGGTGGGCTGGGCCTTTTTGGTGGCGGCGGCAAGTACCCGGAACAAATTGCTGCTGGCTCTGTGAGCCACTGCTAACCATCTTTCTTTTTGTCGCTGGCTGAAAACGTTATTTTGATTTGTTGTGCTGCAGCCGATGTCCCTCTGCTACTTAGCGCCAAGATGCCCCTGGGCGATCGTGCGCTTTAAAAATAAAAATAAAATAACATAACAATCAGAGGTCTCTTCCAGTGGTATTTCAAATAAGCAGTTACGTGGAGAAAAGTATCCTCAAAGGGTAGTAGGCTGCACTGTAGGCCCTAAGGGAAAGCCATTACCCCAGATCAAGTCTGTATTAGCTTAGAGTAAAAAACATTCACACCCGGGGAAGGATCATCAGCCAATCAAGTGGATGGAACACACAATCTCAAGGTGATGCCATTGTTCTTTTCTTTAGTGGTGAGGCAACAGGGAGCATTTCCCTGTTGCATCCCCACCACTCCACCCCTCAAAACAATTCAACCCCTTCCCCATCCCCTCCCTCCTTTGCCACTTACCTGCTGGGTGCCAGAGCTTTGTAGTCCTGGCACTTCTCCCGTATTGTGCCGCTGGTTACGGCCATCTTTCTAAAATAGTTTTCCCTTCTTCATTGGGAAGCAGCGCGACTCTCCCGAGGAAACAAAAGAAAGCAATTTGCAACCAAGATGAACCGCAGGGTGCAATTGGCTTACCTGCCTGCTGTGGGGTTCGGGCATAGCCTCTAACACCTCTCTGGCTCCTTTGCCACCTCCATCCTCCTTCACCTCTCTTGAACCTACCTCATCCTCCTCTCTGAGCTCCCATGCCACCACCGTCTATTGCTTCTGCCCAATGCCCCTCTACAACCTCCACTGGGTGTAGCTCCCTCCTGGACGCCACCCCAGAAGTCTTTCAAATGTGGCATCCATGTTGCTACTCTCTACTCTCGCTCTGCTATCAAACACTCCTCTGACATCTTCCACCTCCTTGAAGACCTTGTCTTGGATGTCCTCCCTCTCATCGTGACATGGTTCACAGCCAGGTCTGTCACAAGTTTTGACACTCTCCTCCCGCAGGGCTACAAGATCGCTCTGAGCCCAGACCTACCAGCACGGAGGTGGAGTGGCTGTGATCTTTCAGGAGTGGGTCCCTGCTTCTGTCATTTCTATGCAGGCATACTCCTCCTTTGAATGCATGGTTGGCAGGCTCTCTGTCTCTCCTGGCTTCTCTCTGACTGTGGCAGCTATCGACAGACTGCCCTTTGTGGTTTCCCCCATGAATGGGTAGACCTCTCCTCTTCTCTCCTTACCTATACCACTCAGCGTCTCCTCCTCAGAAACCTCAACATCCACCTGGATGCTTCCAATCCCTCATGTGGGCTCCTCTGTGACCTTTGCGACTCTCTCTCTCTTTCCATTCTTCCCTCTGGTCCGACACACTCCGCTGGCCACACCTTGGATCCTCTCATCTCCTCAGACCCCCCCTCTCTAACCATCTCACCACTCCTCTCTCGCGGACTGACAACTTTTGCTCTCCTCCCACCTGACACTGTGTATCCCATACATGAAAAGCCTACCCCAGCACTTTCACATTCCTTCCTGGTTATTCGGCCCATGAAACAAGTGTCAGTGGACACCTTTGCCTCTACTTTCTCTGCTCCTCCTACTCCTGCGGCGGACACAAACTCTGATACAGCCCTCACTAACCTGCATCTCTCTATCTCCAACACTCTGGATATCGTTGCCCCAGAATCCATCTGAAGCCTACCTCCAAGTGCAACTCTTAGTATGACTTAGACCTTGCTGCCCTCCAAAGGCAGTTCAGACTCTCTGGGCATCATTACGGGTGTGGCAGTAACCCTGCCGATTGGCTCCAGACCAGTAATATTTTACTGGCACCTGACTTCCCGAGTTCACTGGCTCATTATGAGTCTGGCAGCCCTGGATGTCAGGCGCAGGCACATTTTAAGTCCCCATTCGCATAGATTCCAATAGGACTCTATGGGAGTGGGGACACAGACACACCAGCACCGTTTGCAACAGTGCCGGTGCTTCCGTGAACAGTCTGACTACCGTGGCCGCAAAGCCCGGCATGGTCAGACTTGCAAGGCACAGCGGCCACAACAGGCAGACTCAAAGTTTGCCGATCTGGAAACACTGGTAAGCTTACCTCTCTACAAAAAGACAGTCCACATCCAAGCAAGCATCAATGTGGCCTCTAGCAAAACTGCCAAAATCTGTAAAATCTGCATGGAGTTGGCCCATCCTACTGCAGTCTCCACCTCTCCTGTACCTCCTAGGCCCTCTGCATGGCACTGGCTTCTCATTTCACCACTAAAACTCAGGACATTCTGGCTTCACTTTCCTCTTTCTCTCCCTCTACCTCTCTAAGGCCCCACTTGCCCGCCTCTTCCTTTTTCCTCCTTCTCTCTCTCGACACCTGATGATGTTTCGAGACAAGTCCAATCTATGAAAGTTTCATCTAAACAGGTGCTCCCCTGCTCTTCCACAACCATCAATGACCACATTGACACGCTCACTCTAGCCTTGGTCAATTTTTGAAATCACTCTTTAGCTACTGGATCTTTCCCCTCTCTCCTTAAGCACTCCCTTGAGCACCCCCTTTTTAAAAAAGCCTTCTGCCAATCCTGCCTGTCTGGAAAACTATTACCTGATTTCTATCACTCCTTTCCTGGGCAAACTCCTGGAAAAGTTGGCCATCTCCCAGCTTACACTCCACACTGAATCTGTTGCTTGCCTCCACGACCATGAGTCTGGCTTTAGAGCAGCCAGAGGCACAGAAACTGCTCTCCTGAACACCTGTGAAGATCTGCTCTCTAATATTGACTCTAGCTCTACTTCTGTCCTCATGCTCTGTGACCTTTCTTCTGCCTTCAACATGGTCAGTCACTCCACCCTGATCAATCGACTTCATGAGAACCTGAGCATCACGGATCAGGCACTGACATGGCTAATCTCCTTCCTCTTGGACTGACCCTCCCAGGTCCAAATGTGGTATTTCCTCTCAAACCCCACTCTCTCCGCATGTGGTGTCCAGCAGGGCTATATCCTCTCACACTGGCTATTCCATGTCTATCTGGCCTCTTTGGCCCACCTGATCTCCATGTGAAGAGAGAGTCACTGAAATGCCCCTCCTCACCCCCATGAATATGATGGCCTGAAGAGACAAAAATGCACAAAAGGCACTAATTATTCGGACAGCCCCCAGTAGACTAGTGACTGACACGTATGTTGAGAGATATTCTTTTAGATGGCCATTCACACCTTATCCAATCAATGTCTTTATGGATACAGATGCTTCAACATTGGTCATTGACCCAAATGCCTCAATAAATCACATTGACTAATGCACAGAAAACCAATTTGCTAACATCATTAGTGACACCACGACATAGCCACGTTAGTCAAGAAGTGCACTCACAGCCATGCACGGAGTGACAGATAGACTTTTATACATGAAGAATATGCTTACACAGTTCTGTAGATAGAGGACAGATACATATACATACTGTCAAAAGCTTTTATTATTTTTCTCATTAGCTAAATGCAGAAATGCTGAACTCAAGGCAACAAAGAGATGCAGAGCAAGCTTGCAGATGCTTATGGCAACTAACCCTATGGAACTCCAGCATCACATAAGGAGCCTGGAAGGACCAAATACAACTAACCTATGGGAAACACAGCACGGTATAGATACGTAGCAATCATAGTATAAGTATAACCAGGGTCACATAAGGCCACAAGCCACAAGCCGCAGAGACGAGGAAAAGCAGAACCAGGCTGCACAGAACAGCAGGCCAGGGCTCGTAGCCAATGTCAGAGACCAGTATCGCATTCCAGACCTAAAACGATAAGGGGCCATCTGAAGAAAAATTGAAAAAATCCTCATAAATTGCAGACCAGAGAAGCTCGATTTTATGGTCCTTAACCACATGACGCAGCTGAGCTAGACAATGGTTATTCACCCATGGTGGGAAGACTAACGTTTCTCTGCAACACAGACATGAAGTGACACATGGATGTGTTCACAACATTGTAATGTTGATGGCACTCTCACAGGAAAAAGTGGTACTGCTAACAGATACTTTGGGAATAAGTAGTCATGCTCATCACCTTGAAGAGGTGCACAGAGCACTGAGAACAGAGTGGGTCCCAGGCCTCGGGAGACCGGTTCCAGCCAATCGGTGGACAGAAATCCAGGGGTGGATGGCAGATGGCAAGGGCCAATGGTAATACTGCAACCCTGCAACAATGTAATAGTTTCTAGAGGAAGGGGCAGGCCAGCCACCTGACATGCGAGGGCCAATCAACTAAGATGCATAGGAGTAATCTATAAGGTATAACACTAAGATCACACAAGCAAAAAGAGTGATAGTTTTTTTTTGGGGAAGGGTTCAGGTTTCGACGCTACTTTGCAACAAAACGGCATGACATGGGTCTGGAGCGGTGACTCTGGAGATTTTTGAATGTCCTGTATGATCCCCGTTGGTTTGTGTAATAAACAACAGTTCTAACTTGCCCTTGACTGAGTCCTCCGTTTGTTACTAGTGGAAGTTTGTTGGGCCCTGGGAGCTGAATGGGCAAGCTCGTAGTAACCCCCAGACCTCTGGCATACCATACCAAGCCAACACACCTTCTCCTCCAACTTTCAGTGTTATGTGGATGACACTGAGCTCTCTTTCAGGATTCCCTCAGTCACCTCTCCATCCTCACTCATTCCTGCCTGTTTATCCGGAATTAAGATTGTTACTCCTCCAACGATCTCTGCCTTAATGCCACTAAGACGGAGATCTTTCTCATTTGGACCCCTGCTCCCGCTTTCCCTCTCTCACTCTGGCCACCCTCCTTGGGCCCGCTAACCTCGCCTTGAGGCAAAAAACATTGGTGTCATCTTCAACTCCACTCTCTACTTCTCTCTTCACATCACAGACCTTGCCAAGAAGGCCCAGTTCCAGCTGTCCCTCCTCAGAGGAAATCTACCTTTTCTTACTTTCCCCCAGAAGATAACTGTCTCTAGAGCTCTGGTTCTCTCCAGGCTCACTGCTGCAACAACTTCTTTCTCAATCTGCCTGCTTGTAGTCTGCGCCCTCTGCAACTAATGGAGAAGTGGACTGCAACATGTATCCTCAACTTTAGGCCCAAGTTCAAGACCGTTTGCATTAACTTCATATTCCTATTGTTCATGGACTTGTAATAATGTCATTGTATTTTCCCTTGTTCCCTCCTTTGCCTTGAAGCGCTTTGAATCACATTGTGTATAGGCGCTATATAAATAAACTATCAAATCATATATCATTCAAAAGGCTTTCTGGGGCCGGGGCCCCCACTACATCCAGATCTCTCTGCCTAAGTGCCTTACATCTCAAGCCTTTTGCTCAGTTACATCCAACTCTTAAAGGGGCAGACGCTTCTCCAGACAGAGAGTGGAGGGGGTAGATCTCTCTCCTCTGCAAATGCCTCGCTCTGGAACGGCCTCACTGCCCCTCTCAGAATTGAGCCCTACCACCTGAAGATCCGGAAGCAGCTCAATACCCTATTTTTCTAATCTGCCTTCTCTCTTGCTCGCTCCCCTGCTAACTTTCCTATCTGTTGCACCGATTGGTTGCTTGGTACCCTCTGAATCTCACTGGGCACCAGGATCCTCTACGACCAGTCATCCTTGCACTGTTGCTTGGCCTACTGCACAGTTAGGGGCTGTAATAAGTAACCTCTATAGCCACCCCAGCCGACTTGTACATTTCATATCATATCATTTACGGCCTAAAGCCTGTGCCAAGGACCTCGGTTCACTCGGGCCTACCATGGCCACGAGAGCCACGTTAATTATCTGAAACACTCAGAGGGGTTGTAAAGAAGCCAAAACATGGAAGCTGTAATGCTGCAATTATTTTCCACAGTTGCTTCGTTGATGCTGGTAACAGACATGATTATTTCCGTGAACATGTTATAATATGTCGAAAGCACAAGTTAAGCAAACAGCGCTGGGCTGCGCCAACTTAAAGCTCTGCCTTGGTTAAAGCTCTGCCTTTGTTAAAGCTCTGCCTTTGTTTCTCAAAACATAAACTTAAAAGTTTAGAAAAAAAAAGTTCTACTGAAGATAGTTCTCCCGCCGATCTTCCTGGAGACCTCAAGCGTTTCAGTCAGTGAATTAAGATGTTATCTTGATTAAATCTGCTTGGATACCATATTAATCTTTGACCTCTCTGAACGCTGTGGCCTTTACTTTCACAGGCTGCTGCTAAGCCCGGATCAGGCTTATTTATAGCAAACTCACCCTCCTTTCATTTAGCAGGGTGGAGGCAGACAATATCCATTGTTCTCCTATGACATCATACCAGCGAATGTGACATCAGTACTCAGCATGCTGTCATAGTGGACGCCGATTTGCTTTTATTTTCTAATGACTTCCCATGGAGCAATACTAAAGGTGAGTATGCAGGCACCCTGATGATAGGGTGGCAGAATCCAAAGGAATGAGTGTGGCGCTGCCCGATGACGGGCCTGTGCGGCGGCGTGACGTTTCACGCCGCCGCGCTAAGTATAAATAAAGGGGGCGTTCCCGGCCGCATCAGAGCGACCGGGAAGCCCGAACACTAAGGACTGGTGTCGAGTGGTTCCTTCGTGTGTCGGGGGCTTGCGGCATCGCGTGGGGGCTCCGCTTACCACTGCAGTTCACCATATCCACTCGAGTCGAATCCCTTTTCTTTGCATGCCACCATCCCCCTTCACAAGCCTAGTCCGGGTCCCTGGGTAGCATCCTGTCCAGTGATGTGTGCATGTCCCACTACACACCACTCTCTCTGACTACTTAATTTTCGGTGGGGGAATCCTCTTTTGCAAGCAATGGCCACCCTCTCGCCCACGATCATCTAGCCTACCCCTTTTACTCTCTGTCCAGGGAGATCTCACAGGGCTGCCCAAAGGACCATCATCCTGTGATGCCCTGATGCTCCTTGTCATGATCCTCTACTGCTACAGCAGAACTGTCAGCAGGAAACTCTTTTTGACAACATGACCCACTTCTGTATACACAAGAATGCTATTGTGTTCATTTTGTGGAACAAGTATCGAGGTGAACTATTATAGGTTGGGAGTCTTTACAAGTTCCCTGATCTGGAAAGAATGGCAGTAAAATTTACAGTAATACCGGCACCAGTATTTCTTCCGCACTAGGGAAACACAGATTTGCCAGTGGGGGCTACGGAGCCACCACCACGCCAGACCTGCCAATAGATCAGGCACCCATCAGCAAATAAAAGATAGCAATTAACGGAACCGGCACTACCGGTGCTAGCAATTGTGGCAGTCCTCTCCATGGATTCCTATGCGACTCCATCGAATGGGGATTTACTGACATTCCTACCTGCGGCGGCGGGAACACTGATTCCATTTTAGTGCCATTCGTAATACCGACGGGATACCACAAAACTCATAATGAGCCCGGGCCTCATCACAAGTCCAGCCTTAATCTTGTGCAATTTCTGCCAACCAGAAATAGCGACACTGACAGGTATTAGCGCAGCATCACAACATGGCATGAATGTGTGCCCGACTCCGGCGGTAACACTAATAGTGCCAGGTGGAAACTGTGGAAAATATGGGTTGCAGCTGAAATCCTAGCACTAATACTGCTACCAACGTGCCAGCGGAAATAGCTTCATCGCCGGAACTAGAAGCATTGAAGCAGTCATTTTGAAAAACTCAATCGATCAAATATCACCACTTCCTGCAGCCATCCTGTCCTGGAAAGAAGCCAGAATATCTCAGAGGAGGATCAGGGGCAAGGTGGCAAAAATTCAGTGAGGGGGAGATGGTGGGCCTCACAGATGAGGTAATTGTCCACTGCAATAAACTACATGGCAGGCGGCAGGGTAAGACCACAGGACCACCCAGGAAAGCCATCTGGCATGCCATCAGCCATAAGGGTACTTTAGTGACAAGTGTAGCCCGTGACAGACAGGACTGCAGCAGGTGGCGGAACAACCTGAGGTCAGGGTGTTGGATATGCTGTTGGAACGCCGCCAGGGGTCCCTGGCGACTGGAGGAGGCAGTATGGATCCACTGCTACTCACTGTCTGGGAGGATATGTGCAGCATGGTGCTGGACATGGAAGGAATAGAGGGTGCGTAGGTGGGTGCCAGCAGCCAGTAGGCAGGAGGTGAGTCAAACCCCCACAACACAAGGCGTGCACAAATGACAGCCCATGATAATATTCCCCAGATATTCCCAGTAGACAGGGTCATATGTCAGCAGAACCAGAAGCTGGGCATGCCAACAGGGTGGAGTGACTGGGTGACACATCAGCCACCCTCGACAGCATCCATGGGCAGGGCACCAAGGGAAAATCTGAGCATCACAGCAGTGGGAAGGTGTGGCAAGTGACCTATCCAAATGCCATGCACACCACACCCCTGCTGATGCACATTGTGCCAGTGGGATTGTGGAGCGTGAGTGACCACGACACTGTGCAGCAGTCACACCAGCATGTTGCTGGCCTAGTTGGCCTGCCCCTTGTTGGAATGGCATACAAGCCACAGGTAAGTACACATCCCCCTACACTGACATGTGCTACGCTTGCCAATCGTTGTAAAGCAGTGCCACGTAGAGCCATGCTAGTGCCATGGAGTAAGCTACCACCCCAAGCGCCACCGTGTGAGTGCCAACTGAGATGGGGATGTGAGGACATGAAGGACCAAAACATGCAGGCCATACATCAGCTGCCTAAGCATGGAAACCCTGCCCTCTCCACAAACAGGCCAAAGACACACTGGCCATGTGTCACACCCTCATTTCTACAAGCATCCCTATGATACTGGTCCAACATGATATCTCCCCTGACAACCCACACCCTATTGCCAAGACGTATGGGGTCCCACTCTGCAACATAGCAAATGTGTCTTGCATGCCAACAGAAGTGGGGGGAACCATACCTGACAACATTTCCTATGTCTCCTGCAGGCACTCACACATCACCAGAGGTATCAGAAGAGGAAGAGGAGGTTGCAGGCCCATCTGGGAGTGGCACATCTATGCCCTTATGATCTGCCACCAACCCGCAAAGGCCCAGCCAAGCTACGCCGAGGTGGATGTCCCACCATGAGACACTGCAACACAGCAGGGCCAAGCTAACATCCACTCCACAGCCCACAATAACAAGTGCAAGGCACACTGCACCCAATCCTGCTGCTGGAGGGTCAAACATTGTGGCCACACCTGCTGGCAGGGCGAATATGGAGGCACAGGGGGACATAAGCCGGTGTCAGCACCTATAGAGAGTCCACAAACCCCAGAGAGCCCCCCTGGCTCCAGCATCAACAGACCCAGAAGAGCCTTCCCCGCAGCCAGCATCCACAGACCCTGGAGAGCCCTCTCCACCACCAGTGTCAACAGACCCAGGAGAGCCTTGCCTGCCGCCAGTGTGCTCATACACCAGAGCCTGATGTTGACACATCTTCGTATGGCTGCCCTGAATACAGCCTAGAGAAACTGCACAGCCCCCCTCCCATACACCACACAAAAAGAGATGGAGCGCAGACAGAGGAAGTTGGAGGCAATAGGGCACACACACTCCGAACACCTGCAGGCAATCCGTGACTGCCTACAAGGGACCACCCGCAGGATTGTGGGGAACATGATTAGGAGATGGGTGGGGGCAGCTGCCAGCACGGCCGGCCTAACAGTATACAGGCAGAGGGTCAGGGAGATGGCTGAAGGTGTCTCAGCACTCGCTGATGCCATCCGCCAGAGCAATGAATTGACACACCAACATCCATCCCTCCATCCCTTCCACTTCTACCTTCTACAACTCCACAGAGGAATCCCAGCAGGGCACACCAAGGAATCAGTCCCAGCACCATCTCTGCCCAAGATCACCATTGGCTGGAGGTGGAGGGGGAGGAGTTACCATGGTTGTAGACAACATCTAGACACTTATTTCCCTGAGTGGCCATGCTGGGGAGTTGGTGGTGGGAGGAGGGTGGGGGATAGTGTTCTGGGGAGTAGGTGGTGGGAGGAGGGGGGTGGTGTGCTGGGGAGTTGGTGGTGGGAGGAGAGTGATTCGTAGTGTGCTGGGTTGTTGGTGCTGGGCAGAGGTTGGGGGATAGTGTGCTGGGGAGTTGGTGGTGGGAGGAGAGTGGGGGTTAGTATACTGGGCAGTTGGTAGTGGGGGGATAATGTGCTTGGTGTTGGTGATGGGAGGAGGGTGGGGGATAGTCAGGGCACATAGAATAACACGGTTCAACTATATCAATGCAAGGACATTCGTGATTGTGTCAGGCACATAGTGGTGCATGGCTTGTGCCAGAGAAATTACTTAGAAGAAATTGTCAATCAGTGCCTGGTGAGCCAGTCTCCCATCCCTCATGTCATATCTGACGTTTTGTGCTATGGCCCTTGCCTCAGGGACTTCGTATTCATCATTTGGGGGTGGCATATCCATGTCAGGGGGTAGCGGTACATTCCTCCCTATGCAGATGTTGTGTAGAATGCATGGCACAGACAAGCACTATTTTCCCTACTTTCTCTGGAGTGTACATAAGGGCTCCGCCTGTACGATATAGGCAGCGTAAACATGCCTTCAGTAGTGTGAAGGTGCGCTCCATGCAAAAACAGGCCCTGCTGTGTGTGTGGGTGTAGGCTTTGTCATGCAGTCTTCGTGGATCACAAACATGGGTAATTAGCAAAGCCAGTGGTGGGTATCTGGAGTCACCTGCATGGGGACAGGCACAGACATTAGTCACTGTGAAATGTGTGGGGGTTCACTTACACAGTATCATGGCAATGGTCATCATATGCATGCCTATGGGGCTTCATCTCATCGCATATGCCCATACAAATGTCTGTGCATGCTGTGTCACTGGTATCATGCATTGTTTTGCCATCACATGCACCCTGTTACGTTGCAGCAGATGTTTTGTGATGCATCTGTTGGTGACATGTGTTCCTGATGGGTGCCTTCTGGCTGTGTATTTGCTCTTGTGCATGTGGCATACTGGGTTGCCTTTTTGGCCTGCAGTACACTTCTGGGGGCTGTGGGACAGCATTGCAGTGTGGATGTACATGGATGTGGCCCTGGCAGTGAAGCTGGTGCCTGATGCAGCGTGGCACTTTGTTATTGCTTTTTATTATGCATGATGGATTGTGGTACCTGTAGTCATGTGTGTAGTATGATTTTCTGCTGTATGTGTTCATCAGCATGTCCGTCCAGGTTGTTCAACGTGTGCATGCTCCCAGGGCTATACACTGTTGTTGGTACAGGAGCAAAAAGATACTGGTTTTGCATTCCTTGTAATGCCATACTTTGTGTCATTTTTCACATCCCCACCACCAAATTTGGTCAGGTGTTTCACAGTGCATACGTGCTGGCAGTTCTACTCACACACTATCCAGGATCATTGTCCTTTGTGCCTCACCATGTATCCTGACAGTGTGCTGTTCGGTAGGACCATGTAGTCATGGGTGGAACCTGGGTAGCATGCACAGCAGTGGATGATGATGAGGTTGGGGTCGCAGGTCACCTGCACACTGAGGGAGTGGTAGTGCTTGCGATTTCAGTACACAGCTTTGTAAACCTGGGGGCCACAATTCAACATGGGTGCAGTCCAGGCCCGCAATCACATTAGGCAATTGAGCTATGCCATAGAAACTTGCCTTCATGGCATTGACCTGGACTGGAGTGGTGGGCAGTGCGATGTAGTGTTTCACATGCTGCTGAAGGGCATCCAGCTACTGGACAAGTACTGTGCAGAATGTGGGCTGTTCCATGCCGTGCATAATGGCCACAGAGTGATGGAAGATGCCAGTACCTAGGAAATGTAATATGAACACTAACTTGTGCAGTGGGGGCACAGCTGTAAAGATATGAATCCTGCTCCCTATGTCCTCATGTATTGTACTGAGCAACTCAGTAATAATCTCCCAGTTGACGCGGTACAGGGTGACCAAATGGGTGTCAGTGAGGCTCCACGGTGAGGGCCTGATTGTGGGGATTGGTGCACGCCTTGCTTGGGCTCTCCTCCTCCTCGTCCTCCCCTACTCCCCCCGCCCCCGGTACTCCCTGTGCCCTGGCCTGGTTGTCCCGCATCTCTACTTCCAGGTGCAGCACCCAGCTCACAGTGACTAGTGGCAGCATGGTGTTGGAAACAGTGTTTGGGATACGGGTGTGCCTTATGTAGCCCTCGGGAGTGGATTGGGATAACCTATGGCTTCAGTTCAGGCAACCTTCCAGCTGGAGGTAACTTTGCCGTGTTTTTGGCAGTATTAGTGACGGTTTTCAGCTCTAATACCGCCAAACATGGACTTGGGATGTGGCTGTGTTTGCACCTCATGTGGCCAGCTGTAATAATGCTGGCTGTAATAGCGTCGGCTGTAACAGCGCCGGCTGTAACCGCACCGTCAGCTTTTGCAGGCGGTGGTGTTTGCGTCGGGTCTTCATCCCGCCTAGAGGTATTGGTGCTGCTTATTCCGTCCTGCCACTTTTCAGGGTTACCAGTGGATTTGTGATGAAGCCCTTAGTCAGGAAACTACCCTGTAAAATTTCCCATCATCGTTTTAACCTAGCTAGAATACAAGTGGTATGCCTGCCTGTAATTCTGTTTCATGGCTCATTCAGCTGTCTGTCGTTATCATTTGCATTTCCTGCTTTATGCAATATTACAGTGTGTATTGTAATGAGTTCATATCATTAATATTGTGCTGTGCATTAAGAGGGAGAGGCTAATCGCTACTGCACAGGTGTGTCCTAGTGCGACTGTTCATAATATTTTCAGACTCCTATGCCATGGCTTTCACAGCGAACACAATGTTCTTCCATGAACACCTTTCTGTATTTTCCCATCCCCTTCGGTGCTGTGCTTGATTATAAGTTGGCACATCAACTGGAAAAATGCGCCTTTTATTCTGATTCCTTGCTGCATTAGAGCTACAGACACGTCTTGATGGGGATCCGTGTCCCCTGCTGTTTCCCATCACGGGTTGGCAAGGAAAGGAATATTGGCCAAAGATGATGTTGATTTCTTCCAAGCGCCTAATCTGCTGCCACCTCGAGCTGCTGGAGAATTTGAAACACCTTATGCCTTCCTATTGATTGTCGCTGGGCTTTCACACAGTGGCTCTGTCACACTTCACTATATCAATGTGTTAGAACGAAAGCAAGGTGCCATATTTTCAGACTGCCCATTGTGACAGCTAGTTTCATGTCAACATTTGTTCATGTAAACTGGCAATTCATTTGAGTGTGGACAGAATATAAAGGTTCATTGCTAGTTGTTACCCTTACAACCAAATATCATGCTGATCGTGTTAAGCTTTAGTTGTTTACTTTATGCTGTGGATCTGGGGACACTTAAAGTAAAACGTTCATATCTTCTGAAAACACGTTATGTTTCTACATTTGTTAGCAATGGTCCCATGGTATTAAGTAGTGAGCATGTTAAGTGTACACGAAATAACTGTACATTCACGACAAAAAGTGTAAGTACATTTTTGAGTACCTATGATTTTCTAGCATGTAGTGTGATGGTTGGCAAAAACACGATCAGTTAGTGATGGCTAATATCCAAAAATAAAGTAGACCTGGGTAAGCTTAATCACCCTATGTTCCACTGATTTGCTAGATCAAACTTGTGAACTTCCTTCTAGTTTCTGTTGGGTTGTTTGGATGAGATAGGCCGTGCAGCTTCTATAGGGTTAAGAAGTGTGTGATGTCTTCTAGGAAGAGACAGGAGGTTGCTAGCATAGTTGAGGGGGCAGTAATAAATTGAAACACGATTTAGTTTATGAAGCGGTCGGAAAGTAAAAAGTTACAGAATTTGTTGGATCAGAAGATCACATTCAGTGGCTCATAATGAGTGTTCATTATGCATACCGTATGTTTCTGAATGCTAAGGTAGAGAGAATGCCAATGAGCATCTTGCAAGACATACACATATGTGACATTATGGTCAGTGAGTCCAAGGGTAGATAAAATCCCCGGGTTGGTTGGAGATCTGATTGTGCAAGTCGACATACAGCCCGTTGTGAATAGACAGGAGAGAGACAGGGTGTAGTCTGGTGAGTTACAGCACCGATCCAGCATGATTCCTGAGCATTGCAAGACGAGCAAGAATATGCATGTC
The DNA here is from genome assembly GCF_040938575.1 of Ambystoma mexicanum. Lineage (NCBI taxonomy): Eukaryota > Metazoa > Chordata > Amphibia > Caudata > Ambystomatidae > Ambystoma > Ambystoma mexicanum. Next base: position 1,491,335,463 of record NC_090937.1, on the reverse strand, counting down.
TGCCAAATACCAAATATGATATTCGGTTCGACTTGCAGGTTTTGTAAATCATATGCTTACATAGGCTCACTAGAGAAGAAAACATTTTGCCTCTGTTTTGTGCATCAACGTGAATGAATTTCACATTGTTAAGCCTCTGTTTTTCTTTTCAATGTATCTATCTTTAATTATATTTGATTTAAGTAATTAATATGTGTTGGTATAGAACATGTCTATTAACCAGATCATTTATTTTGTATTTGTTATTTAACTGTTATACAATGCTGGCCCTAGACAGTTGTTTGTTTTCTCGAGTGCCTTAAAAAGGGAGAGTGTGAAAAAACAAAGTTCAAAGGTTTTCATAATAGGAATGGAGGATAAAAATAGATGTCGGGCTTTAATATAAGGTTATGATAGATGGTGTGCGTATCCGTTCAATTTATTGCAAAAAAACAAGTGGTACATAACAGAGCAGACAACAACACAGAAAAACACTGAAAAGATTAAATAAATATATAAAAGGTAGTGGGTTAAGGGGTTAAAATGAGTCCGGGCGGGCTTCGGGTGGCATTAAAAGGGTGGACAAAAACATGTTTTTTGGGGTGGGGGAATTCCCCAAATAAAATATAAAATCAGCGTTTTTTCTGCGATTAAATTTAGCACTCTGTAATTGTAGTCAGGTGGAAAAAAGGTGTTTATTGGTGGGTGGGAATTCCCCAAATAAAACAAAAAAATCTGCCTTTTGTCTGTGATTACCACTCTGTAATTGTGGTCGGTAAGATCACATATAACCACCGGTGGTGTGGTATAGATGTGTAGGAGGGTGTTCCAGGCTCTGGATGACTATTGTGTTATGGCTTGTTTTGGTGTGCAGGTTATATTGCAGAGTCAGGCGTATCAGAGATTTTGGTTGACTTGTCTGATGCGTGTATGGGCAATGGGTTTCATCCAGTTGTGAAGGTATGATGGGGTTTTGAGATGGATGGATTGGTGTATTATGCATAGTACTTTGAAGGCAATTATTTGTGATATTGGCAGCTGGTAAAGCTGGGGGTGAACTGGGATGATGTGTGGGAGTTTTGGCAGGTGTAGTATGAGACCTGTTGCTGAATTCTATATGGCTTTTGAGGTGGTGGTGGTGTCGGGGGTGGATAGTTCAGTGTGGATCACGTTTCCATAGTGTAGCTTGGAGAGAACTAGTGACTGGACTGCAGAACAGTAGTTGTTGGGGAAAGGATATTTCTTACTTTGAGTAGGAGGTGTGCTGTATGCAGCACTGTGATTGGTTGCACCTGGCAACGGTGTAACACCCATAGTTTTTTTATTTGTATCTTTATATATATAAAGCTGAATGTATGTAAATAAAAAAAAGAATGTGTGTGCATGGTTGTTCAGCTATACATATCCACACTCTTGAACCCACGTCTACCAAATTTTGCATGGATTCCTCTTTTGTCTAGGGCAAGATCGTAGTTTATGTTTGGATGCAAAAGATTTACTTCATAGACACCCTCATTAACTAATGCTCACACTGATTCAAGTAGGTAGTAGAAGGAGGCAACATTTTGAGAAGTGTCTGATGCAAAATGTGTGATATGTTGGTTACTCCTTACGTATTACTACTGTATACAGTTCAAAAACTGTTTATTAAAGCATTTTTAAAGGGAATACAAAAAAGCTTAACTTATTTTTATCATGCCTCTCCAAATATGGGAAATGGCAAGGTTACAGTTTACTTCATGCATGAGAAGAGAGCCAAATCAATCAATCTTTCATGAACATTTTCTCAAATGTGCTGAAGCCAATAAGTGACTGAAACATGCCGCACAAAGAACAAACATCACTTGGAAAAGCTCCATCTGATGCAGAGCGAAAATTGATATCAAGAGCTTCTGAAACACAACAGCAAATAGCAGCATGACAAGAGCAACTTTCTCCAGGGCAAATGAGATGCCAGAGCCAACTGAAGCAAGACCTGCTGACATGAGGACAACATCCTCCAGGGCACACCAGATCAAACTGAAGCAAGACTTGCTGACAAGAGGACAAGAGCAACATCCTCCAGGGCACAAGAGACACCTCTCAATCAGGACACAGGCAATGCCGGGTACTCCAGCTAGATAACTAATAAAATAATGTGGGTAATTCAATCTCTGAAAAAGTAATATGCTGATCAGATTCCTCTTTCATAAACTCTCTTCCAAAATCATAGTGTGTACCTGTGCCCTGCTGCATGACAGAGATCAGATTAGAAGATAACAGGTGCCCCTTTGACAGCTGAATCGACAGACAAGTCTCTGCAGTACTGGGGTTTGAAGACAAGTCTCTAAACGCTCACACCAGAGAGAATACAACCTGCTAGGGAAGAAAGGCCCAAGTCGATCTTGTAAGGATAACAAGTTTTAATCTCATATAGAGATGAGCACAACAGCAAAGACCTCTGCTGCCAAGAACGTTCTACCAAAAAGTAGTACAAGCAGAATCTTATAAAGAAAATCATCATCACTGATAATGCAACATATACAGTAGAAACCAGCGCAGCTGGTTGGTGTGCACCTATACATGATCCGCCTGCTCCATAAGAGATGCCAGGTCATTGGTTCCAGCCCAGTCCATCCATCTTCCATCACGTGGGTGCTGCTCTGATCATCTTCTTCTTCTCACATCGAAAATTAAAGAACAAATTAACTACACTTCTGACATAATGCAGTTTTATCACTATACTGTGCACATGGCAGGCCCCAAGACGGGCACAGACAAGGCTCTGAGACGCTCTAACCTTCACACACACATTTCACTCACTCCCTTCCGCATCCGGCCCCAAGGTCTCCACCCTCATTTTGAACTATAATTTATCGCTCCTAGCATCTTGCAATGCAAAACATACGATTGTCGCTCAATGAAGTGCACTGTCCGTCCCCTTTGAGCATTCCAGAGTGTGTTACTTTGGGGGTTGGCGGTCAAAGGGCAGTGGGTTTCATGTAATTCAGGGATCTTAAAGTTTAGTCAGTTATATTGTAAAAGCAAGGAAATATCGAGGCTGAGTACCACAAAAGGAAATACACCAAACACGGGCTATAAAGATTCACAGATCTTTAATACTGCGCAGTTACAAAGAAACACAGATATGATACGGATATCTATCTGGCTCTCGATACCCCACATTGAGTACCTGACCGTCAGAGTGAGGAGGGAGAGTGCTGGACATCTAAACATTTGCATTTTTCTTCATTCCCTCCAATATTGTCCAGCCCTCTACAGGTTAATAATCTGCAGTCTAGAGTTTGTGCCGAGTTCACATATAGCTCATACAATAATATGCACATGGATTACATGGGTTTGTGTTTCCAACGAGTTACAATGGCGAAGTGTATTCCTGGATTTAGCAGTGAGCCTTAGTACATATCCCTTCACAATGCAGTTCTGCCAGTGTCCATGCTCGACATTTACATAACATTGTCCTCGATATGTATCCGTGGATGAGGCTTGCGAGTGCAGACAATCCTAGGATAACATGTCATGCTTGGTGCAAGGTCTCATTACCTAGTCTAAATAGTCGGCCCTCGGACAGTTTAACCATTAACAGAACTCAAAGGTCGGGAAGGCTTGGTTGCAAATTAGAAACACAGTCCACCATTTTAAAACAGAGAATCACATACAAACAGAAATCAAAATGGCAGATGATTCTAAAATGGCAGAAACGTTGATCTAAAATCGGAACTTTGCAACACGGTTTTCTTGGCAGAGCGACTAGGCTTAGGCCAATATAAATCAGAAGGAGGCACGATATGACTTCCCGTTTAACAAACGCTCCTTTTGGCTTAAGCCAAGCGCTAGACTACAAGTAGTCACTTTACAAGTAACTCCATGTCTGAATGTCCATACAACCTGAATCACAATCATTAGAGACATCAATCGCCATAAGGTCTGTAACAGAAATTTCCTTCAACACAAATTCATTGGTCATTCTTTCCGGTGCGCGTACCTTTTGTCCTAATGTTCCCATAATCTGTGCACAACATCCCCCTAACATTGAACATATGGCAGGAAGACATTGTACACAGCAACATCAGAACAACAGAATAGCGAGAATAATCAATAAGACCGAAAGTAGCTTCCATCGCCAAGTTCGTAAGAAGTCCCCGAACCAAGCGCTAAGATCCCAATTTCCCTCAGGAATGTGCACTTCTGAACTAAGGATGTGCAGATTTTGTATAGCCTTAAAGGTGGTTGGGGAGGAATCTGGTGAGAAAATGCAAGAAGCGGACCCCACTAATTTGCATACTCCACCACACTCAGCCAGGATGATGTCTAATGCCATCCGGTTCTGTAGTGCCACTAACCTTATTGCTTTCTGTTCTAGAGTCATGTTATAGAGTATGTCAGTGGTCCGGTTGATGGTTCTCTCCAGTACTCTCGCTAGTCTCCTAATGTCCTCAGAGTTTAGTATTTGCCCCCAAAAAGGTATGAAGGATTTTGCTGCATCACCCAGAACTTGTGACGAAGTATCGCCATTCTCGTCCCGCCTTGGACAAGCCCTTTAGATTTTTGTGGTACTAGCTTTAAGTACTCCTCGCAACAGAATTCCTAAATAACAGATTCCCTGCCAATCCCTAGGTAGCCATGGGAAGGCTTCATTACCGCAAACAAAGTAGACAGGTACACCTACATACAAAAGTATGTCCTCACTGGTCAAGTGTGCAACATTGGTGCAACCCTTGAAATCACCCATTGACTGAGTACCATTCCTCTGTATGCAGAAAGAAACTGAGTCGGGGCTATGGGTAACAGTGCAGGAAGGTGGCGTGGCATCCCTATTGCCTATAGGAGCCATCTTGAAAGAGATCAGAGATTGGAAAGGTCAAGACAATCTATCAGAAGGCCTAATGGAAGCAACATTAAGTGTGCTTCTATTTGCGAAAGGTGAGCATCCCAGGGGCGTTAAAACTCGTCTTTCAAACTCGTTCAAATTTGTTCCATCAAAGTTCCCCGAGATGCTATCATTCCATCGACCAAAGAATAGTGCCCTTAGAGAAGCATAACATGCAGTAGTTAGAGGCAAAGAATGAATATACCAGCCCAACCCTTTGACTCCATGTAACGGTAAATAAGAGCAGACCCAACAGTTAGACCTGTTCAAAATGGCATGTGTTGCATTCATTATAAGCAATAGTGTGTTATTGTGGTAACTCTGTCTGTGTTGAGAGTCTCTAGGAGATAGAATGTGCAGATGCACGAAAGGTGTAGGTACAGTGGGTACATTTTTAGTGGGCAAAAGTGTTTCGAGCGGATGTATTTCTTCCATGTGCCAAAATCCCAAAGCAATTACTATTGTGAAACCGGTTAACATGATTACAAGAAAACAACATGTTTTAAAAGACCATGCATTCGATCGTTCATTGTCTTTGCTGGCCATACAGTCACTTATTTGTTCCGTACGGGTAGAGGCAATAACAGGCATTGTTCCTTTGAAACGAAAACACTGTAGTCCATTTTTCTGGTGATCTCCAGATCACACATTTTCTTAGTCTTTCCCTATCCCCAGCCAATCAACTTTCCTTTGTATGCAAAAGACAGGGCAAAGGACAAGCCCTATGATGATTTTCCTGTTGGCACAGCCGAACCATGCAGTAAGTCTAGCTCCATGGACGCAGATTGTACCTTGTGAATCCTGGTACAGTGTGATCTGCGAACAGTGTGTCGTTGCTTCCTGATGGAAGTGATACATTTGCAGCAGAACCTAACAGCGGTGAAATAGGATCTGCAGGAGAGTGTGGAGATGAAGCAGCTGTTTCTCCAGGCCCCACGGACTAAGGGAGTGTCTCCGAACCACTCTCAGTACTGCTCAATGCTGAGTGATCATTGGGAGCAGAGAAAGTACGTTTCTCCATATCTTTTTTATCGTGTGGGAAAGGGAGGGGTATCCTCTTGACATGTGATGCATGTATCCAGTGCCTCTTGCCCTCCACCCGAATCTCCGTCTGTGTGGCCGGGAGGACCTGGTGCGGCCCCCTCCACAGCGGTGCGAGGCAGGATGCTCTTTCAAATGCCTTAACAAGCACCCATTAACCAGGTCGGATTCTATGACTGGCCCCTCGTACCTTGCTGGGAGGGCTTCTCGCACCTGTTGGTAAATCAAATACAGATTTTTAGGTAACCGGTCACAATAATCAGAAAGAAGTACATGCTCAATGTCCCTCAGAGCCCTGGGTTTTGGGACGTTCCAAATGTTAGCTGCCCTACCCATTACCACCTCATATTGGGAGAGCCCAGTCTTAGGGCCTCATCACAAGTTGGGCGGTAATGCCGGCGCTATTAGCGCCGCTGCTAATAGCCCTACCGCCAAACCCCCCGGCGTTATTAGCGCCGGATAACAGGTTTGGTGGAACGGTTATTGCCCATTTCCCATTGGGCCCATTCAGGAACTCCTGAGTCCCCATTGGGCCCAATGGGAAAAATTTGAGCTATTACCGCCGGCGGATTTCCACTCAGCGGTAAACGCGGCCAAAAATTGGCATACAAATTATGGCTGGGGGAAATCCACCAAGGTCATGATCTGGCGGACCCTTAAATGCAGCTGTAATAGTGCTACCGCCGCATTTACGGGTTACCGCCAGACTCGTGATGAGTCTGTGGGATGGTGCGCATTGACAGTAACACTATCGGTAAGGCGTCCGCCATTTCAATTTGGTGCCGGCACACGTCTTAGCGAGCTTGTTCTTTAAAATTCCATTGTGTCTCTCTACCAATCCAGCACTCTGAGCATGTCTAGCCGAATGAAACCGTTTATGGACCTCTAATCCCGCGCCTATATGCAGAATTACAGCAGCGATAAAATGTGGACCAATGTCCGACCAGATGACCTTTGGCAAACCAAACCTAGGAAAATATTCCTTAAGCATGGTTTTCGCCGTTGTCATTAAATGAAAGGCTTCAACCCATTTACTAAAAGCGCAAATAACAACCAAAACGAACATAAAATTGTTACAACGGTCCATTTCAATAAAATCAAAGTTGATTACTTGAAAGGGGACAGAAGACTGGACCAAAACTACCCTTTGGTGCCGATGTGCCCTTCCCCATATTGTGCTGTAGACAGATCATGCGACTTTGGGCAAAACACTCAGCTATCTTCGAGATGTTATCGTTCACCCAGACATTTTCTAACATTTTGCAAATCTTCCTCGCACAGAGATGGGTTGGCTCATGAGGCATTGCGACCATCATAGTAATGTACGCATCTGGCAGCATACATTTTCCCTCTAACTTATCCACCCAACACCCATCCACATCCAACCTCGCCAAAACATCAGCCCATTGCTTAGTTTCTTCTAAAGTGGCACCGGCTTGGATATTTTTTACAGATTCAATACCTTCATCTATGGTACAAACATTTGTGGCTTCTCTTGTAGTTTACATATCTGAATGGAGATCAGTAGCAGTTTATTTGGCTATCTGGTCAGCAAAAGCGTTCCCTTTTCCTACATCATTTATGATTTTCTGATGCGCTGCGCATTTCATGATCGATAACTGAGTGGGAAGTGCAAGCGCTGAAAGGAACCGCACTATCAATGAGCCATATTGAATTTCCGTTCCATGTGAGGTCAAGAAACCTTGTTCTGCCCAAAGTCTACCGAAGTTGTGAACTACCCCAAAAGCATACTATCAGTATATATGTTTACTCTAAGCCCTTCGGAAAGTTCACAAGCTTGAGTCAATGCAATAATCTCTGCAGCCTGCGCAGAGTTATGCGATATTCTTTTGGTTTCCACAATCGCTCTTAGTCTGGTGATGTCATAAGCAGCCGTGGATGTACCATCGGGAAGTTTGAAACAAGAGCCATCACAAAACAGCTCCCCTTGTGGGTCGTTCAAAGGTGTATCTTTCAGATCAATCCTGCCTTTAGTTTCTTGTTCTGTGGAGTAAAGGCAGTCATTTGACATTTCGTCACTACAAGCAGTACCTTGCGGGAAAGGTAATAGTTCAGCCGGATTCAATACACAACACCTCTTTATATGCGGTGCAAACAAGATCAATTAATATCTCGTTAATCGTGCAGAGGTGAGGTGTTGTGTTTGTTTTCTATTTAATAGAACATCTACAGAGTGAGGTACCAACAAGGTTAAAGCATGGCCTAGGATCATACCCTCACTCTGTTTTACAGGCGCAGCTGCAGCAGCGACAGCTCTCAGACATCTCGGCAAAGCACATGCAACAGGATCAAGGGCGGAAGAAAAGTAACCGCACAGCCTATTCTTCCCTCAATGTTCCTGCATTAATAAAGCCAAAGCACATTCATCACGTTCATGCACATATAACTTGAAGGCCTTTTCATAATTTGGTGTGCCCAAAACTGGTGCTGAACACAGTGCAGTCTTGAGCAGATCAAAAGCTTTCTGGTGTTCCAAGTTCCACTGCAATGGCAAAGAAATGCCTTTCTTTGTCAAAGCCAACATTGGTTTAATCACTAGTGAGAAATTGGGGATCCACTCTCTACAGTAAGAATCCATTCCTATCAAGGCTATGACTTCCTTCTGTGTATTTGGGACTGACATGCTAGAAATTATTTTAATCCATTCAGGCATCAACCTTCTTCTCTCCTTTGACAGGAGATAGCCTAAATAGGCGACCTCCAGTCGACAATATTAACATTTTTTCAGTGAAGCTTTATGGCCATGCTTTGCTAGGTGAATAAGCAACAACACGGAGCCCTCCTTACAGGCACTTTCTGAATCAGCAGCTAAAAGAAGGTTGTCGACATACTGAACCAATGTATAAGTAGTAGGCAACTCAAGTGTGTCGAGCTGTTCTTTCAAAGCCGTACTGTAAATGCTCGGACTTCCCGTGTATCCTTGTGGTGCATGGGTGAATATAAAAGCAGCATCCCCCTAGGGTGAACTCAATCAGATATCTGCTATCCTTGTGTATATGAATGCTAAAGAAAGCATTTTTACGATCTACAAAACTAAAATGAGTAGCAGAATCTTTGATCATAGTTAATATCGTCGTTACATCAGGCACAATAGGAAATTGTGGAGCAACAATCTTATTGATAGCGTGTAAATCAATGATGAAACGAAAAGGAATTGCATTATCTCCTTTCTTATACACAGGCAAAATCAGACTATTGCACAAACTACCTGCAATTTCATCAATTACCCCACGGTGTACAAAATCGGAAACTATACACTTCAAAGCTTGCTCACCATCAGCCAAAATCTTATACTGGGGAATACGTGGCAAATGTATTCCTTGTTTCAAAATGATTTTAACAGGCTCAATCTGTAGAACACCAACATCGTTGTCATCAATTGCCCATAAACTCTCCGGAACATCACTAAATTCCGGCGGCAAAGGTACGGTGAGGCAGAAAGTTGTTGTGGTGAAATCGTCAAACGCACTCCATCCGAAGAACAATGAATAACTGCATTTAATTCCTTCAACAGCTTCAACCACAACAAATTCTCTCCACAGTTCGTTGTCAAAAGAAACGGACAGTGATCCGTGAATGGATCCAGTGTAATCGGTATCGGCGAAGAAACCGGACTAACCATTGGTGTACCAGACAACCCTACAGAAACATTGGTTTGCCTTGACAGTGGAATGTTTGGAACCCATGAATGGTCAATGGAACACTTCTGCGCTCCAGTATTTGTATTTTGTATTTGTATTTGTATTTATTTATTTATATTGCGCAGCCTGCCCAAGGGCATCAGGGCGCATGTTTAGAAGGGTTACATAAGTTTACAGAAAGACAGATTACAAATTGCATAGTAAATAAGCATACATAGAAAGTCGTCACAATAAATACAACAGTGGGTGGGGTTGTAGAGCATGCAATGGATGATTGATGATTACCACATGGTGGTCAACTCTTCGTCTTGCTCATAGAGCCATATCAAGAATATATGTTTCCTATTTCCCACTATCATTTCAACGTCGGGACCTTTCTGATTAACGGGAATAGGCATTGGTTCCAAACCCTGCTTCGGGCAATCCTAATGAAACAATATATCATCAAAAGGAAGGTCTTCAGAAAGATATGCAGTAGAAGGATGATCAAAAATGTGTCTATTATACACACTCAGTGACTGATTGTCTTGTGAAAAAGGCTGTGAATTCTGAGAAAACTGGCTTCTACCAGGACCCCCTGCCCCAGGGTGGCCTCTGGATCATCTACCCATGATACCAAATGTCTTATTCGACCTCTGCTGGAGCACTGGGCATTCTGCTCGCCAATTAATAAGCACATTGGTTTGCGTGTACAGTACCCAACGGCACAGTAACCTGTGGAACATACTGTCCCCTAAACTGTGTATTACCCCCTCTGGGACCTCTAACAATCCGTTGCAATAAAACTTTAGTTTTCAAGTCCCCTTTTTTCTTTTCAATCCTCATTATTGACTTGGTTTTCATACTACTGAGCCATATGTAACACTTCAGACTGAGTCTTAGCTTGCCAAGCGCTCTCGGAAGTCATAATTTGCGACTGGATGTCAGGTAACAATCCACGCACAAATTTGTCTACAAATAGTCATTTTCCAGACTTTGTGCTCAAATCCTGTCCACTGAAATCTGAAAACATTTATTCAAACTGATTAAAGAATTCGGTGGCACCCTCAGATTTTCCTTGGACACAAGCAGTAAGTTAGTCCCAGACAATCCTTCTCTCAGGAATTAAAGCTTTCAGTTTTGTCACTATTTTATCAGGCAAAGTCAGTATTACCTGTGGCGGTCTCTCGCCAGCTGGTCTATCTCTATCTTGTCTAGCCATATTATCCCATGTGACCCCTAACCCTGGTACATCATCTATCGTCCTAATCTGTTTCCACAAATCAATGGGTAGGAGCACGGGAAATAACACATCTATATCACTCAGAGTAAATACTGACGACTGCAAGACAGATTCTATCTCTTTATAGAACCCTGTCAGATTCTTTCTAATATCTGGGATGGATTGTCTAATGGTGTTCACTTCCTGTCTTGAGAACGGGACGTGAACAAACTGTGATACATAATGTGCAGGAATGTCATAAGCAGCGGTACCTGCTGCGGCATTAGCTGGAACCTCAACTTTTGGGACGAATGTCGGAGGAACCTCTCTCATTGGCAACTGAGAGATAGGAAACTCTGAACACTTACTGAGCAACAGAGCTAAATCGAGCGCTAAAGCAACTGAAGGAGTGTCAGCTGAAAAAGCTCTCTTATAGATATTCAATCATTCTGGGGGACAAAAAATCTTTCCTTTAATACATTCATCCTGCAGGTATTCTACCATGACCTGTATCAATTTCCTCTGCATTTCTGGCATATACTGACTATAGGTGTCATATACTTCTACGGGAGATATCGACATATCTGAAATACATCTAATTGCACCCTTTGTGCAAATTTGCGTTTCCTCACTCATCGTCTTACAAAGAGGAAAGAAGCGTTTGTGTACAAAAATAGCGCTCAACCTATCACTATCAATTTCTTCATTCCGTAACCTTTCTAACTCCCCTCTATACTCAACAACCCTCTCAACGTGCTCATATACTTTCTCTGCAGTATCGCTTGAATATGATAAAACATTCAGCTCCCTCAACCCTTGTGGGTGAGCTACATCATTCAGTCTGTTCCATATTACAGATAAGTGAATTCCCAGTCTTTCGATAAAAACATTTTTCTCAGGAAAACCTTTTAGATTAGAGAGTGTGGCAAAAACATCAGATTGTTCACCCTTCTCCATGCACTGTCTAGCCCATGCAGTCAAATTGCACTTTCTCTCTTTAGACACAGTATTGCGAGTTACGATCTTTGATTCCGCTCCCTTATCAACTACAAGCGGAACAGAACAACTTGGAAGAGGAAGAGTAGAAGAATCTTGTACAATGGGTAACAAAGGAACTATCACTGGTGCAAAAGATAAATCTACCAGACCCACAACAGTAGGCAAAGGTGGAGGTACAGGTGGTGGAGCAGTGATAGGAGGAGGAAGAATAACCGGAGGAAGAGGAGCAATAGGAGGAACAATAGGAGGAGCAGGAATTACCACGGGAGGAGGAACGACAGCAGGAAGAGGTAAAGCAACAGGAATAGGAATATACGGAGGTGGCACAGTGGCACAGTGGCACCAGGCCTTCCTTCATTTAGAAGTTTGTCAATTAATTCATCAGACACATGAAAATCTTTAGACGGATATATTTTCTGAATACCAAGTTGAAAAGCCCTATCCATATTTCTAACTGACTCTGACTCTGACTGTTTACTTTGATCATACAATAATGCTTTCTCAGCGTTGGACATATGTTGGCACGCATGTTTCTTTCTACTTCTAAGTTGCTGCATAGCTTCTTTCTTCCAATTTTGTAATACATCGAATGCTGCAGGTCTAGCTTTTTTCTTTAACAATATAGATTCTAAATATTCTATACGAGGAATCGCAAAGCTACCCTTGGTTGGCCACTGACGTTCGGAAGCATGTCTAGTTTGACTGTGCCAAATATCATTAAACACTACACTACCAATGCCAAGTTTGCAGTACATAGTGCACGCCTGTGGCGCTGGATGGCTAAGTTCCAAAGATTGTCTGTCTAAGCAGAATAATGCCCTGAAGCAGGCAGACAATTTCTCAGGCATATCAGATTCATGGTGTTACCTGGTCAATAATTGTTCTCGCGAGGACAATACGCCAAAATCAAATCATCAGGATACATAAGAATCAGGTCACGACTCACCTGATCAAAGAACTAAAGGAGGTCCGATCGGACTACAAAAGACAAATAAGGACCCTCGTGGTTGGTGATTTCGGCAAAACTGCCCGCCTCGATATATGGACCCTCGTCAAGATACCGTCTCGGACCACGGGCTCACCGTCCAGGGATCGGGTCATGCAGTACTGTTGAGGTATTGCGTCTCATCCAAGAAGAGGCACCCTTTCTCACCGTCCAAACCCGGTCTGATAGCCGCGTGAACACTTCAACAAGATGGCATCAATCTTGAGGGTCCCTTTTCGGGCACCGGCTGTAAAAGCAAGGAAATATCGAGGCTGAGTACCACAAAAGGAAATACACCAAACACGGGCTATAAAGATTCACAGATCTTTAATACTGCACAGATACAAAGAAACACAGATCTGATACAGATAGCTATCTGGCTCTCGACACCCCGCAATGAGTACCAGCCCGTCAGAGTGAGGAGGGAGAGTGCTGGACATCTAAACATTCACATTTTTATACATTTCCTACAATATTGTCCAGCCCATCTACAGGTTAATAATCTGTGGTCTAGAGTTTGTGCCGAGTTCACATATAGGTCATACAATAATATGCACATGGATTACATAGGTTTGTGTTTCCAACAAGTTACAATGGCGAAGTGTATTCCTGGATTTAGCAGTGAACCTTAGTACATATCCCTTCACAATGTAGTTCTGCTAGTGTCCACACTCTACATTTAGATAACATTGTCCTCGATGTGTATCCGTGGATGAGGCTTTTTAGTGCAGACAATATTAGGACAACAAGTCATGCTTGGTGCAAGGTCTCATTACCTAGTCTAAATAGTCGCCTCTCGGACAGTCTAACCATTAACAGAACTAAAAGGTCGGGAAGGCTTGGTTGCAAGTAAGAAACACAGTCCACCATTTTAGAACAGAGAATCACATACAAACAGAAATCAAAATGGCAGACAATTCTAAAATGGTGCCGATGCCGATCTAAAATCGGAACTTTGCAACGCAGTTTTCTTCGCAGAGCTACTAGGCTTAGGCCAATATAAATCAGAAGGAGGCACGATATGATTTCCCGTTTAGCAATATTTCCTATAACTCGTGGTCGCCTGGGGACGGGCCAGGTCATACTTTAGCCAGTGTGAAATAACATGCACACCAGGTGCCGGTCTGTGATCACGACCTTGTAGGGCACATTCCTCTTGAGTAAAGAAACACATATTTGCCACACTGTAAGAAAAATGAATAGGCATTGTGGTGGTTCGGGGTGTGGACTGTCCTCATGGGGGCTTGGGCATGGTTGGATATTTCCCTAGTCTCGCAATTTGGGCCTAGTTCATGCAATGCTGCATTTGCCTCGCAGGCCTTATGTTTTACCTATGAGTACTAATATTCTTCACAAAATAGCAATGTTGCTCGCTCCCTGCGCTACACTCTATGAGTTGATTATTTTTGATCATACTGTAGTGGGGTCCATTATATTGGGTGGTGGTCTTTTAACCATCCCCGTCGCCCCTGTCCCATCATAGTGCTTCGAATGCATCTCGCCCCACTCTAAAGTGCTTAGGGTGGTGGGACGGTGCTGCCCACTTTCCAACAGGTTGTGTTTAAGATATGCACCCCTGTACTATAACTATGATGATTATAAGTAGCCATTACTAGTGGCAGGGAAAACTCTAAATATAAGCCATGCCTGCAATAGGGTATGTTACATGGCAATGCTCATAATCATTGCAGACACATAAAATTGATATCCTGCATGTGTCAGCCCCATAGACACAGTTCAGCTGTGGAAGGGTTATGTGTATTCTAAGAGACAAGCTGGGAATTTCCCTAGAGGCAGGAAAGTAGCTTGTGGGTATTGCCTCTATTTCCTCCTTTGTAAGGGTAGGCAACACCCTTTATCAACAATCGAAGGGCACACCCATTCACAAAAGGCTTGCCCACATATCAGTCTACTGCATATTAAAGGCCTTTTATTATATGTATGAAAAGGGAAGGTTGGGGTTGGTGTAGCCAGAAAGAGCTTTCTACATTTGAGGGAGGTGTCTGCCTTCTTGCTTCTCTCTGCCTCTTTCTCTCCTGTTCCCTCCACTTCCTCTAGAACAAAGCACTTTTGGTGTGATGTCAGATGGTCAAAGTCTACTTCTTACAAGAACAGGGGTTGGACCCCTAAAGCAGGCTAGCTTTAGTCCAATCACCTGTGGGCATTTGCCTTTAAAAGAAGGGGTCACACACCACTTCTTTGATTCACTCTGGAACAAACACCTGTGAAGGATTCATTGGACCTCCTTTGGGAGAGTTGTACTTTCCTAATCTCTCAACCAATGCAATGAAGAAGGAGTAGTCCAAGGCAGAGGAGAGCTCTGCCCCCTAACCACTCCCAGGGCACCTTGGTGTAGTTGTTGCTGTGGAATCAGACTTGCCAATCTACACCAGAATCTCCCAATGCAGAGAGAGCCGACCCAGAAAGGGGTCTCCCAGCATCTGGATGACAAGATCATCAAAGCCTCCCATTATGCTGCCTCAACTCCAGTCAAATTGATGTTGAGCCGAGCTCGATGCCGAGGCATCCAACCAGTGCTGCTTTTCGGCACTCCTTGAACCTACAATGATATATGAAACAGATGGTTAAAATGAATCAATGATAGATGATAGAAAGAATGCAAGTTTAAATAAAGCAATGGCAGCACAGTATATCCCACTGCCATGAGACCGTTCTGTGCGAGGATCCCCTCACCTGGGCAACCTGTAAATAAAGCGTATTGACAAGCCCAGTCCAGTTATGCTCAATATATTCTCAATTCCTTGTAAAAGGTTCTAAGTACCTGGTTTCGTAGAGTTCTTTGGTGAGCCGTCGACGGGCCCTTCTCGAGTGCACTCCCCTTCAGACAGGAGCCACTGGTCGTTGAGAGTCGGTGAAGAAAAAGGGTGAACACTGTTATTGCGGCAGCAGCTTCGGTTCTTGCGGTGCTTGTTGATGATCAGTCAAAAATGTCCTGCAAGCTGAGGTGCGGGGTGCACCTCGATGATGAGTGTTTGTTACCGCAAGCAAGGAGTAAATGAAGAACTTTGGCCCAGCAAGGGCGTCGAGTCATCAGCTTCTCTGTGGTCTTCGGGTGGCGGGAAACCCACCAGCAGATTCTCCTCAGTCGTCGGTGGCTTTGAATTTCTCTGGCAGGAAGAAAGTGGTCGTCAAGGATGAGCAAGTGAGTCCTTGTGTCAATGTTCTTAAGCTAGGGAGCACTGTGGTTCCGGTCGGTGACAGTGGTCGTCGACAGTGATGGACTTCACTGTCCGGGAGTTTCTCTTCATGATTCCGTGGTAGTCCCCGTCTTCAGTCGGCAGCCTTTCGAGGGTCTGCCATCCAGGGAGCTTTGGCAAAGTTCAGCTGGTGCACAATGGTCCCTTGGAGCTCGGGAAGAGGTCTCCTACCCAGTTCCTCTCTTGTATCAGTTCCTTGAAGGCACAGCAGCTTTCAGATTAGTGAAGGACAGCAGCAGCAGTTCTTCTTCCAGTGGGCTTCAAAGTTAAGTATCAGTTTCAACTTCAGCTTCTGAACGATTTCCATAAGTGACAGGCCCCTAGATATAGTGTGAATCTCCCATTCACTTTGCGGGGTAACACTCAGGCAACCAATCATTCAGAAGGGCATTCAGGCAATCGGGCAGCCAATCAGGCTCACATTGCATTCAAGCCATTCTTCTCCATCCAGACACTCACAACACGGAATGTGGATTCAGACAAGCAGTCTCCCAGCCAGCACTCCACACTGCATTCATACCAGTTTCGGGCAGTGCTGTCTCAGTCATTGTGTCAACCAACAGATACTAGACATCCATGACATGAAATGCGTATTTGCCACACACTCCATTCACACAGGTCCCACCCCATGGGCAAACCCACAACATACAGTCATTGGGAAGGCTCCAGCAAGTCTGGCCTGGACTTCCCCACACTACCATATATGGAACTTCCACCCAAAAGCCAGTAAGCGGGAAGGGATAGAGTCAGGGCTTCCCAGGACTTCGGGAATACAAGGTAACAGGCAATAGAAAGCAAGAGGCCATAGGGTCCATCTTGTTTCCTATCAGGAATCAAATGATTCCAATGGCAGGGCCTGGGTATCGCCAAAATGGAGGATGCTCAGAGCACCTGTCCAATTCTGCATGGAGCTGCCAATAGCCCATTCCCTGTTCTGTGGGCCACTCACAGGTGCCCAAAAACATACACTAGGAGAACAGGGTCGTACTTCCACCCATGGGTGCCATAGGGGTATCCCAAGGGTCTGTTTACCAAACCAAAAAGAGGAACAGCCACACTGTCAGAGTCTTTAACTCCTGTGACAAAAACAAGACAGAACACACATGATAAAGCAATAAAGGACAAGGACATGGAGGCCCTGTCCCTACAATGCATTTCCAGCATCAAACCCTCGCTGAGCCTACACAGGGACCCGACTTAAACTGCTGGAGAATCACTTGCCAGTCGCTTGCTGACTAGACCCATGGGGTATGCCTTTAATCAATCCATCCACCCTCAAAGTGCAACATTGTGGAATCGCACATCGGACCAACATGATCATTAATTTCCACTCGCTGACTCGAAGCACTCTTCGACTGTTCTGGCTGTTGCAACCCAACCCAACCTCAAACAGATCCTGATGAGCGATCCAACCTTTATTGCAGAATGCCGCCTTTGCACCACACAGAGCTACTGCATTTGAACCTGTTCCATGCCCACTTTCTGCTTGGACCCACACGATTCAATGTATCCAAACTGATCCTAATCCACTCCCACTACTGCTTGAAGCTGGATTGGAAGATGTAACCCACCAAAGATCAGAAACAAGGTACTATCGAAAAATAACTGCAACTGTGGTGCATTTTGAGCCCTAGAGACAGGTTAGGTCAATTGTGCACATTTTTTCATCAAAAGACATATCCTTGTTTTGGTTTATCATTTTCCTATCATCCCTGTATTTATGCTCATAGTTCTACATTTTTCTATATGTTGCATCATCTCTGTTCTTTCCACAGCAGTGGGTATTGTACAGTATTTATCGATTTGGTTATTTTTGCAGATGGTGTGTCTTATTTAGTATCTCTATTTTTATAGAACCTTGATTGGACTTTCTCTTTATTGTGGACTGTTAAGCTTTGCTGTTTGGGTTGCTACTGAATCATAATTTACACTCCTTAAGGGCATACCTTTCCCTCTGCACATGTTGCAACAAAGGGAGATGGAGTTATATGTATTAACTGTGTGTGGTTCATCTTTATGCTTTGCTGGTTCTTGGTTTGTAGCAGTGTGAGGGCTGAGAGGGCATTTTAGCAGGGTATAATGCAATTTGTCTCATGCATGCTATGGTCACAGTAGCTATGTGATGTATGAGGGATAGCTGGGGGTTGTGGGACAATGTGTATATAGGCACACAGGCACACAGGTGCCCAAACGATAGGTGATAGGACATGCATCTATGATGCATGCCTTCTTCACTTTAAGTTTAAACATGGAATGTGGGTTGCATGTAGATATGTAGAATATATGTAGTAGTTCAATCATTGAGTTTAATAGAGTTGTATTATTCTCGTAATGTTTACATTAAACTAGCCATTAAACATCTTGGGTTTAAATGTGAATGGGGTAAGTGTCATCGCCCCTATTGTCTATAGGTTTGCGATTGAGTGCTCAAGCCATCTACAGTGTCACTCCTTGCATCACCACGACTCAGGCTGCTCCTCTCATATCCATGCCATCACTGCAGGCATCACAGAGTGCAACCATCAGGGATGTTGTTCACCCGGTATGTGCACCTCTTCCATGTAGCTATATTCTCGCATCTGTGTTTTGAACCTCCAGCTCCAAGTACAGGCAGTTGAAGAGAGGGTCCCATGGATGCCCCTCCTCACCCCCAGGAACATAATAGGCCAAAGGGCCAGAAACGCTCAAAGCTACTCATCCTTTTACAGATAAGCCCCCAGTGCACCACCGACTGACAGTTGTCATGCAGACCTAATCCAGTACATATCCTTTCAGAAACAGGGGATTCAACAGAGATTGTAGATGGAAAAAACCCTAACAGACTGCCTCCTTTAAGCACCAAGACATAGCAGCATTAGTCATGAAGCTCACTCTCAGCCATGCACCGCAGTACATGAGCTTTATTATTTTTCTCACTAGCCAAATGCAGTAATGCAGAAATGCAAGACAACAAGAGATCCTGAGCAAGCTTGCTGATGCTTATGGCAAATAACCCTAGGTTACATGTCACAGTAAGAGCATGTAGAAATCATATTATAAGTCTAAGGTAAACTACAGAAGGCACCAAGCCACAGAACACAAGATGAGAGGAGCTGGCTCAGGCTGCACAAAGTGCAGAGTGAGCCCACAGCAAAGGTCAGAGTTGCACAGTCACATTCCAAACTCTAGACAACAAGGGGACCAGCTGCAGAAAAATGAAATATATCTAAATAAATGCAGACACAAGAGCTCAATTTTGTGGTCCACAAGCATTTGATGCAGCCAAACCTAGACAATGGGCATTCAACCGTGGGGGGAAGGAAAGCTGATCCCAGCAACCCAGACAAAGAGTGAATGAAGGGTTGCAACGAGGAGATACAGTCTCATAGGCAAAGGTGGTACACCACCAGATACAATTCAGACACATAGTCATTTCACATCACCTTGAAGAGGTGCGCAGAGGGCTTAGAACCAAACTGGGTCCCAGGCCTAGGGAGACCATCTCCAGCCAATCACAAACAGAAATCCAGGGGTGGATGGCAAGCGGTAAGAACCAATGGTAAGCCCACTACTCTGCAACAATGTAACAGATCACCCCTTCTAAGAACTCCAACCTACCCTATATCCTATGACCTGTCCACTGCCTTTGATACTGTCAATCACTCTTATCTCCTTAATTCTTGGGATTCACGATGAATCCTGCCAGGCACCTTGCCAATTCTCTGTTTCTTGGAACAACAACACCTCTAGACTCACTTCTTTAACTGTTGGCATTCCACAAGGCTTTGTCTTGGATCCTCTTCTCTTTACACTTCATAACTCTGCTCTTGATAACTAATGATCTCCTTTGGATACTCGTTCCATCTGTTTTCAGACAACACCCAAATCTCCTCTTTTCCTGAACTCACATCCGATCTCTCTATCAAAATGTCAAACTGTCTCTATGCCATTAAATATTGGATGGCTTTGCACTTTTTGATTTTGAACTCTACCAAAACACAGGTGCTCTTTTTCCCTGACAAATAAGCTCTCTCATATCTTTCCATGCCTATCCAGATCAAACCTGACACCCCCCTACTCTTCCTCAGCTGGAAATGTCAGCATCATCTATGAGTCATCTCACCCTTCTCTACTTTCATCTCCAAAACTTCAATGGTGGCTTGCTTTTACCACCTAAATATTAGGAAAATCAGGCACCTGTTTCTTTTCAACACTGCCACACATCTCTTAATCACTCTTGTCTTCTGTAAACTAGACCACTGTGACAGCATCCTCTATGGTCTCTCCAACTATGCTTTACGTCCCCTCGACAAAATGATTAACTTCGCTATCAGGACTCTTCTTACTTCCTCAAACCATCACAAGGCTGGATGGCTGACCATGCAAAACAGGGTCAGAATAAAATGTCTTCTACTAGTTCACAAATCTATCCATGGAAAGACACCACCATATCAAAACTCCTCTAACCTACTCTACAAGACTTCTTGCAATCTCTGCTCTACCTCCTCAACCACACTATTGGCACCTATCCCTCCCTGTGCCTCCTCTTGCTTCTGCTCTTGCTCTGTTCTTTCTCCACTTGCATGTTATTATCTTCCTCTAGACATCTGAGAAAAAATACACATTGATTTGTTCAAAACCAAACTAAAATCCTCTTAACATACTTCTCTCTACCTAGCATGTGTCCCTCGCCTCTAACCTGCCTCTGTCCATCACTTTCTCTGCCTTCACTGTAGCACTTCATTGATCACGGTCACATCCCTAACACAGCTGTCAGTACCGCCTACCTGCACTTAAAAATGTCTATTGTTGGTTGTCCTTAATCTATGTCTATCCGCCCATGTATTGTACCCAGTCACTGTTGCATTTACTCCCGTCCACAATCTGTTCAGGATGTCATTCAAATTCACCCTAATGTAAGAAGCTCACTGCTTCCTTTCAATTATGATTTCTTAACCATTGAACATTCTTTTGTGATCTAAAGAGCACTGTTCCCCCCTGTAAAGAAAACATAAATAAATAAATAAATAGCTGGCGAGAACCACTGTAAAGGGTCACTTAGACTAGTGCAATCTAATCTACACAGGCCATCCAAAGAAGCTTTACCACCTACTGCAGAGTGCCCAGGAAGAGGCAGTGATAAACTACCTGACCACTCAGAAAGTATTTCTGCAATCTTGATGTAAGCTTGCATACCACTACACCCCTACTAGAACTAGTTGTTCTTCTACAGCTAGTAAAATCTTCCAATGAGTGTTGAAAATACTAAATGTAGTTCCCTGAGAGCCCACACTGATGTATAGGTTGAAGGCAGAACACAGTTGGTATTCAGGTTTCTCTTTGACTAAAATCATGCCACTAAGAGGATAGCAATTTAGGAATGCAAGATAGTAGGTCAAATCTCCTATCTGTCTGGATTCTAACCGCAAGCATTGCCTCTCAGAATGTCTATGTTTAAATGCAGTGCTCCAAGCTGACCGTAAGGTAATGTGTGGCATTTTAGAAAAACGCTCTAAATAAATAAACTACTCCTGAAAAAGAAACAGGTTGCATGGGTCATCCATATCATGCCACTACTGACATGTATATGTCCCCGTTATACAATGTGAATGGCATGATAGTTTTTTCCAATTATTATCTGGAACTGTATATCAGACACGAAGAACAGATTATAAATGCTGTGCTTCTGTAATACTGATCATCATGGTATTTTGTTCAGTTTAATTCTAATGCTTCCATCAATAGAGACGACTCAGGGCAAGCTGCCAACAGTTCATGAGGACACTTTACATAAGTGATGACAGTTACTTTACTTCAGTTGTGACTATTTACAAAACAATGCTCAAAGAGCGGCCCTAGGCATATCCAGAAGAGACCACATTTCTGAGACCTGTCGACAGAATAACTGGCTCCCAAACTATGATAAAATCTTCCTAAAAACTCTATCGTTGACTCACAAATCTCTCAACAAGTCCGCACCCATATACCTGGCTGAGAGATTTCATAAGCGGACGTTCACGAGACCAATAAGATTTGTAAACAGAGATCGACTCTCCATACCTAGCTACAAACGATCTACAATTGGAGGTAACAGCTTCCTGGTGAAAGCTGCCAAACTATGGAATACGTTGCCTCCTAGACTAAGAACAGACCAAACTTACCACAAGTTCAGATCCAACGCCATCACATGGCTGAAATCCAATAACCAGCACTCATAACCACTATCCAGCCCACTCACTGCTATGACAATATCTCTGTAACTATCCCTCTACCAGACCTTATTCTTGTATATATTTTCTTAGGAACCTGTTCTCCGGATGCATATCATGCCTGTAAACTTGCCCTCTCTGTATATACACCTTGTAATTCATCCTGTATGTAATCTTAATATATCTGTGTAACTAAGCTTCGCATATACTTGTAACTGTTGCACCCTGTTACCTCAGGGTATGATGCGCATTATAAATAATAAACAC
Source organism: Ambystoma mexicanum (assembly GCF_040938575.1). Lineage (NCBI taxonomy): Eukaryota > Metazoa > Chordata > Amphibia > Caudata > Ambystomatidae > Ambystoma > Ambystoma mexicanum. The sequence goes on along the minus strand of NC_090937.1, from coordinate 1,491,313,053 downwards.
ACAAACAAACAAACAAACAAACAATCTAACTAAAATATAAAAGGCCAGATGTCTGTACAATGCCATCATACGCAGTAGAGGCTGCCGGAACCCACAGAATGCTCCGCTAGAGTGAGCTGTTTCCTTAGCATATACAGTGCTCCAATGCACATAACTTTTCCTGTTGTCATTGCTAGAGGGAGTTGCAGGCTTTGGAACTATAGTGGTCCTACTGTGTAAATGAAAGTCTGCACCTTGGCCTTGTTAGGTAATCAAGGCCAATGCCAGTCTGTTCACATTTCATACCTTGTAACTTCATGTGGTAAACTGCCAACTCAATTAGAATTAGAGATCTTTTTATATTGTTTATGGTATTCGTGGATGGGAAGACAAACCAGGCTTTAGAGCCTTTGCTTGCTTGAGAGGTGAAATAAGAAGAAACGTTTGCTCGTTGTGATTTCTAGGTTTTTATATAGCCTTTCTATTTTTGTGTACACTGCTGTCATCCATTGTTTTACTTCGGGAAAAGCATTAGTCATAAACAACAAGGACAGTTCCAGTTACAATAAACTATCAATTGTCTGGAAAATTGTATGACAAGAGAACTGCAGTGCAATAGAAATTCGTTCATATCACACACAATAGAGAAAACATTCTGTACCAGATACCAATTTTGATAACAGTGTGACAATACATTTATCGTGGAATTGTGGTCGGAAAAGGGACCAAATGACAACTCAAAAAATGTGCTGACTATTCAAAATCTGTTGGGAGGAACCAAACAGAAAGAATACACATCAATATTGATATACACAAGACTTTTAGACAGATCCACAACTATCACATTAGCATTCTTTAATTTACTAATATGAATGCTGATACTTCTTAATTTCCATGTCAATCTGTCCCCATCATGTTCTTACTCAATGATGCAAAAAGAATGCGGCATGTAGCTCAACGTTTTGCACCCAATATAGACAAACATTAAATATAACAAAAATTGAACATTACATTTGCATATAAGAACATAGTCAGAAGAAAGGAGTTGCATACCCATAGTGGATAATACTTTATTGGACAGTATCTGCATTTGGTAACATTTTGTGGGGCATTATTTACATATGGGAACACTAAGCAAACACCAATTAAGACGTTAATACAATTGCACGCTTATTGCCTGAAGACGATAAACCAGAGGAAAATTGCACTACTCCATATGGTATATGTAGTGATTTTGAAGTGTGTGCTTCACACTTAGGCTTCAAACTTGCTTTGATGGGCAAAATAGATAGAGTGCATCATGGCCTCATGATATGATATGATAGTTTATTTATATAGCACCCATACACAATGTGTTTTAAAGCGCTTCAAGGCAAGGGAGGCAACAAGGGAAAAATACAATGACATTCTTACAGGCCATGAACAGTAAGGATATGAAATTAACTATTGTACTCGGCCTGATGACATTTCAGATAGTGCAAGAGCTACGACATAGATAAGGAAGGGAGGGGAGAGTGGGAAGGAAATGGAAACAGACAGGCGACTACCGTACTAGGGCTGACAACATTTCTGTTAGTGCTGGAGGGCGGGGGGAGGAAAAAAAAACAAATAAGGGGATGGGGGATGGGGGAGGAGACAGACGAGGTTGCTATCATACTAGGTCCATACTAGGTCCAGGGATGATAGAAGTGCATAGAAGAAAGTAAGGTGAGGAGATAGGAAAAGGGAGGAGGAGACGAGAGAACAGAGAACAGAGAGTAAACAGTCAAAAGAGCAGAGAAGCAAGAGGGGAGAGTAAATACAATTGCAGAAGTCTGTAGTAACACATAATGTTGCAAGCCAGGATACAAGATCAAGATGGGAACAGCATGATTCAAGCTCACCATGAGTACAAGATGCAAAGGAAGTCCAGCATAAGAGTTGAGAAAGGGTGACGCACCGTTAATCAATGAATCCATAAAAGTCAAATCCAGCATTGACCCCAAGACAGTGATGGTGAAACCAGAATGTATCATTACAGACTATGCTGGAGGAGGGAGAGCAGGGTAGAAGAATCAAGCAAACAGGCAACAGAGGGGGCACAAGGGAACATCACAGGGGGACCAGAGGGGCTGGGGATGGCCTGTAGGGCCAGAGGGAGTAAACACATGTTGGTGCATGCTTACCTGCTGTCTGGGCAGGGGTTCAGGTGTGTCAAGCAGGATGGCACCAGGTGGGCGGGGCTTGCTAAGTGGTGAAAAATAGCAGCAACCAGAAAGGCACCAGGTGGGCGGGGCTTAGGCCAGGTGACCTAGATCCACTTGCACCCCCTAGCTGCAAAGGAAAAGAGGCTGGAGGGAACCTTAAGTAGGGAAAAGAGCATCAAGCAGGTAGGCATTAGGTGAGCACCAGGTAACATGACTGTGTATTTGTGTATGCATAAAAGTGTTAATTTCAATCCTGTTCTTTATGACATGGGATAAGAGACAATGGGGGGGCATTACAAGTACGGCGGTCTGAAAATAAGGGTGCTGGTAGCAATGTACTGGCACCCTTTCTGGACCAATGTACTACAACTGTGCCTGGCGGCACAAAGCATTCAACAGTTCTAACCGACCAGGCGCATCAGCTGCGGTAGGCACAACTGCCATGTTAAAAAGGTGAAAAAACACTTGTCAAATCGATTCAAGCAAGAGCACAATGTTTTTTTTATTTGTACTTAGCTTATATAATGCCAGATTGGTCCTCTATGAGGTCATCCTACGTGGAAAACTGTAAAACCTATTGAAGGGGTGGGATTGGCCGGTGCTTCCGAGGCCTCATTCCCATAGAGTCCTGTGGGACTCCATGAGACAGGGACCAACATTTTTTGCCGCCGGATATCTTGGGCCACCGGGACCGGTAATGACCCAGTGGCACCAGGATCTCTTGTGCTGGAAAGAGTGTTACAGTCTGGCAGAAACCCACCGGTAGTAATGGCAGGTTACCACCGGACTTGTATTGACCCCCAATAGCTTGGATATTAGGAAAACTTGAACCAGTACATTTTCCAATGGTTTAACCAGGTGAGGAATATTTTCACGGTTCAAGATATGATTGGTTCGAACTCACCCCAACATACACACTTGTCTTTACTCTAGACTTGACTACTGTAACAGCCTCCTCCTTAATCTTCCTTCTTCCACTCAGTGACTCCACCAGCAAGACTTATCCTTGTCCTTAAACCCACAGACTGCATCTCTCCTGCACTAAAAAGTCTCCACTGGATCCGGTTGCTGCACGGATTACACTCAAATACCTCTGCAACATCCACAAGGCTGTCTGGGCACAGGGACCACATTATCTTCAACTTTATCTCACTAAATACTCTCCCTCTAGACCACTTCACTCCTCTGGCACCAACTCTTTGTGTTTAAAGTGTTTTGTTTGCCTCCTTTGGAATAACCTGCACCTTGAGCAGGATCTTCTCCTTACGACTTTCCTTCTGTTCATCCTCGTTCCCTCCATCTACCCTCTGTTAATCCCACAGTTGCTGATTTGGTGTCCTTCGCCCTTATTCATCCTCAGGGCTTTGACCTCCCACACAAATTCTTCCCAGCTTCTGTCTATCCACAGCACTTTGCATGTGCACACCCTCTGCTGTGGAGGCTTGCACTTACACCTCCCACGGACCAGGCCATATAGCACTCAACATTCCTAGCACTTCGTCTATGGCTCACTCATGAACTGGGACTCTCCAGCACTTACCCTTTCTTCTCGCTCCTTTCTGAACTTGCACGTTCCGAATACTAACAAGGCATAGTAGGTTCTACTCTCTCCCCCTCTGCACTTAAATATTGGGTCTAATGCATTTCCCACCCTCGCTCCATCCCTGCCTTGTGGGAGGTTTGAAACTGTATATTTTTATTGTATAATCGCCTAACAAGCAAACAATAAATAAAACAAATACATAAAATACATTGAAGAGAATGTCAGGAAGTCAATGGTTGGCATATGATGAGACAGGTGTGGATCAAACTTATTGAAGAAGTAATGTGTTGGTTATGTTACATAAGAATTGAATATTTATTTATTTTAGAAAGAGATTTTTGATTTTTGGAAAAATGTAGGAGAATGTGGGACAAACTTCTTACCCAATCTGGCTTTCTATATGCATTGTTGTCCCCACGAGACTTGAGTGGGCCGCTGCAGACCTGATGGTTGATACCATGATCTTGAATTATAGCATATCGGTACTGAAGATGAGTTGCTGCAACTCGGGCTTGGCAAGTGGCCAGTGTGGCCATCTTCACTTGTTCAGTTAGCAACGGAAAGGTTAGGCTGACCCTGTGGCAACTGTGCAGTGTCAATGTTTTTAGTACTGCTAAGGATATTGCCTCAGACCACAGCAAGCACCTCAATGACACACGTGTAAGAGGGCATCTTATTATATAATCATACAGGTATAGAGACATCAGGCATATCACTTAGAAGACCACACAACAGATTCCTCAGAAGTTGCAAGCCATATGAAATTATTAACTTCTGAAAATGTGGTAGGGACTTTGACTATGACAGTAGTGATGATTGTATTACAATGTTAAATATTTCGTTTTGCTTTCATCTGCAATTTATTTGTCTCACCTAATGAACATCCTTACATCCTCAATACAGTGTTTAATTCTTGACTTCATCACTCTGATAAATGCCAACATTGCATTCAGCGGTGACTCATTTTCAATTTGCGTGAGTCTTCAACTCCAGCTGACCCTCTCTCCAAGTCCTAGTAATTTGCTCACAAACCTGACATAATGCCTCAACATCAGAGGCATTGCTGGGGGGGGCGGGTTAAGGCGGCTATAGCCCCTGGTCTTTTGGTTGTAGCCCCAGATAGAATCTCAGGAGCTACAGCCAAAAGGCTAGCTAGCCCCCAGTCTCAACAGTTCTGACATTAGAGTAGCCCCAGGTCTTTTCCAGACCTAGCAACACCCCTGCTCAATGTGTTTTGTTCTACAAACCAGCAGAGCCACCAATGATGATATTCTGCACTCCCCCAGTGCCCCATGTCACACCTTTACCTTCTTGCATCTAGAAGAGGTTGGAGAGGTACCAGAGAATGTGCTTCTCCATGGCATGCACCAATCATCATTGAGCTGATACCAACTCGCAGAGATCAGGCAATGCATGCTGTATATGCCTGCATTCCACATTGCTCTGTCTCACCTCTGATGTTTAAATGGCACCACATTATTTGTTTTACAAGGGCTGTTATTAGCCGTAAGGTGGCTCTGTTAGTCAATGGTGCCACTGGGTCAGACTGTGCTGGTCCAGATATGTGGGGATTGGGTTGATATTTGAACTGGTCCAGTAGGTTACTGCACTAGTTATGTGTTTGGCGCATAATGTGTGCTTCTTCAACACATAATCGTGCTGCAGACATAAGTGCTGGTGCATTGTAAAATAACTCTTACTTGGGTTAAAACATGAGCTCTCTTCTGGCATGAGTTGTATATTACAGTGCCTGCCATTTCCCTTTAAGTGACACTCTCCATCAAGCTGAAGGTATTCCACATGGATGGCCTCCTAAGAAAAAAACAGAGTTTGTCTTGCCACCATCCCCCACAGCCATAAAATGCTGCAAGCCATATGATGGGCGATATGTCTGGCTCCTCTGCCTGATGTGCTTTAGTCTCCTGTAGCACCACCACATGTGTTCCCCTGCACATCTGTGGCTACCACTGCCTTCTACTACTGGAGTACCTCCTCCTACCTGCCAATTCCAAAGCCAAAGTACTCACTTGACTTTTCGGAGGCCCTCCTCGAGTGACTCTGCCTCTACAATAACTTTATCTAGATTGGTAGCTACATCCACCTCGCCATGCTCTACCTGCCCCTCTTGCATGACTATCCCCCCTCATCAGCACCTGTTCCCTCCTCCCCCACCTCTCTCTACTCCACTTAATTCTATGTCTGAACCTCCTTCTGCTCCTCTTTCTCAGGCCCGGTGTCCTCCTGCTAGCTATCTCCTTAAACCTCTGACGCAGGGGTTGTAGACGAGTACAGCTCCTGATGTTTTACCCCAGGCATCCCTCCAAATAAAAGCATATGTTTCCTAGGGTCCGAAAGTGCAAAACACACTTTATTTTTTTTGAAAGAGTGTAATATTATAAAGTGAGGATTAGAGATGGAGCATAAAGAGCAGAATCAATACCAAATGGATAAAGAAGTGATCAAGAAATAGCACGACTAACAAACACATCCAAAACATTCTTTAAAAATACTCCAGAACACCTAAACAAACTCCATTTTGTAAGCTTGTTCTGCCCAGTCCTATTTGAATAGCCAAACAGACCCCTCGATGGAAGCTGGAAGTTTAATGCAAGCTTAGCATTTTAAGGGGCATCAAACCTGTTTTCGAATGGCTCCGATCAGTTGGTCAAACTTCCCTCTCGAGTCTTAGACCTCACAATTTCACAATGTGCTTTGAAGCCCGCCGTGAGACTCATGGCGAGTTTTAACCCTTGAGAAATCCTGTGGGAATCCCTATGAGAAATGACTATCTGGTAAGGTTGTAAAAGACCTGTTTTTTTATTTTTGATAAATATTAATTAATTGTATATATAGCATACAAGTGTAAATTCTCTGAGCTTAGACCAGCTATGAGAGGCTATGTGGATTCCATGCATCCTTACTGTCTGTATCCTAGTGAATGAGACAAAAGACAAGATGCCTTTCCTGGCTTCAAAGAGGCACTCCCATATCAAAGGGCTGCCTCCGAATTGACGAACACTAGAGACCCTTTGTAGCTGCATACTGTTAGGGCGAATTCTCCAAAAGTGCAAATTTCCCTTACCTTTTGAGACCCCCAGCAACTTTGCTGGATTTCTGGGATTTTATTTTTTACCTGGAAAGAGTGTGAGCCTTTTTTCCCACTCTTTCATGTATTTTGATGTGTGCTTTACTTTTATGTTCTTTGGTTATGGAGTTTTAACACAAACTCCAGTGTCATCATCTTTTTTTCTGTGTGTCACACAGCACCTTCAGTGCAGTGGCACAGAGGTGCCTTTCAGACTCCCCAAGGTTTAAATACCTTCTCTGGGACTGAGTACTGTCTCCCAGAGCATGTAAAGTTAAATTGACTTTACTAGTCTCTTTAAATCTGCCGACCAAGCACACCCTATCTTACTATAGAGTGCTGGAGGGGTTGCCTAGCTTCCCCTGAGTCAAAAGACTCATGTAAAAGTAAAATGTTACCCTTTCCTACTTTAAATGGCTGGTGGCAGTGGTTTAGATCAACTACCGTGATTTTTCCTGACCGCTAACAATGGTAGCTAAGAATCAGGTCATGCATGTTTTTCAATATGGCGCCCAAGACCTATCTGTAAAAACAGACTTTGGTCATCTTTTTTCGCCATTTCTTTTAGGAAAGGTCCTTCTTGTGTTTGTCTCTGCACGCCGAACCAGGTTTGGTCTCTTTGTTCCTTGGCCTTTGGCGGGCTTCAGTGCTGAAGCCCTCCTCTGGCACCTGAGTGTCTGCTGTGGACAGGATGTGAGGGAAGTGTCCAAAACTCCCTGTGCTTAGTCTCCTAGGAGACCTGAATGCACTCTGGCGTGATTGGCCGTCTGGCTATCCATCAAGGACAGCCACCCGGCTGTGTGAGTGAGAGCCAGGCTGGAATGAATGGGGGAAAACTGTTTAAAAGGAGGTCTCTGGGACTTGGAAAGCAGAGTCGACCCCTGGAACGAAAGAACCGAAGAGGAGAGGAAGGAAGAGGACTGCTGCTCTTCTGGACGACCGGTGAAGCCCTGTTGCAGGACCGAATTGCCTGAAACTCTGATGACAGAAAAGCCCTTCAAGGTTAACTTCTTCCCTTGAGTTTGGTGGGAACAACCAACTCGCAAGATACCTGCACACCGTCCCATTCTGGTTGAATTTTCATCAAAGTGCTGTTGAAAACCGAATAGCCAGAGGGAAGGAAATCAGCTAGTGGACTTTAAAGCACTCGCACCTTAAACCAACGTCTTGCTACAGCTTTTGGCCTCTTCCCTGGGCAGTGCAGGGACAACGCGACGTCCTCCTTCTTGTCCCCACGACTGAAGCTCTGGAGCAGCGGTTCTCCTCGAACTGCCAGGAACAACTGCCTCAGCTACAGCTTTCTTTATTGACAAGGTACTGTGCAAACGTGTAACAGAAATCTTTTCGGCCATCGACAAAGTGCGTGAAACTTTCCTCAACTACGAAGGCTTGTCCTCCCCTTAATATTCGTTAAACATTTCGCCCAGCCAAATCCTTTAAAAATCTGTGGCAAAGACTTAACCGTTACTTACCAGAACTGTGCTATGCTATACAAAAGATTCTGGCCCAGGCCTATTGAGAGGAATTGCTGGTTGTATTTAACTGAAACCCTTTGCCCTGCCTATGAATGTATTTGGGCTGTCTACTCTTATAACCTTGCATTTTCCATCCTTTATTAAGTATCTGAATTGCCATTTTGCTCCCACTTCATTTTGGAGCTAAACTTGTTCAGTTACTTTCCGGTTGAATTTGTGTGGTTTATGAGTGTGTGATATTGAGCTGCTTATGCTAGTGTAATGATTTCTAACTGACTGAGTAAATAAATGTATATTCTTTTACCAAGAAACCTGAGTAATTGTTTACTTGAATCACTGTATTGGTTGGTCCTATGTGTAACTTGTTCAACTGCTCACTTAAACTCTTGAGATAAGTCTGGCTGCTCAGCCATCGCTACCACTTTACTGTGTAGTACGGGCTTGTACCAAAGGTGAAATTGTGCTTACACTTGTAGTCCTAATTGCCTGTATTGTTCCCAAAGGCGGTGAGGATAAAGTGTACTTGTTACATTTAGAGTGCTACTTTTACTTTTGTTCAAGTAATCCTCCCAAGGCAAAGCAACACTAGTAAAGCAATTGTTTTATCATGACTAATATGGAAAGCTACAGACAGGAGACCCTAGTGACTTTAACTGTTGATCAATTGAGAGATATGTGTAAAGCTAGGAATCTCAATGTAAAAGGCAAAAAGGTTGAATTGATAAAAAAGTTGTTAGAATACCAAAATCTGAGGAGTGGGGCCCTCATCACGGCTTGGGCGGTAACGCCGGCGCTATTAGCGCCAGCGATATCTGCCCTACTGCCGAACCACCCGGCGCTAATAGCGCTGGATCACGAGTTTGGCGGTAATGCAATTCCCTATTCCCCACTGAGACCATTCGGAAATGCCCCATTCCCCATTGGCTCAATGGGGAATTTTTGTGCTTTTACCGCCGGCGGATTTCCCGCCGGCGGTAATAGCGCACTTTTTCGTCGGATTTCCCCCCAGCTCAGAGCTGGGCAGAAATCCGCTGAAGCCCTCATTTGGCGGACCCTTAAATCCGGCGCTAATAGCGCAACCGCCGGATTTAAGGGTTACCACCAAACTCGTGTTGAGGCACTGGGTCTGAAACCCCACCACCTGCAGCAAATGTGGAAAATGTTGATGAGGATGATAATATGTCAGAGCCCAGCACAAATATTGGTGATGAGTTAGATGAGGCAGAAGAGTCTCAGAATGTAGGCCCTGTCTTACCTCTACCTGCTCATAGGCCCCAACCTTTGACCACAGGGACCCCATCAGGTCCAAACCTTTGTCCCGAATTTGTCTCACTTGAAAAGATGAGACTGGAGTTAGAATTTAAACAAATCCAAACTCAAACTGAAACGAAGCATCAAGAGCTTAGACTAAGAGAAATGGAATTGAATCATGCACTTGAAATGAAAAACTGGTTCTCTTGCAGAGTCCTCTAGGTCTTCCAGTCCTAACAGTCCTAAGAGTCCTAAGTCCTAAGAGGCCTTGCATTCCCAAAGATGCAGTAAGTATGTGTGAGGTTAAGCTTGATATTTTGGATTGGTTGCTGCTTTTGAATATAACCATGGAATTCAAGAAATTACAGGGAATCAGTTGATTCCTTGGCTACCCCCTGTTGCTACTGATGTGGTAATGGAGTTGGGGGATATAGACAGAAAGGAGTATGACACTGTGAAGCAATCTTTGATAGCTAGGTTTGGGAAGACCCATTCTCAGTATCTTAAGAGGTTTAGAACCCTCAGAAAGCATGAGGGTACCCCTTGGGCTACCTGGGTGACTGAATGTTTGAAAAACATAGATGGATGGGGTAAGGGTCAAAGGTTACAGAGTGAACACTTATGAAGGTATGAGAAGTCTTTTTATGATGGAATCTATTTATGATGCCTGCTCTCCTGAGCTGAGACAGCATTTGGCTGACTATAAGGAAATTGATCCTGGGCCAACTCAGAGAAAGGATGAGGGGAAGCAGCACAAGAAAGATACCAAGGAGAATTCTAATACCTCCAGTCGAAAAGAGGGCCACAAACATAACAAGGGTAAGCCTTATGTTATGTAAGCCCCAAGGGAAACAAAATCAGGCTAGTGTACCTTCTGGGGACAAACCAGAAGGAGGTCAGAACAAAATATAAAGACATTTGGTAAAGGTTATGCTTGTGAGTCAACTGACCATGTGAAAGGGGATACTAGATGTAAGGGTACACCTCAGGGGTCCACACTGTCTCCTTAGCCTTCTCCCCAGTGGATGAAGTACCAATGGCAAGTGGAAACTTTCACTTACTGGCTGAGGAACCCATGAAAGTCTCAGCCAGTGTTTCTTTTGTATCCCTGGGTCTGTGGTAACAACAGAATTTAGATGTGCAAAAATCTATTCCAGACAATACTAAAGAGTATTACAAAGACAGTGTTCTTGTGAATGGCCAGGAGACCCCTGCCATCAACGACACTGGAGCCAGCATAACTGTAGTTGATGAATAATTTTTCAAGGTTGAGGATGTTGCTAAGGCACCCACATTCCTAACTAAGCTTGCTGGAGGCCCTGTCCACATGCTTCCACAGTTACCAGCTCTCATCCAGTGTAAAGATATGACTGTCAAAACACCTGTAAGTGTGCAGAATGAAGTACCTGGGAGAGTCCTGTTGGGGAATCACTTAAAAACTCTTGGAGTTGTATCAAGCCCCCCCAGTCCTCCCAACAAAAGGAAACAGGAGCAGACTAGGGAGGCCAGAGAGAGTACCTTAATGGGCTCTCCAGAGGAGATTATAGAGGAAACTATAACTCCCAGTCCACAGGACTTCTGACTGCAATTTCTAAGCAGAACGAGGAAAAGGGGCAACCTAATACCTCCAGGAAGAAACCAGCCAGCACTCCTGTGTCCCGAGAGGACTCTCCAAGATCACACCTGTGATCCCTCCACTAGCTGAGGCTGAGTGTGTGGAACAACCTTTGATGGTTGAATCAGCTGCTGTGCAATCAGAGCTAGAAGTTGACCTTGTTCCTGTTGGAGATCTGGATCCTGCAAACCATCCTGAGCTGCAGTCTTTATTGGCAGAAGTTGGACCCTGCAGGGCAGACTTCAGCAGAGGACAAAGAGAGTGTCCTACTCTTGAAGTTCTTCACCAACAGGCAGCTTCCCAGCTGGATGGGCAAGAGCCATGGAAGCATAGGTTGTACTGGGAAGATGGCCTCTTCTACAGTGAACCGACTGAGTCTATCCCAGGGATACCCAATCCATTCTGGACAAGTTAGGCTCAAAATGAAGTGTGAGCAAAATGTTACTCCAGCAATTAAAAAGGGAGGGAAAGACAAGGTTATACAAAATTAAGCAGCAACAAGTAAGTGGCTCGGAAGTGGCTGTTTTGCTGGAGTTCCTGTTGCCTGGATATCACGATCTGTGACTTTGTGTTCATAGTGAAGCCACGTCCCTTTTTTTCACAGTCATCAAATGGTGCCACCTGCGCGCTCCAGCGCGCATGCTCCGAGAAGTGGCTCCGAAGTGGCTGATGTACTGTACTGCTGCTCTGCAAGCAAGCAAGCGTTCTGTCCACATTGTCTGTGCTCGTCTTAACAGTGCCTCTGTGTGTGCTGCGTGGTGGTAATGAGGAGCGATACCAGCTTTAAAGATATGTTTCACTGGAAGACGCGATAGGAGGCGCTACAAGGTCAAATCTGTGTGCTGTGCTCTAACGCCCGCCTTCTCCACGAAGTAAGGAATCATGTTGTCAATCATGCTCTATTAAGCAGCTCGGTCTCTGCACTTCTGTGAAACTGTGCCTAGTCTGGTGCTTTATTCTATCATCAACTTTTTACCCAGTTGGGATTCTGTATGGGCATCCGTTTTGGCGATGCTATGTTGTGTGTAAGCATCGTTTGTATCAATTGAATTGTAGTTTCGTAATAGTCTATTGACCATAGACTGATGTTTTGTGATACAATAGACTACCTCATTTACCATGGTTCTATGGTCTGGGGTTCTTTGCTCTTTTCTTAAGAGATCCTCCGAGATTCCTATTGACACCGGGCAGATTCATCGTCTGTCTTCTATGGGTGGATATGGATGACTACGAAAAAAAATAACAATGCATAAGAATTTATGCAATAGACGGATTTCTGTCCCGAAAATTATTTCACGTCCAAAAAAGGGGGTAGCACAGGGAAATTCGATCATTGAATACTTTGGGAAAATGCCCATTGTGGCAGCACCACCTGAATTTGCTTATAGGGATTCTCTTAACATGGCATCTGTTGATTTGGTGTCGGAGTTGACAAGGGATTTGGGATGTGTAAGTGCCAAACTGTTTTGTGATGTATTATGTGGTCATCCGAATTCAAATAGAGAATGTATTGACAGCATTACTCAGGATGAAAATGTTGCAGTAGGTGTTATTAATAGTCACCTTTATCTCAAGGCTGTTGACTTTATGCCCGGTGTGGTGAAAGTGCCTTCTGTAATTGGTGAAGTGTGCAGTATGGTATGCAATGGTGGATTTAAGACAACTGGTTCTACTGATGCTGCAATTCACAGGGAGTACAATAGTATTGCAAAGAGTGCTATTGATATGTCCAACTCTGAGCTGGAAGAGATTGACATTGAGTACATGGGTATCGACCCCGAATTGTCCATAGCTGAGGCAGTTGTGACTATGATGTACTTCAACCCTCCTACTAAATTGGCCTTGTCATCTGCGCCTAATATGAAACTTGCTCTTAAAGTTCAGCCAGTTTCAAAGAGTGCAGAGTTTTATGATATTACTGTACCACCTGTTTTGAACTTTAACTTAAATGGGCAGCTTGGTAAGATTGATCCTGTGCCATCCTCTCTAAATATTGTTACTGCTTATGGGGAAGGCCTTCGTGAAAAAGATGTGGATATTAGTATGAACACAGATGAAATGTTTAATGCCTTAGAAAATCTGTCAACTATGCTGCTTGAGAAATGTTCCCATTTGGAAACCAAAATTGATGTGCAATCATTGTTAATTCATTCAACATTGAAAGAGCAACATTGTGATGTGTGTGTAACTAAGCCAAGTACAGCACAAGTTAAAACTCTTAAAGAAGCCAGTGTGGAAAAAAGTGACAAGGTTTTGGGAGGGAGGGCAGGGAAAAAGGTAATCATGTTCAAAAGGAAACTTCCACGCGTCCACCAAGCATTCATGTACAGTAATATAATAGTGAAAAGGAAAAAGCAAACCTATGCTGGGTCAAATATAGTACCATCAAAGTAAATATATCACACGGGAGATGAATCTGGCTCAGTTTCCACAGTAAATAATGATCTGGGACATGTGGATGATAATTCCCTATTTAGGGTGTCTTCTAAAAGTAATAAAGAGGCAGACACCGAAATTGTTCATGTATCGGAAGATACGTCACTGCCCCCTGTAAAGGTAATTTCGCTTGTAACGACACAGTCAAGTTTTATAGGGCCTGCCATAAATATTGCTGCACCGGCTGCTCTAAGGCAAATGTCCCTCCCGGAAGCATGGGTGATGAAGAATTTCAATACTGGGGGTTCTCGTTGTAGTGAAAAGGGCGGTGGCAACATTGGTATGCTGTCTGCTTTGCAAATTACCCACGTACATAGAGACAAGCCTCCACTTCCACTGAATCGATCGGCAGTCCTATGTATTTTTAAATCTATTGTGCCCCAGAGGGTAATTACATCAAAAGACATTTGTCTGGTTGATCAGCTTGAACTTACTAACCAATAGATCACAAATGTATGTTTTGAAGCTGAGGCAACCCTGAATTATACCATGGGTTTTGAAATCGACCTATTGCGAAAGGGATATGCTGTTCAAAAAGTGCTGTTACCAGTTGTGAAACCTTGCAAAGGCCCTGAATTACTGGGGCCTATGTCTTCTATGCCCCCTGTAATTATTCCAAATTATTTGGAGAGTCAGGGTTTTGCTAAGAATTTATGCACCTGGGTTCCAAACATGGTGAAATGATATTCCAGAAGGCTATTGGCAATGTCTGCCATTGACTTTTAAGACACATTTTGCTGAGTCTCGTCAATGACAGAATTCTCTACAGCTGTTGTATTCATGGAACACTAGAGGGCACTCACACCTGTTTGAAGAGGGTCTTATCGACCATTTGGCACTATTCAAAATTGTAGCACTCCAAGAAACTTGGTTAACATATGAGATTCAGCTGGATGATAGAAGTACTGTACATCATGTTGCTACCAAGGGCCCTCTTGGCCGGCCCAAGGGAGGCTTGTTGGTATCTGTTCAATCACCATGGACGATAGTGAAATTACCTCTGTCTACACAGCATGTTTTGGTTACTAAACTAACTTGGCTCACGGTAGTGTTAATAATTATTAATGTACATGACCCCCCCGAATATGGCCATGACGCTAGAACATGTGCAGATCCTTGACACTGTATTAAAGCTGTATAACCATCACCATGTAATATGGCTCTGTGGTGATCGCAATGCAAAAATTGGAGATCTTAGCCATAATGTAGAGTGGGTGGGTGGCCAGCAAAGGTCAGGAATCAGCTCAACGACTCATAATAGGCAAGGGCTGAAATGGGGAAATTGGTCTGACTCCAGGGGATGCTATTATGGCATTCACTTGTATCAAGGGTAGATCTGCGGCAACTCTCGACTATATTGTTGCAAATAATATGGGACTTCATTTTAATTAAGGACATGTGTATTGATGAGAGAGAGGGGAGTGATCAACTCCCCTTATGCCTCTTGTTTGCTCACCTTGGTATATGTGATGAAGGTTCTGACTATGATGAAAATGGGAGGGTCCCCATCAGTGAGGGCAAAAATCGAATAGTATGGCATCAGCGCAATATAGAGAAAGTCAACCAAGCAGTCACTGTCCTATTACCTGAGTTTTTAAAGTAGGGTGTGTTGGGAAAGAATACTGAGACCCTAATAATGCCAAACTATTCCCAGCTCATGCAGAACATCCAAAAACATGTAGCAGAGCAGAGAACCTATATATCTGTAGGTGAACGTTCTAATATTGTGTTACCACGTAGGTATGGCAATGACAAGATGATTAAAGAAGTAAAAAAGAATCTTTGCATTGAAATTCGGAGTGTGATAAGAAATAATGATATATTATTATCAGCACATGCAGTTGCATGCCACATCAAAAAACTTAAAAAGAACTACAAACAGTGGCGAAATCTGCATAAAAGGGATTGTGAGATCAATCTATGGAAATAAATAGCAATGATGGCATTATCAAACAATAACCAAGGTATATGGAATTTTCTTAGTAAACACAAAAAACGGGATCTGACAATTAATTGTATCACTGAGGAAACGTGGGAACTACACATAAAAGACACAAAGGGAAAGAAAAACTTGTCCGAAAATATCCTTCCAATTCCGAATGTAACTTGGGATTGTAAAGTCTCTGAATTAGATATTATTATGATAATTGAAAAATTGAAGAATTTACGTGCCACAGACTCCGATGGTGTATGTAATTTAGTGATTAGAAAACAACCAGATTTATGGGGAGCCCCATTATTATTACTATTTAAACAAATCGGGAAATCGGGAGTGATTCCTCCTTCGTGGCAAACTAGTCATATATTAACGGTACAAAAGAAGGGGTTGTGGGACAAACCGGCAAACTTCAGAATGCTGACGATGCTTGATATATCGTCTAAGATTTTACTAAGGTATTGCTTCGGGAATTGAACGCTTGGATTGCCGAGACAAAAATGTTACCATCGAATCAAATAGGCTTCAGCGACAAATCTAGCACCACTCATAATTTATTGATGCTAACATCTGCAGTTGAGCATGCATGGGGCAAAGGTAATTTAGATGTATATTATGCGTATATATATTTCTCTGCTGCATTTGATACTGTCTTATGAAACAGGCTATGGCAAAATTCCTAGGGGGATTCCTCAAGGCCTTCTAAGAATGCTGATGTTACTCCACACAGAAACCTCTGTGAGAAAAATATTAAATGCAGCAGGAAGACTTTCACACTATATGGCTACTTGTTGTGGGGAAAAAAAACAAGGATGCATGATTGCTGCGATTTTATTCAATCTATATTTGTCAGATATGATGAAAGCCTTCAACATACCTGAAGCAAATCCCGTGAAGATCAATGGTGTGATTGTTGGATGGCTTGCATATGCCGACGACCTGCTGATATTAGACAATACACCGGTAGGGCTGCAGCATATGCTCGACTCTTTAGTTGTCTACTCTGCTCAAAATGGATTAACTATTAATATCGATAAAAGCTAAATCATGTTTTTTTCTAAAAAACATAGACCGAGGAAATACATATGGAATTTGGACGTGGGATTATCATTGATGAGGAGTTAAACTGGGCTTCACAATGGTCTGCACTGAAAAATCTGTGTCTCGTATCAGTGAATGCATTGGTTGCTTTTATTGGAAGAAATAATGGTTACTCAGTCTCAGCAGTTCTTACTATCTATTAGGCGAAAGTTAGGTCAATGTTACTCTATGATGTGGAGCTATGGGGCATACTTTTGTAAAACGTTTATTAGTATTTGAAGCCAAACTCCTAAAGAAATTACTACGATTACCACAAAGTTGAAGTGTGAAATATCTGTACCTAGAGGTTGCTATAAAAGGAATATGGTATGAATTTACTTGCCAATGTGTCTTGTCCTATGAAAAAGTGTATATATTACAAACGGGTATGATCATTGTTCCATATGTGAAAGCATTCCTTAGTTTAGAAGGTAACGTGTTAATTGGCACTATGGGTTTCCTGCAAAGATTACACAGGAAATGGTCAATGGGGTGTGACCCTGGTACAACAACAATAATGGTCTTAAAAAGGTGTTTAAAAAATAAATTGTGTGACTTTTGGTATGAACAAAATATGATTAACATTGTATCAAAAGCAAACAGTGTACCTTGAAGGGATATTAACTTGTATTATACCCCCAAAGTATACAAAAGCATATCCATGCATAACTGTGTTCCGTACATATTTGTTGATGACATTTAATATGACGGAGGCAGTGGAGACGAAAGGCGATAGACTAGGAATTTCACGAGCACAGAGGAAATGTCGACTACGTGGTAATAATGTCTCCGAGTCATTATATCACTTGATTATTATTTGTTTAATTCATTTGAGACCTAAGTATTTTAAATCCTATAATAATGCAATTGATATGACAGAAACAACTGATTTATATGAGAGGTAATGATATTAATCTTATCTATTTTTTTGTCGTGTTTTATCTAAGGATTGTGTTTATTTTAAGATACATTGAATGATGTATTTTAGCAGTGTAATATGTATTCTATATTTTTGTATAGATGATCTTTTATGTAAATGTTGTATGTCTATGTGTTATACAAAGCTTTATTGGCTAGATGTATATCTAATAAATGAAAATGAAACAAGTAAGTAGGCAGGGCAATCTAGAAAAGGCCTACTACAATGAGGATTCAAATCAATAGGCCTGGGCCAATGCTAATGGTTCAGAGTCTTTGCAGCGGGTCACACAGTTCAGAATAGTTCGCTGTTAAGTCTTTGCCAAGAGTTGGATAACGAAGTTGGTTGGAAGAAAAGTTACTTAAAAGAGTAGAGAAGGACAAGCCCTCGGATAGGCGAAAGACTTAAAACACTTTCACCACGGTCGGACGGAACAAACAACTGGGTTTCAATAGTACCTTAGAGGAAGAAATATGCTGTAGCTGAGGCAGAAGTTCCTGGCAGATCCTGCAGGCTCACGGTTCCTGAAGCGACTGTCGGACTGACAAGAAGGAGGACGACTGGAGGGTCCTGCACTGCCCAGGGAAGAAACCAGCAGCAGAGAAAAGCAGCGTATAAAAGCTCCTTAAAACCTAAACAGGGTCAGTTCCTCCTGGCTATCCGGTTCACTGCAGCTTTGCACAGCAAATTCAACCAGGGGAGAGAGCCCTTGCTTCGTGTTTGGCAAACTGGTTGGTCCCACTAGCTCAAAGGAAGAAGATTCCATGCAGATCTCTGTCGTCGAAGTTTGGAGATTCAGACACGCAGTAGGGCTTCACCGGGAGGTTCAGTCGTGGTAGTGGTACTCTTCTTTCAGCTTCTCTCTTGTTCTCTCGATCCAGTGGCGACTCTGCCTTCCAAGTACCAGAGACCTGCTTTTTATGCAGTTTTCCCCCATTCACACAGCCTGGCTGTCAATCACACAGCAGGGTGGCTGACCTGGCAGGACAGTCACCTAGCCAATCAAAGAAGAGTGTGACTTGGGTTTCCAAGGGATCCCTGTGCAGGGGTCCTAAAACCCCTCCCTCACATGCTGTCTACCAAGACTCTCAGGTGCATAAGGAGGGCTTCTGTGCAGAAGCCTGCCAAAGGCGAAAAAGGAGCCAAACCTGGTTCGAGTAAAACACGAGAAAGACCTTTACAAAAAGAAATGGTGAATAAACCCAGCCAGAACCAAATAAAAGTAAATGGGGTCCATCGGATTTAAGTTTGAGGCTGCTAACTTAGCCTAAAACAGTATTAAAGCTATTTACATAGACCGCGGTAGGAAAAATATGGTAGAAACCACTGCCACCAGCCAAATCTTAAGGAAAGGGGAACAAAATAATGTTCCATGAGAAACAGACAAAAAGGGATAACTATTAACTCTTTCCAGTACTCTATGTAAGATTGTTTGTACTGAGTCTGTGAATTTAAAAAGACTAATAAAGTCAATGGCAACTTTACATGTTCTGGGAGACAGTAGTCAGTCCCAGAAAATGGAGTTTAAAGTGGGAAGTCTGAAAAAGGCAACCCTGTGTCACTGCACTAAAGATGCTGTGTGACACACAGTATAAAATGATGCCTATGGAGTAGGTGAAGCTCCACACTCTATGAACACAACATGTAAAACACACAGCAAAACACATGTAAGAGTGGGAAAAAAAAAGCTCACACTCTTACGAGGTGAAAAAAATAAATCCCAGAAATCCAGCAAAGCTGCTGAGGGACTCAGTACGTAAGGAAAATTAGCCATTCTGGAGAATTTTCCCTAATACACACCCCCCCCCCCGACTAAGCGACAGCAGGATTTAATTAATCCACTCTTGGAGGAATCTCTTCACTCTAGTCGTTTATAAACATCCTAGGGAGACCATCAGCATTTTGCTGGTGACATCCTAACCTGTGCTCAATGGTGAAATCAAACCCTTGGAGGCAGATTGTAGTTTTGGGTTCCCCCCTTTCATTTGCATTAACCATCTCAAGGGTTGGTGGTCTGTCTGAATCACATAAGTAGATCCATACAAGTATGGTCTAAACTTCTTCAGAGACCACCCAATGGCAAAACACTCATGCTCTATGGTTGCCCACCTTGTTTCTGGTTCCTTCAGTTTCCCACAGATGAAGCAAATGGGGTGTTCCTTACCTTTCTCATCCAGTTGGCTAAGGACTGCACCTATACCTGTATTGGATGGATCTGTCTGCACAATGAAGGGTTGGTGATAATCAGGAGCTCTTAGGACAGGAGCTTAACAAAGGGCTTTCTTCAGGTTTTCAAAACCTTGAGTGCACTCCCCATTCCATCTAACCTGTTTAGGGAATTTTGGAGAGGAGACTACATTCACAGGAGAAGTTATGGACCCATAGTTCTCAATGAAATTCCTGTTGTACCGAATGAGACCTAGGAAGGCTCTCACTTGGGTTTGAGTAGTAGGGGTGACCCCGTTTTAAACAGCTAGGCAATGGCCTTATTTCACCTCCTCCTACCTCATGACCATGGTAGACCACTTTGCTCTGACAAATTTGACATTTGCTTGCCTTTATGGTCATATAGACCTGCTGAAGAGCCTGCAAAACATATCCTAAGTGATCAACATGTTCTTTCCAAGTAGGGCTGAACACTGCAATGTCATCCAGGTATGCCATGCAGAAGTCCTCCTCCCAATTCAGATCTTGATTGACCATCCTTTGGAATGTAGCAGGTGCATTCTTTAATCCAAAAGGCATAACGTTAAACTGGTAGAGGCCTGCTGGGGTTTAAAATTCCAATAGCCTAACATAAGATAAAATGTACTGAGGTACTTAGCTGCACCAAGTTTATCCACCAGTTCAGCTATCCTTGGTAAAGGATGGGCATCAGTCTTAGTGACTGCATTTAGAGCTATATAGTCCACACAGAATATCAACTCCTTGGATCCTGCCTTTAGTACTAGAACAACTGAACTAGACCATGGACTTGTAAATGGCCCTATAACCCCGAGATCTAGCATCTTGTTGAACTCTTCCCTTATGTGGGATCTCACATGTCCTACATTCTGTAACCTCTGCTTTTCACAGGTAAACAGTCACCAGTTAGAAATCCATGCTGGCCTAAGGGGTCAAGCCTGGTGAAATTGAAAACAGGGAGACAAACTTATTTAACATAAGCTTGCACTCCTCCTGTTGTTCAGATATCAGATTAGAAGAGATATTGACTACTTCTATGTTCTCATCCAAAGGTTGGCCTCTGACTGTGTCAGGTAGAGTTTCACTCTCCTCCTCTCCTTGAGCTGAAGTACTTCTGGGACATATGCCTTCAAACTATTGGTGTGAAAAACTCTGGGAGCCACCTTAGGTCTGCCTAACTCCACCAGATAGTTCACCTCTCCAAGTTTGCCCACAACCTTGAAGAGTCCTATCCATTTGTCCTGTAAGGCCCTCTGCCTTGTTGGCACCATAACTAGTACAAACTGGTCTTGAGTAAACTCAACCATGTTGGCCTTCAGGTCATGCCAATGTTTGACCAGAACCTGACCTGCTTTCAAGTTATCACTTGCTTCTGCCATCATGGGTGAAATTCTCCTCCGGAGTCCTATCACATTTTCAGTCACTCTGACTGGCTTGGGGGAAGGAACACTCTCCAACCGTCCCTTAATCAGGGCCAACGTACCTCTGACTAGATGGCCATAGAGAAGAAAAAAAAAAAGGGACTGTAATCAACTCCCTCCCGAGGGACTTTTCTAGAAGCAAAGAGAAGGCATGTCAGTAGAAGGTCCAACTTTCTTTTAAGGGGTTCCTCTAAAGCACCTATCATGCTCTTCATAGTATGATTAAACCTCTCTACCAGTCCATTGGTTTGTGGATGGTAGTCTGTAGAGAATTTGTAAGTGACACCACAGTTTTTCCACATGGCTTGCATGTAGTGGGACATAAAATTGGATCCCCTGTCGATTATCACTTCCTTAGGAAACCCTACTCTGGTAAAAATTCCAAGTAGACCCTTAGCCACAGCCTGAGAAGTAACAGTTCTTATAGGTATTGCTTCAGGATACATAGTAGCATGGTCTACTACAACCAGGATAAACCTGTTTCCTGAAGATGTGGGAGGGTCAAGGGGACTAACAATGCTGATGCCCACCCTCTCAAAAGGAACTCCCACCACTGGTAGAAGCACCAAGTGTGCCACATTCTTGGCTCCACTCGTGCCAGAATTTGTCAACTTCTGAACAGATCTTATGCAAGTAGAAGTATAAAGAGACCCTTTCCTTGGTCTTTTTGAAACTCAAATGACCAGCCAAAGGTATCTCATAGGCCAACTGCAGAAACTGGAGTCAGTTTTCTTGGAACACTACAAGTCTTTTACAGTCCCCTGGGATATACTCAGTTGGTTCACTGTAGAAGACACCATCTTCCCAGTGCAACCTATGATTCCCAGGCTCTTGCCCATCGAGCTGAGAATCTGCCTGTAGGCTAAGACTTTCAAGAGAAGGACACTCTCTTTGTCCTCTGCTGAAGTCTGCCCTGTTGGGTCCACCTTCTGCCAGTAAAGACTGCACCTCAGGATGGTCAATGGGATCCAGATCTCCAACTAGAGTTATGTCTTCTTCCAGATCTGATTCCTCAGAAGCTGGCTCAACCACACAGGGTTGTACCTCACACTCAGCCTCACCATGTGGGGGAGTCGCAGGTATGACTTTGGACTATCGTGGGGATGTCGTTGTTGGTAGCACAGGGGTGCTGTCTTTTTCTTGGAGGTCTTGGGTTTCCCTTTTGCCTCTTTCTTTCCTGAAATAGCAGTGAGCAATTCCTGTGGACTGGTGTGATCGTTTCCTCTATCAATTCCCCTGGAGAGCCTCTCAAGTCTTCTCCCTTGCAGGCCTAGTGAGCTCCTGTTTCCTTTTACTGGGAGGACTGGGGGTACTAGACACAACTCCAAGAGTTTTCAGGTCAACATGACTCACTCAGGCACTTAACCCTGCACACTAACAATTATCTTGACAGTCATGTCACTGCACTGGATGAGAGTTGGTAACTGAGGAAGCATTTGCACAGGGCATCCAGCTAACTTGGTTAGGTATTTGGGTGCCTTAGCAACATCCTCTACCTTGAACAGTGATTCATCAACCACAGTTATGCTGGCTCTACTGTCTCTGATGGGAGGGTCTCTTGACCATTCACAAGAACACTATCTTTATAATACTCTTTAGTATTATCTGGGATGGAATTCTGTTGTTCCCACAAACACAGGGACACTAAAGAAACGCTAGCTGAGACTCTCATGGGTTCATCAGCCAGTAGGTGAAAGTTTCCACTTTCCATAGGTACTTCTTCCTCTGGAGAGAAGTTTAAGGAGACAGTGTGGACCCCCAAAGGTTTACCCTTACATCTGGGATCCCCTTTCACATGGTCAGTTGACCCACAAACATAACATTTCTCAATTGTTTTGATGAATGGGGGCTTGTTCTGACCGCCGTCTGGTTTGTGTCCAGATGGTACACTATCCTGATTCTGTTTCCCTTGTGGTTTACCCTTATGGTTTTGTTTGTGGCCCTCTTTAGGATTGGAGGTATGAGAATTCTCCTTGTCATCTTTCCTTGGCTGCTTTCCCTCATCGTTCTTCTGAGTTGCCCCAGAATCCTTGTGTGTAGCTCTGTTGGAAACCCACAAGTCAGCAGCTTTAGCTAACTTCTTTGGATCTATCTCCTTAGAATCAGCCTAGTGCTGTCTGAGCTCAGGAGAGCAGGCATCATAAATTGACTCGAACATAACAATATTTCTCATACCTTCATACGTGTTTACTCTGTAACCCTTAACCCAACCATCTAAGTTTTTCAAACATTCACATACCCAGGTAGCCCAAGGAGTACCATCATGCTTTCTGAGGATCCTTAACATCTTAAAGTACTGGGAAGGGGTATTCCCAAAATCTAGCAATTAAGGCTAGCTCCACACACTCATAATCCATCCTATTCACCTCCACGAACTCCATCATAACATCAGATGCAACAGTGGGTAGCCTAGAGAAGAGCCAAGGAAGCAACTGATTCCCTGTAATGTCTTGAATCCCATGGTTATCCTCAAACATTGCTAACCATTCCAAAATATCAAGCTTAGCCTCATACATACCAACAATTTTTTTTAGGCATACAGGGTATTTTAGGACTGGAAGACCTAGAAGACTCTGGGAGAGAAGCATTTTCAATAGACAATTTCTTCATTTATAGTGCATGGTTCAACTCCATTTCTCTGAGCTTAGGTTCTTGATGCTTCTGTTCAGTTTGAGTATTAATATATTTGAATTCCAATTCAAGCCTCATCTTTTCTAGAGCAATGAATTCAGAACTGAGTGTATGACCTGTTGGGGCCCCAGTCGACAAAGCTTGAGGTTGCTGAGCAGGTAGAGGAGCAGTAAGTTCTACATTGTGAGACACATTATCATCCTCATCATTTTCCACATTTGCCGGATGGTCAGGTATTTCAGACCCACTCTCCAGACTTTGTTTCTCTAACAACCTTTCAATTAATTCTGACTTTTTGCCTTTAACAGAGAGATTCCTTTCAGTTTCACAGATAATCCACAGTGTAACTAAGGAGGGTCTCCTGACTGTAGCTTTCCATATCAGACATGATTAAAATGTGCTTTATAGAGCTGTTTATCCTTGTGGTTAGTTGATCCAAGGTAATAGCAGCACTCTAAGTGTAATTACTATACTTTATCCTCACCACTGTACACCAGTGTTAGGCAGAATCATATGCAGTACCATTTGGGAACACCACACACAATTGATATGATATGATAGGTTATTTATAACGCGCTTAATACCCAGAGGTTTCGAAGCGCGGACCCAGGGATCGAGCCTGTGTTGCTCCGTGTCGTCTTGTTTCCAAGTCAAGCACGCTGCCGCTGAGCTATCCTCCTGGGACAATTAAGACGACAAGTGCAAGTACAAATTCACCTTTGGTACAAGCCTGCACTACACTAAAGTGGTAGCGAAGGCTCAGCAGCCAGATTTATCTAAAGAGTAAAGTGAGCAGTATCAAAAGTTACACAAAAGACAGCAATTACTATGGTTCAAACAAACACTGACTCTGGACAAGGATTCTGAGTAAAAGAATATACATATATTTACACATTCATTTGTAAGACAGTTCACCAAGTAAAGTAGCAGAAAAATCACAATCTTAATATATTACACACCACCCAATCAATTCTGGACAAGTTAGCCACAGCTCAGCAATTAAAAAGGGAGGGAAAAACAAAGTTATACAAAATTAAGCAGCACCAACAAGTAAGTAGGCAGGGCAATCTAGAAAAGGCTTACTACAATGAGGTTTAAAATCAATAGGCCTGGGCCAATGTTAATGGTCAGAGTCTTTGCAGATGATAAACACAGTTCAGAGTAGTTCACTTTGCCAAGGGTTTGAAACGTAGTTGGTCAGAAGAAAAGTTACTTAAAAGAGTAGAGAAGGACAAGCCCGTGGTCGGACAGAACAAACAACCGTGTTTGAACAGTACCTTAGAAGAAGAAGAATGCTGTAGCTGAGGCAGAAGGTCCTGGCAGATCCTGCAGGCTCACGGTTACTGAAGCGACTGTCCGACTGATATGAAGGAGGAAGACTGAAGGGTCCTGCACTGCCCAGGGAAGAAACCAGCAGCTAAGCAAAGCAACAAATAAAAGGTGCGCTCCTTAAAACCCAAACAAGGTCCGGTCCTCCTGGCTATCCGGTTCACTGCAGCTGTGCACAGCAAATTCGACCAGGGGAGGAAGGCCTTGCTTGGTGTTTGGCAAACTGGTTGGTCCCACCAGCTCAAGGAAAGAAGATTCCTTGCAGATCTTCTCTGTCATCGAAGTTTGGAGATTCGGACCTGCAGCAGGGCTTCACTGGGAGGTTCAGTCGTGGCAGTGGTCCTCTTCTTTAAGCTTCTCTTCGGTTCTCTCAGTCTAGTGGCGACTCTGCCTTCCAAGTCCCAGAGACCTGCTTTTTATGCAGTTTTTCCCCCATTTACACAGCCTGGCTGTCAAACACACAGCATGGTGGCTGTCCTGGCAGGACAGTCACCTAGCCAATCAAACAAGAGTGTGACTTGGGTCCTAACCCCCCCCCTCACATCCTGTCTACCCAGACTGTCAAGCGCCTAAGGAACCAAACCTGGAAAGACCTTCATAAAAAGAAATGATGAATAAACCCAGCAAATAGGAACCAAATAAAAGTAAATGGGGTCCAGCGGATTTAAGTTTGAGGCTAATAACTTAGCGTAATGCAGTACCAAGACTATTTACATAGACAGCAGTAGGAAAAATATGGTAGATACCACTCTTACCAGCCACATCTTAAAGAAAGGGGAACGAAATAATGTTCCATGAGAAACAGACAAAAAGGGATAACTATTAACCCTTTCCAGTACTTTATGTAAGATAGGTTGTACTGGGTCTGTGAATTTAAAAAGACTAATAAAGTCAGTGGCAACTTTACATGTTCTGGGAGACAGTCGTCAGTCCCAGAAAATGGAGTTTAAAATGGGAAGTCTGAAAAAGACAACCCTGTGTCACTGCACTAAAGGTGCTGTGTGACACACAGTAAAAAGATGATGCCTATGGAGTAGGTGAAGCTCCACAGTCTATGAACACAAAATGTAAAACACAGAGCAAAACACATGTAAGAGCGGGGAAAAAAGCTCACACTCTTACCAGGTGAAAAAAATAAATCACACAAATCCAGCAAAGCTGCTGAGGGATTCAGTAGGTAAGGGAAATGAGCCATTCTGGAGATCTCTCCTGAACAAACAAGATGCTTGATCTCTGGGTAATAGAGCCCACTACCAGTCCATGGTCTAGTCCAGTTGTACTGGTACCAAAGGCAGGATCCAAGGTGTTGAGATTCTGTGTGGACTATAGAGCTCTTATTGTAGTCACGTCACCAAGACAGATGCCCACCCTTTACCAAGGACAGATGAACTGGTGGATAAACTTGGTTCAGCCAAGCACCTCAGTGCATTTGACCTAACCTCGGGCTATTGGCAAATAGCATTGCCAGAACATGCCAAGGAGAAAACTCCATTCTCAACCCCAGCAGTCCTCCACCAGTTTAAGGTAATGCCTTTTGGATTAAAGAATGCACCTGCTACATTCCAAAGGATGTTTAATCAGGTTCTGAATGGGATGGAGGACATCTGTATGGCATACTTGGATGACATTGCAGTGTTCAGCCCTACCTGGAAAGAACATGTTGACCACTTAGGACATGTTTTACAGGCTCTTGAGCAGGCCCGTCTGACCATAAAGGTTAGTAAATGTCAAATTGGTCAGAGTAAAGTGGTCTACCTTGGACATGAGGTAGGAGGAGGTGAAATCAGGCCTTTGCCTAACAAAGTACAAGGTGAACAAAACTGGGTCACCCCTACTACTCAACACAAGTGAGAGCCTTCCTAGGCCTCACTGGGTACTATATGAACTTCATAGAGAACTATGGGACCATAGCTTCTCCCTTGAATGTAGTCTCCTCTCTCAAATTCCCTAAAACGTTCAGGTGGAATGAAGGCCTAAAGAAAGCCCTTTGTCAAGCTCCAGGCCTAAGAGCTCCTTACTATTACCAAACTTTCATTGGGCAGACAGATGCTTCAAATACAGGTATAGGTGCATTCCTTAGTCAACTGGATGAGAAAGGTAGGGAGCACCCCATATGCTTCATCAGCAGGAAGATGAAGGAACCAGAAACAAGGTGGGCAACCATAGAGCGTGCATGCTTTGCTATTGTGTGGTCATTGAAGAATTTTAGACCATACTTGTATGGATCTATTTTTGTCATTCAAACTGACCAGCAACCCTTGAGATGTTTGATGCAAAGGTAAGGGGAAAACCCAAAACTACTGAGATGGTCAATCAGCCTGCAAGGGTTTCATGTTATCATTGAACACAGGACAGGTTGTCACCACCAAAATGCTGATGGTCTCTCCACAATGTTTGACCAACTGGAATAAGGGGATTCATCCAGGAGTGGATTAAATCCTCCTGTCCTTTAGTCTGGGGGGGACAAGTGTTAGGCAGAATTCTCCAATGTGCTAAAGTCACTTACCGTTTGAGACCCTCAGCATGCTGGATTTCTGGGATTTTATTTTATTTTTACCTGGAAAGATTGTGAGCCTTTTTTACCACTCTTTCAAATATGTTGATGAGTGTTTTACTTTTGTGTTCTTTGGTTTGTCTCTGCACGCCAAACCAGGTTTGGTCCCTTTGTTTGTTGGTCTTTGGCAGGCTTCAGTGCTGAAGCCCTCCTCTGGTGCCTGAGTGTCTGGGGTGGATAGGATGTGAGGGAGGTTCCCGGAACTCCCTGTGCTTAGTCTCCTAGGAGACCTGAATGCACTCTGGTGTGATTGGCCGGGTGACTGTGCGGCAAGGACAGCCACCCTGGTGTGTGAGTGACAGCCAGGCTGGAAAGAATGGGGAAAAACTGTTTAAAAGCAGGTCTCTGGGACTTGGAAAGCAGAGTCGACCACTGGAACAAAAGAACCAAAGAGGAGAGGAAGGAAGAGGACTGCTGCAACTCCTGGATGACCGGTGAAGCCCTGCTGCAGGTCCGAATTGCCTGAAACTCTGAAGACAGAGAAGCCCTTCAAGGTTCACTTCTTCCCTTGAGTTTGGTGGGAACAACCAACTTGTAAGCCATTTGGACACCGTCCTATTCTGGTCGTATTTTCATCAGAGTGCTGTTGAAAACCTGATAGCCAAAGGGAAGGAAACTCACACCTTAAACCGACATCTTGCTACAGCTTTTGTCCTCTTCCCTGGGCAGTGCAGGAACCTCCCAACGTCCTCCTTTTTGTCCCCACGACTGAAGCTCAGGAACAGCGACATCTGCTTGAACTGCCAGGAACAACTGCCTCAGCTTCAGCTTTCTTCATTGACAAGGTACTGGGCAAATGCGGTCCGGAAATCTTTTCGGCCATCGAGAAAGTGCGTGAAACTTTACACAACTACAAGTGCTTGTCCTTCCCACCCTTAACATTCATCAATCTTTTCGCCTAGCCAAATCCTTTAAAAATCCGTGACAAAGACTTAACAGTTATTTACCAGAACTGTGCTATCCTATACAAAAGACTCTGAACCATTGACTTTGGCCCAGGCTTATTGAGAAGAATTGCTGGTTGTATTTAACTGAAACCCTTTACCCTGCTTATGAATGTATTTGGCCTGTCTATTCTTATAACCTTGTCTTTTCCCTCCTTTATTAAGTATCTGAAGTGCCATTTTGCTCCCACTTTTTGTGATTTATGAGTGTGTGATATGGAGCTGCTTATGCTAGTGTAATGTTTTCTAACTGACTGAGTAAATACCTGTATATTCTTGTACCAAGAAACCTTGAGTAAGTGTTTACTTGTATCACTGTATTGGTTGGACCTTTGTGTAACTTGTTCTACTGCTCACTTAAACTCTTGAGATAAGTCTGGCTGCTCAGCCATCGCTACCATTTTACTGTGTAGTATGGGCTTGTACCAAAGGTGAAATTGTGCATACACTTGTAGTCCTAATTGCCTGTAGTGTTCCCAAAGGGTACTGCAGGTGAGTCTGCCTAACACATACTAGAGAAGAGGCAGAGTTAGGAATGTCAGAGAGCATAAGTGGGTTTGGGGAAGGATTCTGGTAGCTTACATTTATGTGGGATTTTCTCCCCTTCCTGTCCCATTCACGTCTTGCAGAATATGGTAACGGGAGTAGACCCCATACAGCTGCTTGCTATCATACAATCACCTTTCCTTATTTAATTGTAATAAACAAGGACTCCCACTACTTCTTGATGAACCATTTGGATTTACAATGACATTAGGAAGAATGAATCTGTTCGAAAGCAGTCCTCTCCAAAGCCCTCTGCCAGAAGTGAAGACAGTAGCTCCAAGGCAGAGGCAATCACTGCTCCTTGCCCATACTGAGGGTACATGGGGGTGAACTGCTGTTGTGGATGAGACCTGTAGCTCTCTGCCAGCTCCACTGGTATGCAGGCCCCTCATTGGAGGTGAAAGATTCCTGCAGCTGCTAGCTAGCCTGACCTCAGTTGGAATTGAAGAGAGGTAAACGAAATGTCATCCCTAAGACCCTGGATGGGAACGCATACCAATCGAGGATGCAAAGGAACTGGACTCCTGCATTCTGCAATCTTTGAACAGCTACCAAACCGTGATTCAATTGAGTTAAACATTATTGAAGCAGTATTTGGAACTTCTTCAAATGCTTCACACCACTGTTTTGAATCATCAAACTGATGCATCATACCAAGCAGAGCTCATCACCTGTTTGATTGGAAACCACCAGCTGATAGCTGGACCTCATCTCACTCCGCTGGGAGAATTGCATCACTCATCAACGCAAACCAGCAGTTACCAACATCTTAAACTGGCTCGACTTTCAACTACCACCTCTTCGAATCACACATCAGACCACTGGGTTCACAGCTTAAAATCATAATTGGATCTCGGCTTGAATGGCTGACGTGTTACTTATCGAACCGAACCAGCGGTTACTGATATCTCTAATGTGCTCTCTGAACTGTATCACTCTAACACTGCCTTCAAATCACACAAGGACTTGCTTTGAAATGACCTGATGCCAAGTCGCCACCTTAACCAGTATGACTTGCCGCTCCAGATCCTGGTTCGACCTTTATCTTCAGACTCCTGAAGCCTGGTTTGACTCTTTCGAACTGCCTCGGAACTGGAATCAGGTACGATTGAGAGCCCCTGTCCCCTTGGTACAATATTGGGGCCTTAGTGGCTGGTTAAAGCCCTTGCATTCTTTTTCTGAAGAAAATATCCTTTGAGTGAACATTGTTGCAATTCTTTCCTTTTCCATCTCTGCTAAAATATTTCAGAGTGCCTATATATATTAATTCAGCATTTTGTGTCTTTTAGTTTGTATAGTATTTTTTATAGGTAAGTGAATCATTGATTCATATCATTAAAGTATATATTTCTTAAAGAACCTTGAATAAACCGTCTTTTATTTTGGAACATGTGTACGACTACTGTTTGGGTTGCTGCTGCCTCACAGAGTATATAACCTGCTTTCTGCCCTCATAACCACAAAAGGCAAAGGAGGTACATCTCTTTTTCTGTACCTGTTTAACGTATATGATTGGGATCTCTGTTGCTTTGTAGAAGTGTGAGGACCGAGTAGGCAGTTTAGCCACTACTCATTCTCATAGCCTGCATTCAGAAGGCTTTTCATCAGAAGGCTTTTCATCCACAACGACACATAAATGCCTGACTTTTTGCCATTTCTTCACTCGTTCCATGATAACATGTGCATCTATTATTAAGAGAAGCATGTGTGCTTTCCTCCAGTATAGGAAAACAAAACCTAAATAAAACAAAAAACAGTTCAACAACTTTTTGTAACGTTTATCTCCATCCAATGCATTGTGCTCTTTTGTGATGAAATAATGACATTTACCCTCATTTGGTAATACCCTCAAGTCTGAAATGGGCTAAGTGCTAATACCACACGTTTGAGCACTACCTCCAAGGATTTAATGAGGCTCTTAGTGCTTATTCGGACACATGTGTAGAATCCATTCAAAATAGCCCATCCTTTTCCATGAGAATTTCTCGATTCTTTGCAGGCACAATTTCCAGTAGATTCACTTGTATCACTGTAAACATTGCATGAAACAAGTGAAATTCATGAACTAGGCATGTAGTCCACACAATGGACTAGCCTCACACCAGCATGCTACTGACCAAATGGACCTTTGATAAGGAAAAGAGGCAGGCTTAGTGTACACACAGGGAGCTCAGACCAGCTGGAGGAATGTTACACCCGTTCACTTAATCTAATACCGGCCGTGGCTAGCTAGCAGCTGCAGGAATCATTCACAGCCAATGAGGGCCTGTATACCAGTGCAGCTGGCAAAGAGAGGCAGGTCTCACCCACAATTAGCACCACTACCATGCACGGATAAGACTAACACCCAGGAAATCAAAGAGGACAGCACACAAATCTAATTTCCAGCATTAGTTAGATCTACTCCATCTGTTTAGAAAAATGTTCATTCCAGCATGTCGTATATTCTCATTGTGAACATATGCCATTCCTAGATCTTGTAAAAATGTATATGCAGCCTGAGTCACATTCTGCCTTTATTTTTCGATTTGTAGCCAAGACAAGTTCGATCTCTTCCATGTTTGTCTTTGAGTAATTCATGATTTGTTTTTAAATTTGTGGGTGGAAAGCCATTTTGTAAAAAAAATGTTTTTGTGGCTGGAAAGAGTTCCATTAGCCTTCGGAAAGTATTATTCATGGTATGTTATGTTACCGGAACTTGTAGAGTGCAACAGCCACCTGAAGGCATCAGGGCACTAGAGACCAGATTTAACAACCAGACAAGGCAAACAAAAAGAATTAGAACAGAAAAGTATTCAAGGCAAGACGGAAGGACACATGATTGCATTGGAGCGGAACCATCTCCGGTTCTGGAAGCATCTCAGCACTTTCCTCTTTGCTTCTGCCTTCTCTCTTCATCTTCCCTGCTAATCTCCTGTCTAATACTGCACTGGACACCTGGCCACCCTCTGAACTTCAGGCCCAGGCCCTTGCCTGCCCATTTGTATGCCTGCACTGCCTCCTGACAACCCTTGCACTTGTGTCTGCAACCCTACAGTGCCTTTATCTGCACTTATTCAGACATCTGTTGTCTGTACTCAACCCTTGCACTGTCACCTACTGGCCACACTACATGTTTTTGATCCTGTGACCTGCACTTGCTCCCCCTTCCCCCAGCACTTTTCCCCTCCCCAGTCCCTTGCATTTGCGGATCTCAATGTCACTCGGCCTAGTAATATCGTTGTCTTTGTCCTCCCTTTGTTTCCCCTCCCTTACCTTGTCACGCCTTGAAACACTTGTGAATAGGCACGTTCTAAATTTCATATAATATCATATTGTTTCACAGAGAGCAACAGGGAGAGAGTTCCAGGCCTTTGCTGCAGCCAGCAAAATGGACCGTCCACCAACACAAAGTAGCTTATATGGAGGATTTGAATGATTAATGAAGATTGAGAGCAGAGTGCTCTCGAAGGAACGTAAGGGCAGAATTTAGACAGAAGAATTTTTTGTGTACAATACACAAAGATTTAAACAGCACACGTTTCTCAATAGAGAGCCCATGTAGTTGACTTAAGATGGGACTCAAATGAGCATGGCAAGCTGCAAAAGTATTCCAGTTACATATCCTAAACTATTGCCTCCACAGTGTGCTATAATCATTTCTGGATGTTTTAAATGCACCACATCTTCGCACACGGGTACTAATTGATTCCATTTAATTCCACAATCTCCATGCCATAACGCCATAACGCCATAACGCCTCCACTTCCTCTATGATCCAACATTATCAGAGATGCCAAGCTGCTCTGCATATATCTTCACCCAATAAATCCACAAATCTCCTAACATCCGAACAGTGTTCTTGTTCATATCCATGCCTTCAGCAATTCAAACACAAAATTAAGTAAGTCCTACCCTATCCTCCTGTATGATATGATATTTTAATTGTATCGCGCTCGTACACAAGTGTTTCAGAGCGCGACTAGGCAAGGGAGGGGAACAGGGAGAACCCAACAACAACAATGATCTTTCTAGCCCAGTGACATTGAGAACGCGCATGTGCATGGGAAAGGGAAAAGGGAAACAGTACATGGAAGTGGGAAAGAGGCAAGTGCTGTGTCTAAGGCAGCAGACTGGGTAAGTCTGATAAGTGCAGAAAAAGGAGAACAAGGTGGGGCTGTATGGGTACAGATACAGTCCCAGTGCAAGGAGTGGCCAGGAGGCAGTGCAGGAGGGTGGCAGGGTGAGGAGGTACCTGGTCCCAGGGGACAGATGGTGCCAGGTGTACAGTGCCAAGAGAGAGCAGATCAGCAGGGGAGAGGGAGAGGGAGAGCAAAGGCAGAAGCAAAGAGGAAGGTCTTGAGGTTCTTCCAGAACCAGAGATGGTTCTCAAGTTTTAGATTGGCAGGGAGGCTGTTCCAGAGGGAGGCCCCAGCCGAAGATAGCTCATCTCCTCCTCCACAAAGAGATATTCTGATTGGCTGTTCCTCCCGCCGTCCACGGACATCCAAGAGGTCTGCGGTCTACTCAGTCCTCTTTCCATGCAGGGCACGATAAAAGTACCTGGATGGCACCTGGGATATGTTCGGGAACAGTCGCGGACATCTGCATACGTCAGCGCACAGGGCAGCCCTTTTACCCTTTTTTACCTTTATCTCTCAATGGCTACTTCCGAACACTCAAACACCCATCCACCAATCACATCCCAAAACTCTACATGTAACCCTGTCACTCAGTTCAACAGTTCAAGTGCACCTTTCAACTCAGAGTGCCTTTGTGCTGTGATTTAGAGCCTCTTCTATCATAAACTACATTACAAAGTTGCTCAGATTTCTATCTGCAGATTCAACATCTCAAATGCACAATCTACAGACATATTACAGGCATGATTTCATTTCCGAAAGTATATTTTTGTTCTACCCATTTTAAAATAATGCTATATATAAAATAACAATAACTATAAGGATATTGGGCCTCATTACACGGAAGGCGGTGAGCCATGGCGCTATTAGCACCATGGCTCATGCCAGTAAAATACCAGCACCGCCTTGGCGGAAAGGGGATTTACCGCCCCATTCCAAGGTTGGCGGGGCGGTAAATCCCCCTTCCGCCATTGCCCTTCCCCATTCCCATTTCTGCCCCATAGGGCTCTATGGGAATGGGGAAGGCGCTAATTACGGCACCGCAATTTTGCGGTGCCGTAATTAGCTCCGAGGTCCCTTAGCGGGTTGGTTTTTAACGCCTGCAAAAAGCAGGCGTTAAAGCACCAACCCGCTAAGGGACCTCGTAGTAAGGCGGTAATGGTTAACGGTCACCGTTACCATTAACGGTGGCCGTTAACCATTACCGCCTTCCGTGTAATGAGGCCCATTGTGTTTTCTAGCCAGTGCTTTCAGGTAGCCATGTACGTCCAACATTTTCCACCTGCTCACATCAAGTGACTGTTAATTGTATTACAGAAATGTTTGGCAAATGCATGTTCCTTATTTGCATACAATGTAAACATGTGGCTGATGCTAATGCACCTATGCATTGTATGTCTTTTAGTGAAATGCTGTTTAAAAAAAGCATTTCTGAAGGCAACACTTTTGCTTATAGATTGGGGTACCGTATTTTCGAGGCAGTGCTGTCAGATGCCATGTAGTGCCAACATGTTCCACCTGCTCACATCAACTGCCAATTAATAGTAATATAGAAATGTTTGGTAAGTGCATTTTCTTTGTTTGAAGACATTTAAAAATGTTAGTGCTGCAAATGCATGAGTACATTGTGAGTCCTTTTCTAAAGTGCTGCTAAAAAGAGGTATAGCTGAATGCTACAGTTTTACATATGTATAAAGATATAGTATATGTCATGCAGTGCAATAACATGCCATGTTTTTTAATTTTATTGTTGAATTTGCTTTTTGTACTTTTATCCGGGAAAAGCTTACTTTTGCAGGCCAAACCCAATTTTAAAAAAGTAAAATAAGATGCCATGTAGTGCCAATAATGTGCACCTGGTCATACCAATTGGTAGTTAATAGTACTATATGAATATATGGTAAGTGCATGGTCCCTTTTTTGTTAAACATATACAAATGCTGGTGCTGGTAAATCACCAATGTACTGTGTGTCTTTTAGAGAACTGCTGTTAAAAAAGAGCATAGCTGAAGACAACAGTTTTGTTTACGCATACAAGTACATACATTTCCAGTCAGTGCTATAAAATTGCTTATAGTTGCAACATTTTACACTTCTAACAGGAAGTGCCAACTGATAATGTTATGGGACTCTTTGCCAAGCATGTTCAATCTTTGTTGAAAATGTACAAATGTTAGAAATAGTTTCAGGTATTCTACAAGAGACTTACATGTATCCATCTGTGTACACATACAGTTTCAGCTTCCAGATGTCTCTATGCAAACCCAAACTACAATTCCATCTCTCAAAACAAAACCACACCTTACTATTCCACATAACACACATCCTTCCCTTTAGCATACAAACCTGCCGGAACCATCACACGACTTTATTTACTGACTTTTCAATTACTTCTGCTGCCGTGATGCATGCTGACCCCTTCTACTTAAACCAATGCACAGTGATCACATGTATCAACTACCTTTCTTTTACATCTACAGAAAAAAAGATGACCAAAGACAACTCCAGAATAATGAAACCTCTTCAATTGGTACAAAGTAAGTGTATATACATTTATTTAATTATTTTATTTTTCTATATAGAACACTTCATGAATATTCGTGCCATCCTTGTGCAGGGGCCATGATAATCTTCTCTGTATCATTTAAATTTTAGTATATGTGCTGCCGAAGTGAGCAGGCAAAATAAGTATATTCATGTTCCAGGTATGTCACCATAATTGTAATAACCTAACTTTACTGCATTTTAGCCTAAAACATATTTTTTTTAATATATACTATTACAATACAAACACACACATTCCATTGCAGCAATCACACGTGTTCTCATTATGCACAACACTCCTTATTCAATAGCACCACCACTCCCTTATTCACAAATGCCACCACTGCAACGTCTGACCCTCCGCTTCCAGAGTGGAGCTTATGAATCATTTCTTCACTGGTGCAAATGTGCCAGCTGCCTAAAGTCGTCTAAATTTGAAATCTCACCGTGCCACGATCTACGAGACCCTAACCATGCTAAGATGGCGGCCTGACTGAAAGGAACACCATCTGACCGGAAATCGCAGCATATTTCACTGCCATTCGTCCTCCTGGCCACATAGCCTATCATGGGGCACCGGCAGGCGTGAGCCGGCCCACCACAAAGGCACACTAATAAGGCACCTGTCCTGTGCCTGTCCCGTGATGGACCGTCGCCGTCGCCACATCACTCTGTCCATTGTCTGGGCTATTTTGCAAACCCTGCCTTGCATCTGATGATCAGAGCCACTTTTGGTTTGCTGCAGTTCCACAATGTCCAGCTTAGTGCGGTAAGCAATGACATTAAATGACTTCCTCCCTAGCCCCAGTACGCAGCCCAACTCGTACCACTGACCTTATGCCTCAGGCTAAGTCTCGTAGTGCATAGCAGCCCACGCCTAAGGTTCAGGCGCTCCTGAACATTTTTCACCATTACAGCACCTAGTATTGCTGCCTACTTCATAATGCAAGCCCATAAATTATTCACAATTCTTTACAATATCGCCTTGTCTCATAAAATAGTCTTCTGACTGCCGTCCTTAACTTATTCTAACTGATTACCGTCTGCACATGCAAGCCATCGTGTTCACCACCTCGCCTTGCACGATCAACTCTGAATGCAGGGCATTACCGATTTGCATGTACTTTGACCAGCTAACTGAATTTAGGCCTTGATCTGTTACTGAGCTAAACATAGATATACTGGTGCACGATGCAAAATCTGTATACTCTACACTAGTCTGTGATTTTCACCTCTGCTTCCAGTCTGCTAATGAGTGCCTTTGAGGTACCATTGTTTTACTGTGCTGCCAAAGCCTGCACTGTGTAAATTGCACAGTGATGTATTTGTTCCTGTACCTTTGCCTACAATTGTATATGGGTTTTTGTTCCCGTACATATACACATTGTCATAGTCCCCCTCAATAGGTGTGCAATTCCAAATGTACCCCCTCTTATCATGTATACTAAAGGCAAGCTCTATGCAATTACTGAATTACTGTAAATTTGTGTGTCTATTGAGTTACCCTACTAGTCAGAGAAACAATTAAAGATCTCGAGCACCCAGCCAACCGACATTGACTTTAGGCCACCCGCACTATGCATATACAAATACCGTGCTACCCTACAACACACTGCCTCACAGTCATACTACTTGTATCATATACATACGCTAGCTGCTTCACGGTGCCACGGCACTTCAGTACAAAGCACCTCAGCATGACCATGTTAGACTCTGTTCCACACATCAACTCCACATCGCCACAACCTCAGTTACCTCAGTCACCTTCCTGCCTCTCCTGTGACCGAGAGCACAGCTCCAACTCCATACTCCTGCAACCTACAAAACTCTTTAGTCCCTACCTGAACGCACCTGCTCTTTGGCTCGAGCATTTCACTGTCAAACCTACACCCAATCAACCATTTGCCCTTCAAATCCGAAATTCAAGATTGGGCTCCAGATTTGTCCGGCTCGCTCAGCCATTACGCATTCGCTCTGTCCGGCAGAATTCATCACCCACACCTAGGACCACGCATTGCAGTACCATCCCTGCTTCTTTACACACCTCTTCTCAAGAGTCCTTAGCCACAAACTTACATCACATTTCCAAAATTTCCATCATCAAGGGCGCCCTTATCAATGCCAGGTCCCTCACTGCTCACGCACTTGATATAGTGGACTTCATATCGACTCAAGACCTAGATTTCCGAGCTATAACTGAAACCTGGCTGCATGCCACATCAGGACCCCACCTCTCACTTGCCATCCCGAATGTCTACACCATCATCAGATGCGATCGCATCTCCAATCAGGCCAAAGGCGGCGGTGTCACTTTTATCCACAAGAAATTATTAGGCATGAGAATCTCATAGAATCAACAAATTCCATCGTCAGAACTCCTGTCAGTTAAACTCCCTATTTCGCACAATCGAAAAGTTACGTTGCACCTCATCTACAGGCCACCAGGGCCTATCACTACTTTTGCAGAGGACATCACATCTTTACTTGCAGGTGAAACTAAAAGTAACTCACAAATCATTCTACTAGGTGACCTCAACCTGGGCCTACATGACCCTAATGACACTAACGCCTTCGAAATTGCTGATTCACACACAACCTCAGGCTTCACCCACCGCATCTGCGAACCTACTCATAACAAGGGCAGAACTCTCGACTGGTTAGCGGATTTTAATTGAAACATTTCCTCAGTAGTTAACTCACTGTGTGCCTGGTCCGACCACCACACCATCACTTTTAACATCTTATCCACCTACCAACGCCCTAGTCCTATTATGGCATCACCTACTAGTACTAGAAACAAAAGGGACATAACCAGAGACAACCTTCTCCCTCACATCTTACCCTCTCTGAACAAGGTATTACAATCTTGCTCAGACCCTACAGTCCTTGTTGATACATATAACAACACCATCCTCAAAGCAAAGGATGTTATCGCCCATATCAAAACCAGGAAAGCCAAACCACTCACCAACCTCAACTCCTGGTTCACTCCACACCTGAGGGTCCTACGCAAAGAAAAAAGAAACTCTAAAGCCCATTGAAAAAGTCACCCCTCTGTTGCCAACAAGGACAGCCTTCTCATAGTGTCACTCAACTATAAAGAGGCCATCTGTTCAGCTAAGAAGGAGACATATAACAAATGTATCCTTCAAGCCAAATCCAACACAAAAGAGCTTTTCAAGATCCTCAAAGAACTTGAAACCCCCGCTACTCCTCTTGACAATTGTAGCAAAGATAGCACATGCTCAAACATACAAAAGGCACTCCTTGACAAAATAACAACACTCCAGGCTAAAATCAATGCAAAAAAAGATATTCTCAAATCCAATTCTCATCTCAACTCACTCCTTAATAAAACTAAAACACCTCACACACCTTCAAACCATTTTGCTTCTCGCCCCTAACTATCATCGAGGTAGAGAACATCATCAACAACCTCAAACCCTCAAACTGCCAGGGTGACACTTGCCCCGCTACCATCATAAAGGAGGCCTCCCATGATCTAGCTCCTTTCATCACATCAATAAACAGCTCATTTAGTACGGGCATTGTGCCCGACAATTTGAAAGATGCATGGGTCATCCCCCTCCTGAAAAAACCCACTCCTCACCCAAGCATACCAACTAATTACAGGCCCATCACCACAGTGCCGTTTTTGTTAAAAATCCAAGACCGTGCTGCCTACTTACAGATTCAGGCATACCTGGAACATAATAACCTCCTCGGCCTCAGACAATCGGGCTTTCGCCCTAAGCATGGGACGGAAACAGCCCTGCTAGCCCTAAAGACGCAAATAGACAACCTGAAAGATACTGGCTGCTTTTAGATCTCAAAGGCCGCCTTCGACTTGGTGAATCACCAAATTCTATGTCGACATCTCAAAATGGCAGCCCACTACTCAGACAATGCCACACTTGGATCAGATCCTTCCTGGCCAATAGATCCATGAGAGTATTTTCCCCATCCGCCTCAGCTGCACCCTCGCCAGTCCTGTGCGGAGTCCCACAAGGGTCTTGTGTCTCCTCCACGCTCTACACTGTGTTCACAAAACCTCTCTTCGATATCCTTGATTATCTGGGGTCATCTAGACTAATTATGTAGATGACACCCAGATACTCATCCCCATATCAGGAGACCATGCAGCAGACACCAAAGCACTCAACGAGGTGTACATGGTCATTCAGGCCTGGATGGCCCAACACAAACTTTGCCTCAATGATGAAAAGACGGAGCTCCTTATCCTGGGTTCCACTCACCAACTTGAGAGACTAGATCATTCATTCAAATCCTTTGTCATTGATGGAAACGTCATCAAGATTTTGAATGATACTAAAACATTAGGTATCTACCTCGACTCTGCCCTATCGCTCTCAAGACAAACTAATGCTGCGGTCTCAGCAGCCGCACACACATGCAAACTGTCGACCTTTCATCAACACACCTAACTGCATTATCCTGGCCAGAGCACTAATCATGTCTAAGCTAGACTATTGTGATGCCCTCTATCTTGGAACAAGTCTCCATAACCTTAGTAAGCTTCAGGTCACCCAAAACAATGCCATCAGGACCGCAATGAACTTCCCCAGGAACCAACACATATCGGACACCCGACGCAACATTCGCTGGCTCTCTGTTTCACAAAGAGAGCCCTTAAATCCCTGGCCCTCACTCACAAATGCTTGACCAACAATGCAGCTCCCTACCTTGCCACTCGATTCTCAAGGCAACCATCTAGCCAACCAGAAAGAAAAGCCCAAACTCACTGCTTAGCTATACCCAGATTTAAACTTTAGAAGTCCGGAGAGGCTAGTTTCCCTGTTCTTGCTGCAAAACTCTGGAACTCTATGCCCCTATCGCTCAGACAAGAACCTTCCTTCTTAGCCTTCAAGAGTAAAGCTATAACATGGCTAATTGACCAAGACGCACATAACTTACCTTTCTATATCCACTAAAGCATTGATCTACACTTGCACTGCAACTGCCTCAGTCGTGTAATTACTTTATTTGTATCATAGATATGTCTGTAAATATCTTGTGTTAATACTTTATTTTGTCTATGTTTGATTTTCTGTGTGTAACCTTAAGAAATGTGCCCAGATGCCCGTGGGTCTGGGGCGCTATATAAATAAAGAAATACAATACAATACAATACTGTGCAACGTACTCTGCTACAAACACTTTATTACACATTCACCAGCAAATACATATACTTATTCCACACA
The DNA here is from genome assembly GCF_040938575.1 of Ambystoma mexicanum. NCBI lineage: Eukaryota > Metazoa > Chordata > Amphibia > Caudata > Ambystomatidae > Ambystoma > Ambystoma mexicanum. The sequence goes on along the minus strand of NC_090937.1, from coordinate 1,491,272,052 downwards.
CACATAGTCTACACAATCCAACACTCCTCTTCCTCTTCCCAGCACGCAACATGTATCTTCATATTCCTATTCACAACACTCTCATATGATTTTACTACCACTAATACATTAATTCCTCCATTCCCCGTCTTCATACCAAGCATTTCTCAAAACACATTACTTTAATTACATTCACCTACTTCTTCTCCATAATACTATATCACATAAAACTTCCTGCAGCTAGAACAAGGTAAGGTGGCACGGGCAGTGGGCACAGCCATTACTGTGCTCGAACACAACCCTGCCACTTCTACATATCTCTAATTCCTAATGTACATCTCTGTTCCTGACTACATTGTGATATGATTTGTTATATGATAGGTTATTTATAGCATGCATAATACCCAGAGGTTTCTAAGCGCAACCCGGGGATCAAACCTGTGATGCTCCATGCCATCTTGCTTCCAAGGCGAGCACGTTTGCCCCTGAGCTAATCTCCCGAGACTATTTCAACGTGCATGGCACTATGCCTCGCAATGCTCCTTCCTTGCTTCCTAGGCAAACATCCATGTCTTGGTGTACTGCTCATGTGTTGTGTTTAAAGAGTTGGTACTATTCATGTTTTGAAGATAGGCATTTCATCACACTGTCAATGTTTTGAAAATAGTCATTTTAAGCCCTGTTCTTATTAGATTGTTGCTGCATGTTAGGCCCTGTGCACCTTTTGAATCTAGCTGTGTTTCTAGACTGTTCGTTTTAGATTATTACTGCATTTTAGGCTCTGCACACCCATGCAATCTAGCTGTGTTTCTAACCTGTTCATATTGCTGCATCTTTTTGAATCTAAGTGTGTTCTTAGTCTGTTCATATTAGATAGTTTCTGCATTTTTGACCCTGTGCACCATTTTGAATCTAGCTGTGTTTCTAGACTGTTCATATACGATTGTTGCTGCATTTTAGACCCTGTGCACCTTTTGATTCTAGCTGTGTTTCTAGATTGTCCATATTAGATTGTTGCTGCATTTTAGGCCTTGCACACCTTTGAAAACTAGCTGCGTTTCTAAATTGTCCATATAGGATTGTTGCTAGATAGTTGCTGCATTTTTGACCCTGTGCACCATTTTGAATCTAGCTGTGTTTCTAGACTGTTCATATAAGATTGTTGCTACATTTCAGGACTTGCTCACTTTTGTATTGTCGCTAAAGTTTCAGGCCACCTTTGCACCAGCTGTGTTTCAGGCACTGCCACCTGCCTGTTTCAGGTCTCACTAGCCAAACTACAACCCCCTTCTCCCCTCCAGAGTCTGCTTCCAGGTTACTACTCCATCATGCCCATTAGTTCGATCTCTATAGGGGTTTTCTGGCATACCAGAAACCAGATCACCTCCCCACTAGCCCGCCCTCCTCTTCCCTCTCAAGTCCCCCTCCAAACAATCCACATCCAGCACCCACTACCCACCCCACCCAGACATCAACACAAGCCCCCTTAGCACACATTCACCTATCCAATCCCTTCACCAACTTCCTACCTTTCAGAACTATCTACAAGCCCCCCTCCTCCTGCCCCACACTCAGCTTTCACATCCCTTAGCACAGCTTGTGCAGCCCATGCATCCCTGGCCAATCAGTAGCACCTTCCACCCTCACCCACACTCCTCTGGCACACTCACTTTGCCCTAGACACAGAAGCCACTCCATTTGCAGACCCACCTCTCCTCACTCCTCCTGCACCCTCCTACCGTTATCTCATCCCGTTCCACTCACCTTAACCTCTACTATCTCCCCCCTCGAAATCCCACCCATCCTCTCTTCACTCACCTGGAAACTACACTAGCCCCTCAAACTCTCTCACCCACTTCAAGTTGCAAGCCCCCTACTCTTCTCTCATACTCCTTACCCCATCCCACTCACCACTTCCCACTTCACCCTCCCATCCTCTTTGTCATTTGACCTCCCCCTGGTCTCTCTTATTCTCCACTCTGCACCCCCTCTCAAAATACTAGCCCCCTCTCAGTTGCCTCCCTCCTCCGACCACTGACCACTTCCCCCTCTTATGCATACTCATCAACAACAGATCTGTCGCCAGAAACAAACACATATAATATTAAACCTCATCTCTGATGAAATGCCTGGACATCCTGTTCATTACCGAAACCTGGTTCTCTGACAACTTCCTTCCTACTGCACACAAGTCCTTCCCCCCTAGTTACTCCCTGATTGTGCACAACAGATCCAACAGATCCAACAGAGCAGGGGGAATAGCCATCATCCACAAACTTCACCTCACAACCCTACAATCTGCAAAACCCTGCAGCGATGACTGTGAATTCCTGCTAATCAAATTCCAATTGTTACCCTCATTAAACTACAGCTTCCTCCTCCTTTACAGACCTCCTTTACAGACCCCCAGGCTATAACAGAACTTTGCAGATGCTCTTAGTGACTCTGTAGTGGCCATCACAATCTCCCACCTTGTGCTTACCCTACTAGGTGACCAGAACATCTGGTTCAACATCCCCCTCCAATCCCATAACCCGTCATCTCACTGATAACCTGAAAGCTCTCAACTTGACGCAACTCATATCAAGGCCCACCCATATTTCTGGTCACACCCTGGATGCAGTTTTCAGCTCCATCAATATGATCTCCTCCACACTCACACACTCCCTATTCTGGACTGATCACTCTGCCATTCTTTTCTCATTCCTGACACCATTGCCCCCACAACCCACCTCTCTCCCTGCCTCTTCCTCATGGATTCCCGTTTGGAACAAGGTAAGTATCTCCCTGGACATGTCCTCCTCCCTTCTCTCCACTCTTTCCTGAATCCTCCTCGAAAGGAGAATCCCCCTCTACGTCTACTGTGAATGATGGTTCTCTGATGCCATCTCCCCCTCACCTTGTCAAGAACCACCTCTCACCATGCAGGTCTTTCTCCCAGGTTAATCATCCCCTCCTTCAAATCCCTCAAAACCCTCAACCACCACCTGGAAGGCAAGAGGTGGTCCACCCTTCCCCCAGAACAAAGCCATCCTTGCTAGACAGACAGATGCGGGCCTTCAGGACCGAAATCAGGAAAGGCAAAACAGCTTTCTACAGAATCCTTATCTCTGGTGCCAACAACCCATGCAAGGAACTCCACAAGATTATAACATTCTGTGATACACTGTCAGACCACTACTACAACATAGCAATTGAAAGGAACATCACCATCAACACTAAAGTATAAACATCCACACTCTTGCATTCCTGATCTTCCCCCTCTTTGCCCCCACCCATAACATGCACCCGGTTCAGCTTCTTCACTGTCATATCATACCCCAAATTCCTAAGGCTTCTCTCAAACAGCCACCCCTCAGGAACCCCTGGAGACCCTTGCCCCACCTGCTCTCCTCAAGAACATTCTCTTTTCCACCTGCGCAGGAAGCCTCGCCAGATCTATAATCAACCATCCATTGACTTCTGGCATTTTCCCAGAAGTGTACAAAACCTCTCACATCAAACCTTTACTCAAAAAGCACCCTCCTGACCCCCTCCTCCCCTCCTATTACCACCCTGTCTCTAACAACCACTTCATAGCCCAACTCCAAGACTGCACGGCATACTCCCAGCTCAGATGCTTCACAGAATCCCACAGAGGTCTTGGTCCCGCCCCGTAAGACTTCAGACCACTCCCTGGAAGGAACCACAAACTCCCTTGTCTCAATCTGGGATGTCCTAAAAAGAACAGCCGACTGTGTCACACTCATCCTCTTTGAACTCACAGCAGATTTTGACACAATCAACCACACCAGTATCAGGAACAGACTCTTCCCCCTAGTCATCAGGGACTCTGCCCTTTGATGGATCTCCTTTTTCATCACTGACTGCTCCCAAATCGCCATCCTGTACCCTTTCTCCTCTGCCCTCTGATCACTCCCTCACAAAGTCCCTCAGGGAGCTTCCCTCTCCCCCTCTTCTTCACCCTTTACCTGCCCCTCTCCCACTCTCATCCGCTCACACAATCTCACCTGTTACAACCACGCTGACGACAAACAGAATTTTCTCAAGTTTCCCAACTTCCTGACCTTAACCCTCGTAGACCTTGCCTCCTGCTTCACAAACATAGACTGCTGGATGACAAACAACCACCTTCTCCTTAATCCTGACAATACCAAAATCCTGATTTGTGGAAAAATATTGCTCCTTCTCCAACCTACCCTTTGGCTGCTGTCCTTAGGACCCCTGTCCCTCGATCTAGGCACCCCTGCCTTTCAACTCAGAAAGTTTCAAAGGATCCAAAATGGTAGTCTCCTGCTTGTAATCTCCCCTAGGGATCACATCTACCCTGCATTCAGGGTACTCCACTGGCTGCCCAATAGCTGATGGGCCCCTTTCAAAGCAATGTGCATTATCCACCATGCCCTCCACATAAAAGGACTTGAATTCTTAGAAGAAATATTCATGCATCAACCCCAATCGATCCCTCAGATCAGGTTCAATACACTTCCTGGTTGTCCCCCCTTTAAAATTATCCAGACTAGGAGTCTCTTCTCTTTCTCTGTCCTAGCAACCATCACTTGGAACTCTGTCTCATAGAGTACCATCTCACTTTCAGGAAGGCCCTCAAAACCTGGCTTTTGTCTCCCGCTACTTGACACCTGTACAATTCCCCCCCCACATACGCACACATGGGCCAGTTGTAGGCACCCCACCCCACGCTGCCCCCATGCTCCCACACTTTCCATTCAACTACTCTGCTTCACTGCTTTATATCTCTTGAGCCCCGCTCCTGCTCTTTTACCCATTCTCTCCCCCCGAGCCACTGCCCTCCTTCCATGATAGTAGCCACGGTAGGATGCCCTAGAGGAATCAAGGGGGCATCCAGGGTCTCTAACTTGGAGGAAGTCTGAGAGTGGGCAGGTATTGCACTCAAATGACTTAGAGGGTGGGCAATTCATTGTATTTGGACAGAACTTGAGGGTGGGCAATGAGCTGCGCTGGGATGAATTCGGGGGTGGACAATGAGTGACATTTAGATTGCTTGGAGGTTGGCAATGTATCATATGTTATGTATTTGAGGGTGAGCATTGTATTGAACTTTTATGATTGTTGAGGGTATGCAGTGTGTTTGCACCTAGATGGAGTTCAGGTGGTGGGCAATGTATATTGTATAACCAACATATTTATTCCTTTAGCACTCTGCACCTTCTGATCTTAGCCAAAGGTATGGCCTAATTCCTGCACACACCAACTGCCACACATATCTCAACAACACCTGTGCCATAAGAATGCAGCTACCATTCCCTACAAAAAATGTGAACTGTAGCTTCACATATTATATCTATCCTCTTGCACACACATCCCCTGTAGCATACCCATCTCTACTGAGACACGTACCAATAGACATGGGTGGCTAGCCGGGACTGGCCAACCCTCGTAAACCTTAATGGCTACATTTACACCCGCATTTTAACACCTCCTATTTTCCCATACTCTAGACTTCAATCCTTCCAAGGGCCTTCATCCTACAGTGTGTTGGACCATACCCATAGTGAAAGGCACTAAACAAATGATGAAAATGAATGAATGATTATGAACCACCTCTCCACATATTTCACTCCATACCTCCAACTTTCTATGCTTTCCACTTCCACATCTCACTACACAATTCTAAAACACTCTTTATCAACCCTCTACAATTACATCCACGCAATCCTCATCCATTGTGGGCAATTCTGTGGAGCCCTCACCAAAAACATGCCTAAAGTCTCATCCAAGGTGGCCAGGAGAGGGCAGACTCTTCTTGATCCCAATTAGAAAGATTTTAGCCGGCTCCCTCACCTAAGGCCCACTGCCTGGCCCACAATCATCCTTCTTCATGCACCTGAGAGTGAAGACCTTATATCCCCTCGCCTGTTATCCTGATTGTGCTCCCGGAGGTCATGGAGGGCCTCTGTAACCACCCCATGAGGTAGGAGCACCATGCTGATGATTTTCACAATGTTTCGCTCAACGACTGAAAAAAGAAAAAGAAATATTTTAAATATTTGTGCCAAAATGCCTTGTAAATTGCGCCTTGCCACCGCGCAGCCTGGCATTCTCCTCTTGACCCTAAAAATTGCATTTTGCAGCAATAGCCTGATGATTTTCCTTGCTGGATGCCTTTGAGTCGAACTCGCAGCACTTCCAAGATGGCAGCCACTTTCTCTCATTGTTCATATGGTGTTACAATGAAGCTCTGACTTTCTACTTCCATTTGCATCCCTATTGGCCTGCTGTGTGCTTTTTTTAGACCAATGAGGGACCAGCAGGCTTTAGCCGGCCCCCTACCGAAGGCCCCTGTCTGCTTCCTGTCCGCTACCAGAACGCTGCTGATGTATATTCTTGTCACCCCTGCATTCGAACTTCCATGATGCTGCTACCTCATTTTTCTAAGCAATCTGGACTTCCATAACATTCACACTTCCATAACCATGAGTTAGTTCCCTCCATAGCCATGGGTTAGTTCCCTCCTTCTAAACACGCTTCTACCCTCTTTTGACTTTCAGTTTCTTTCTCTGCTTGCATTTTTGCCCTCACTGCTAGCATCTGATTCTGGTTGCCATTTCTAATCTGGCTGTGTTCTATACATTTAGCTTAATTTCAAATCTGGCTGTGTTTTATGCATTTAGCTTAATTTCAAATGTGGCTGTGTGTTATGCATTTAGACTAATTTAAAATCTGGATGTGTATGAAAACTTGCTGTGCCATTTGCGCAGTCCCCCCCCACTGTATGTTTATGATGCCGGTTTGCCTGCCTGTTGTATTACACACCCCCTGCTGTATGCTTGTGCTATCTGCTTGTGCTGTCTGTCTGCCTGCGTTTCGTATTATGCTGCACCTTTTGTATGCTTGTGATATCTGTTTGCCATCCTGTTGCATTATGCTCCCCCCTGCTGTATGCTTGTGCTGTCTGTTTGCCTGCCTGTTGTATTATGCTCCCCCTGCTGTATGCTTGTGATGTCTGTTTGCCTGCCTGTTGTATTCCCCCCTGATGTATGCTTGTGATGTCTGTTTGCCTGATTATTGTATTACGCTCCCCCTGCTGTATGCTTGTGATGTCCGTTTGCCCGCCAGGTGTATTACACCCCCTGCTGTATTGTTGTGCTGTCTGTTTGCCTGCCTATTGTATTTAGCCCCTCACAGCTGTATGCCTGGGCTGTCTGTTTGCCTGCTTGTTGTATTATGCTCCTCACTGCTGTATGCTTGTGATGTCTGTTTGCCTACCTGTTGTATTATGCCCCATCCTTCTTTATGCTTGTGATGTTTGTTTGCCTGCCTGTAGTATTACTCTCCCCACTGCTATATGCTTGTGCTGTCTGTTTACCTGCCTGTTGTATTACACTCCCCCCTGCTGTATGCGTGTGATGTCTGGTTGCCTGCCTGTTGTATTATGCTCCCCCCTGCTGTATGCTTGTTATATCTGTTTGCATGCCTGTTGTATTATGCTCCCCGCTGTATGCGTGTGCTGTGTGTTTGCCTGCCTCTTATATTACGCCCCCCCCCTGCTGTATGCCTGCGATGCCTGTTTGTCTGCCGGTTGTATTACGCTGCCTCCCTGCTGTATGCTTGTGATGCCAGTTTGCCTGCCTGTTGTACTTTGCTCCCCCACACTCCCTGCTTGCCTCTTCTTCTCTTTCACCACACTCACCATTTCTCAGTCTTCTCTTCCTCTCCCCATCTTTTTCCCGCTCCCTTCTTCCCCTCCCCTTACTATATTCTTTGCACTTTCTCTATCCAAAATGTCATCAGACCTAGTACGATAGTAGTTTGTTTGTTTTCCTCCCCCTCCCTCTTTGTTTGTTCGTCCCCCTCCCCCTCCCACTCCAGCACTATCTGAAATGTCGTCAGGCTTAGTACGATACTCACTTGTTTTGTTCCTCTCCTCCTCCCTCCTGCCCCTGCAGCACATCACTTGTTAATATCTGGCTCTACCAGAATTGTCGTCAGGCCTTGTATGATAGTCGCTTGCCTGTTCTCATTTCCTACACCTGCCTCCCCTCCTTATCTTTGTCATAGCTCTTGAAATGTCACCAGGCCTAGTATGATAGTTAATTTCACATTCTTAATGTCCTTGTAAGAATGTCATTTTATTTTTCCTTGCTCCCTCCCTTGCCTTGAAGTGCTTTGAAACACATTGGGCCTCATTACGAGGTGGGCGGTAAGGGTTAATGGGCACCGGTAAGGAGATTGGTGCCGGTAAACCCTTATTGCCCTATTCCAAGGTCCCTAGGCGGGTCCCGCTATGGGCGCCTGGTTTTAGCTTGCGCCCTTAGCGGGAGCCGCTAAGGGACCCGGGAGATAATAACGGGCCCGCTATTAGCAGGCCCATTATTAGCTCCATCCCCATTCCCATTGAGCCATATGGGGGCTCGAATGGGAATGGGGAATGGTTCTCGGAATGGGGATTTACCGAGTCCTCCAAGGTTGGAATGACCCAGTAAATCCCTATTTCGCCAACCCGGACCCGGAATGCGGTAAGGGGGTTGCCATGGTGCTGAAAGCACCATGGCTACCGCCTACCTCGTAATGAGGCCCATTGTGTATAGGTCCTATACAAATCAAAGATCAATAAATCCTAGGGGTGGTGTACTGCGGGAGGATCACCTGGGTGGAGACACAGTCTAGGGTAGTGAGGAGATTCCGTGGGATGAGACACAGTATTTTTCCTCTGACAGGGATACTCATACCACCATTCCAGAAGAATGTTTTCCAGCCTTCTGTTAAAAGTAGGGTGGAAAAACCTAAAATTGTACACCTAAACCTAGTGATCAAATGATTTTTTTTTCTTTATCCCTAAACTCAAATGCCCTCCTCAATACCTAAGGTACACTAATAGGAAGATTGAGATGTTGCATCTGTCTATAATAAGATTAAACCTCACAATCCCTCTTCTAAAAATACTAAGGGAATAAAAACTACCATAAATGTGTAAATGAAGTGGAAAACCCTAAATTCTCTAAAGTGAATTACAAGTCCCATAATACCACAGGGACTGAGATGAAGAAGAGGGCTCATGGCACATGTAGAGGTGTAGGACAGGCAAGCAGGTCTAATAGTCTTTGCCAATGTCAGGCAGTTAACACTAAGGGCCTGCACCTGAATTTAATTGCCCCAACTCGGGGGCAAAAAAGGCTGCAGCAGGAAGAAGCATAAGCAAAGAGCTGGCGTTGAAGCTGGAAGGCTAGCAGTAGTATCAGAAGGAGAAGAGCATGAGGCTGTCAGTTAAAGAGAATGTGTGATCACTTAAGGGACGCCAGGACGAGAGAAGAGCAGATTTCACCTGCAGGTTCTGAGTTGGTCATGTGTTCAAGTGTGATACAAGTGTGACAAGATTATCCAAAGCTGGAAAATTGGCAATACAGATATGGGTTAGCTATTGGACCAAGAAGGTGTGCATAAAGCTTGGTAAAGGAGCTGGGTGCTCGTAAAAAGATCAAATCAACAATCGATAATGCTGAGATTGTTGCAGTTTCGAGGAAGGCCGTCTTGGGGCAAAGACAGATTGTACTAGTGACAGTAAGACAGGCAGAAAAGGCAAAGAGGCTGCCCTTTTCCTATAACCTAGGAAAGAAGAGCGCCTTGCCTACATGTGGAGGGCAAAGCGTCTTGTCTTTAAATTGCCTAAGGTACCAAATTGAAGCAGATCTATCAGAACTGTGGTTGTCTATGAGACTGTCATACCTTACCTTCTTTTTCAACGTTCGTCTCACTACTTCTACTTTTCCCATGTCCTTCAAACATGCTTCAATTATCCCAATTTTAAAGAAACCCACTGATTGCCTCAACTGTTTACCCTATTCCCCTATCTTTCTAAATTACTGGAACAGCTGGTCTATTCTCAAGTCTCTACTTTTGTCTCCAACTCTTCTATTCTTTCACAATTCAAATCTGGTTTTCGCCCTCTCCCCTCCATGGAAACTGCCCTCCTCTGCATTTGGACTCACTTCTTTCTGCACGTTATTCCAAACACTCATCTTTTTTCATCTTTTTCAATAAATCTGCTGCATTCAACACTGGCTACCACTCTCTCCTATTGGAGTCACTCTCTTCCTTTGGTCTCACAGGTTCTGTCCTTTCCTGATTTCAATCTTATTTATCTCATAGAACGTTTTCTGTGTCTTGGGCTGTTGCATCATCTAAATATTTCCTGCTTGCCTATGGTGCTCACCAAGGGTCCGTCTTGGGCCCTTTTCTGTTCTCTCTTTACACTTCCCGTCTTGCTGCTGTTATTTCTTCTTTTGGTTTATCACACCAGTTTTATGCTGATGACACTCATCTCTTTCTCTCTTTCTCTTCCTCTTCTCCCGAAATGTACCACATGTGTTCAGCCTGTCTAGTGTCTTGGATATCCTCTCACTATCTTATGCTCAATGCTGGGAAAACTGAAGTCCTCTTTTTCCCAGCTAATACCCTCTCCCTCCAGTTCCCCATCCTTTATCTCTTTTCCTCCAACCCAGCTTCCAATCAAACCAAAGGCCCGAAATCTTGGCCTCCACTTTGACTCCAGTCTTTCTATCTATCATCAAATTTCTCTAACTCTGCCTGCCTGTAGCTTTCACCTACACACTATTATTAAAGCACAGCCATTTCTCACTTTTAACACTTGTAAACTCCATCTCCTCTTCTATTACCACTCTTGGATGGTTATCCTCCTTACTCTCTTCATCCTATCTCTGTCTATTCTTTATTTTGTAGGTTGCTGAGGTCTCACTTGCTGCAACATCCTTGATTGATTGTTTTTCAGATGTTTCGTCTACTCAACAAGAGACATCCTGACAAATCATAGTAAGGACGGTGCAGAGGTGATAATCAGATGGACAATCTTTGATGAAGAAGTAGTACTTTTGTCCTTGAACTCTGACAATACCATCCTGGAAGGAGAACAACCAGAATTACCATCAGTGCTATTTTCATTGCTGGAATTTGAAGGGGAACCTTTCAATGGAAAGATAAAGAATGTTACTAGTGGATTTTGTTTTGGGGTGAACTTTTGTTTCTTTTGGAACTCTCAAGAACTGATTAATGGCTGACCTTTTGTTCATTAAAACTTGGAGAGATTGACTTTGGAAACTCCTAGGAAAGGGATTTACCCAATACAGGTGAAGGCCTTCCAAGTCATTGGTTGTTTGGTAAACACGTGTTTATGTTGTTTATGCTTTACTTTAAATGTTTTGGTGTTTTGTGTGACGGACAGTTTTGTGTAAGCTAGGAGATGTTCTCTCTAGAACCTAGGGAACTCCCTGGTAGAGAAGGCTTAGTTAGGGTTTTGTTGCACATTTTATTATTCATACAATGTCAAATACTGTGAAAGGTACAAGCAGGTGTCCACCTCACATTACTGCCCCCCACACCATGAACAATAACACCAAACTTCTACAACTTTAAAATACATGCTTTCTTTTATTTTAACAGATACTAAACAGTATGCTAAACAGATACTAAACAATGCCACCTAAAAGTCAGCTCCGCAGAAAACAAAGAAGAAATACAGCAGATAAAAAGAAAGGAAAGTCATGAAGTCACCCTCCACCAAAACAATTTATAGAAAAGGTAAAAGCAACAGAACAAGTAACTGTGCTTATGCAAAGCATATATGTCTGCAGTAACATTTGTAATCTACCTCCTTCAAACATGCAGTGACAGTAACACATTCTAACAAATCAATTTTAAAAATATTTCCATTGCAGAGTTCTTAACAATCTGTAAAAATAATCTGAAAAGTCACCTTATGCACTTAAAAGTTACCTTTAAGCTTTGATTGACAGCACATTCAAACTAAATAAAAAGTTTTTATACAACTTTTAAACAGAATGAAACCATTAACTAAATTAATTAAAAACACTAGAAAACAACTTCTAAACGTGCATAATTTCAACACAGATACCTTTTCCAACTTCAGTGCAAGTGAATGGTTTTACAGCAGTTCTCTGAAACCATATTTCAATGAGCAAGCATATAAACAACAAACTATCTATTGTACCTTATTTTGTGATCAAAAGAGCACTGTTCCTCCTGTATATACATAAATAAGTAAACCATGTCTACCTCTTGATCGAAAGCAAATGAGCAACTAGGTTACAGAGTTGCAAACACATTAAAAACACAGTCTATTTCCAACGCACCAGAAACCAAAACAATGTAGGAATAGACAGAAAAGGCCCAGAAGAACTCTGTTCTCTTGAACCTGTTCATGTGTCAAGATACTTTTATAAACCGCTTCATTGCCATGCTCCACTTCCTCTGCAATAAAAACTCTCCTCCACTTGGAGAAGTAGGACACTTCTTTTGGTGAAAAGAATATAATTCCAGAGGACCACCACACATACACATGCTTTTGTGGAAAGAAGATGCTCCCAAAATTGGCCTTGACACTGTTTTACAATTTATTGAACTCTACATTATCTGTGACATCCCTTCACAAGACACACATAGTGACCTGCGGACACAAATCGCATGCTTCCAAAGAAAAAAGTGTGGCAAATACTGCCAAAGTCGATATAAAAACAAAGTAAAATATGTCATCAAATTTCGCTTTGGCTTCCCTAGACAAGTTTGCACCAAAAGTCAAGTAAATTGTTTCATGTCTTCTTTTAGGCACATTGCAAAAGGCAAATCACCGAAAAACATATACAACATTAAAAGAGATGAGCAATCCAAGTACAGCAATGATTACAATCCTATCATTGTCATCTTGTGGAATGCAAATATAGACATGCAATAAATTGCAGACAATTCATTTGCTGTTGCAAGGTATATCACAGCCTATCTCACTAAAGCTGAGATGACTGGACTGAAATACCTTTGGGATGACAATTCATCCGACAAAACCCTGTCACAACAATTGTACAGTTTGGGAATCAAAATGCTATCAGATAGAGAATGCAAGTCTTTTAAAGCTGCAGATCGTTTAACAGGTACAGCCTTATATGAGAAATCTGAAAACATATTCTGTCTGAACCATGATCCAGTTTCATCACGAAAAAGAATACTTAAAATCTATCAAGAAATTGAAACAATGGCCAGCAATGATATATATATATATATTTTAACAATTTGATTGATGCCTACAATCTAAACAGAAGTACTGCTTTGGAAAACATGTGCCTAAATGACATAGCTAAAACATGCATCTACACAAGTAATATTATGCCAAATGAGGCAACTGGCAAATATTCTGTCTTAAATTGTGAAGGAAGCCTAGTAAGGCTTACCAAACCCAGCCTAATTGACCATGTAAAGTTGTCCTTTAAATCTCCTCAGAATAGATAACATTATTACATGCCCCTACTGCAACTATTCAAACATTGAAGAAAAGAGGAAGAATTGTTAGGTGACCATGCCACATTTGAAGCTGCATTCAAGGCAAATACAAGCAGTGTAATGAATGACCCTTTTAAACAGTACAATGAACTGCTGGTTAATGATCCCCAACAAGAATAAGAAATAGAAATAATACTGAAGAAAGATTCTCCTGTAAGTAGTCAACCTTCTCTTACAGGAAGCCAACAACCACTTGGAGAACCGCTCAATAAAATAATTAAGAAGAAATAGCAAAGAATGAGGTATCAATGAAAACTATCTGAACAACATTTGTCACTGCTGAAATCACATATAAATGATGAACAACTAACGGTTTACCTAAAAGTCACCGAAGAAATTGAATATGGACTAAAGCTAAAGTTGTTTCCCTGAATCTCAAAGGATTTGTTATAGCATAGCTTGTTTCCGCATCACTGGCCCTGGCCTTTGTCAATCATGACAGTGGGAATGGGCTTCATCTGTGGCCACTGTTTATGTTACAACACTTCCAGATAATTAGCCATGGCGATCAGCCATGGCCAGGGTGCACAGCCTTCATCTGTGGCCTCGGTATACTTTAGAACACTACCAGACATTTTGTTAGACTATAGGTTTTCTGTACCACTGTTCATGGCTTTTAGCTTTGGTCTGTGGGCATGGCCTTCATTTGTTGCCACTGTATATTTTAGAGCACTACCAAATACTTTGTTACACCATTGTTTGTTTTCTGCACCACTTGCCATGGCTAGTGGGCATGGCCAACTACATGTTTTAAAACATTTTTTTACCACTAGCCATGGCCTTTTGGCTGTCACCACTGTATATTTAGAACACTAGCAGACCACTAGCCATGGCTTTTGTATGTTTTTAAAACACTAACAGGTCTTCGGACATGCCCACTGTATATTTTAAAAACAATTGTAACTCGCTGGCCCTTCAGCCATGGCCAGTGGGTACAGCCTTTGACCATAGGCACTGCATATTTAAAAACACTTGCAGCTCATGGGCCATGGACTTCAGCCATGCCACTGTATATCAGACCCACTCGTCCATTCTCACTCTTTAATCTAAAACCCTACAGTGATTGTTCACCCCCGACCTCACTGTATATGAACCAATGACAATTTTTTGTAAAAACCTTTCAACCATAGCCGCGGGTATAACCCAGGTTATATCTGCGGATATCCCGAAAAATGACTTCTCTGCCCTTGCAGGCCCTAGCCAAGTGCCCTCCTCATATGTGCCTGCTCCCCCACACTCCTGATGGCTTCCTCACCACCTCTGCCCTCTCCCAAACAATTGTTTCTGTGATGCAGTTTCATTTGAAATGTTGGGTAGTCATCAGTTAATCATGGTTATACTCCAGCTTATAACTGACACATGTTTGAGCCTCATGATGCAAACTTGGTCCCTATCCCCCCTCCCACTAACAAATTTCACTTGGTGTCCTCTTGCCTCACTCCACCTCTAGCCTAATGGCATGTGCATGTTTTTTTTTACCTGACAATTGCTTTATTCTGTGCTTTTTTCCCTGATACCATGGGGTATACCCTTGGGCATTTCCAAGGTCTAACGCATACAGCTATCAATCTCATTGAAAGACAAAAAAGATGGCGGCCGTTTTATTTATAAACACTGGGATACTCAGGCTGATATAACTATTTATTTTTGAGAGGGAAACATCCCCTTCTCCGTCAAATAATACAAAATGTACTGGAAAGAATAACCCCATACCCCAAAAGGATCACAAGTCAACGATCTGTGCTGTGTTGTTTCAAACCTGGTCCAAATCCGTCTTGCAGTGTTGTGGAGCAAAAATGTACCCTTTTGGACTATGGGAAAATTAATGGGGTTTAGGCCGAAAATGCCTTTTTTGTTTTCTTAATAACTTTTTCATCTTTTGAAGAATCTTTTCCAGTCTGCGGTGGCCACGACATACAAAATTGTCTGCAATATGTTTGCCAAATCCATCTGATGAGTCAAAAGTTATTAGTGATTCAAGTTTTTTCGATTTCCTTTGTAACTCCGACTCTCCTTAAACAAGGGCGTCGACTGCTGCCCCATAATATATATCTTTAAAAAAGTTTGATTGGACATTACTTTATTTTGGACTGCTCCACTATTGCTGTTTGGGTTGCCACTGTTTCACAGTCACACCCCACTTGAGAGTATGTATAGCCTTCCCTCAGCCCACATAACCACAAAAACTAACGTGTTCCCATTTTACCTTTATAATTGGGTTGGCTCTTGCTTGTACTCCTGATGGGCAGGACACAATTTGTCACAAAAACATGCCTTACATGTCCCAGCCCTGCTTTCAGCAACAGCCACAACAGCTCACACCCTACATGTAACCCCCTGAGTGACCCCTCAGTAGGCTCTATTGCCTCAAATTAGTCCATCCATTCATAATTACAAACATGTATAGGAGCCCATATTCAGAGTTGAATTCAACTTCTTTACAAATATTTTCCAGATATTATTTCCAATATACACAAATTACACGTTTTAGTATACACATAGGCGTATATCAGCAAACGCATACATTACGTGTATAAATGCATGTCTTGGCATGTCCCAAAGTTTGTCCACAGACAAAATCCAGTTGTGAAATCATTGTGTTGTTCTCTCCTATGTGTTTAAATATGCTACACATGTCTGTGATCTACACATATATTGTTTGCATTGCTGCATCTGTGAGCCACAGCAGCTAAAAATCCACGTTCTGACACTTCATAGCGCAGTCAGATTCATCCACCGATACACAGCCCACTGTTGATAAATAACCTTAAACGCTGTAATAACGATTCCAATTCCTAAGTCGAAGGCAGGCTTGAAATTGAGTAAATTCATCATCGTGCACAGCCAATACATAAAGGGAACACTTTTGTTATCACGATGATATCACAGCCTGCATTGTAGTGGAACTGGCTCGGCTGGCTTGGTACCTAATGCATCACTTCTAGACTTATAATAGGTAGATTTTTAGCCCTATCTGATTAGTGTGTCAAAATGTATCTTTCTTGCTGAAGTTTAATCTCTCTTTCTAGCATGTCATAGCTCTCTTGCCATTCCACCCTAGAGTTCACAGTAGAACATATCAATTGCCCGCCAATTATCTGACAAAACTTACATTTTACTAGGAATACATTCCATACGGGGCTGTCTGTGTAGTAGTACAGAGGAGACCTGCTCTATTGGCCACAATGATCGCACGTGTTCGATGTTTTACTTTCAGTAGATAGTGGACTTTAAAATGCATTATTTAGCCTGCAATGCATACCATGATAGTAGATGTATGCACTAAGCAATGAATTAATTATTATTATTACCATTATTGTTATTATTAGTATTATTATTATTATTAGTAGTTGTACTATGGTTGTTGTTATTGTTATTATTATTATTAGTGTGTATGGTTGTTTTCTAAATAGTATCAATTTACCAAGAAATGCCATAATCCATTAAGGAGTAAAACATTTCAGGGGTGTGGGAATTATATAAGTAAACATGATTATTGGGTCAATAGTCGCAACTTTTAAATGTGAGAGGGTATCATACAGTGGAAACTCGGCTCATAGGTCGTTTGGGAGTTTGTGTTCCTCCCATATTGAAAGCTCATTGGAACGGGTATGAATCTCTAAGGTTAACTGCAGCCACGTTCTGTGCGACAACTTCAGCAGGGCGAGCCAGCCAGTGACGCGTCCTAAACATTTCAGGTCTGTCCACCTTGCAAAATAGACGGCATCCATGTGTGCTCTACCTTTGATTGTTCTGTATGATGTCTTGTCAGATCTACAACACGGGCTGATTTATTAACTAGAACCAAAATTATGAAATGCATAGTGGGTGACATAAAGGTATAACTACATTATGACTCAAGCTGCATCATTTTCGTATAGCAGGTAAAAAGTCAAACATATGGATATTTAACAGTTGGGTGATATAACAGATAGGGAATAACAATCATTAGCACGCTGGGCGTGGGAGCCAACCAATCAATTGACTCAGAATGCAGGTGACGGCCAGACCCCCATTGCCATCTTCCCCCTACCCTTTGCACCTTTTTTCTTTACTAACCCCCCCACTTAAATTTTTTCAGCTGCAGCGGCCCTCACCGCCGCTGCAGCCGCACCTTCTTCTCAGCTTCCCACAGCCACCATGGAAAAGAAAAAGGGCTCCTTATGGAGCCCCGCCTTCCCCTTCCATGGCGGCCATCTTGAAAATTATGATTTCCCCTCCTACAGTGGATGCTGCGCGTGTCCCCTTGTAGGAATGAAAATCCATTTTTTTATCACACTGCGTTACCACTTTGGTAACCCACGGTGCTAATGGTCTTCATCCCCCGTTCCAATGAATGAACACCACAATAATTAACTAAATTGTCTACATTCCCTTCAAAGGACGCCAACCATTTGAAGCAGAAAAGTACCTCAAATGTCAAGTATATTATCAGTAAAAGCAAGTAGTATTCATTACTGTTGATAACATTAAGGAAACAATAGTCAGTGTGTATTATGTTCGGAATGCTCAAATTTAACTGGCACTTGGGACATGTGTAGCGCTACCTAGCATTTGTTCCCGTCTGGGGGAAAATGTGCACTGACATTTATACAGTTTAGCAATGAGCAAATTATATGTGCACAAGTTGTTCAATGCAAATATTTCTGAAGACAAATATGCCCACATCATTGCAATATTGTAGGGCAACCGTGTACAATTGTCTGGCATGTATTTTTCTGCTACCACTATTTTCTTCCAACTGGTATTATCGGGGCATGGACGCTATCTTTAGGTTCACAAGCAAGCATCACCTCGCCTGAAGCAGCTTCATAAAAAAAAAAAAAAAAAATACTAAGGACAGAGGTTTATCATGTTAACCCATATTTGGCTTGAGTTGAATGGTGGAATGGTATTGTATAATTATTTGTAAAGCACACAAACCAACAAAAAAGTAATCCTTATGCTAAACAGACTAACAGCGATGGAAAAACCTGACTTCCGAGAGATGCAGCAGGGTTGACAGAGAAACAAGAGAGCCTTCAAATTGTTGACAATTAGAGGTACCGGAGTTCAGCTGCATTTAATATTTATTCATACATTTGTAGGCCACACTTAAGCAGTGGGCGTCTAGGCGCTAGTCACAGTTTACACAGTTACCAAGCAGTGAGGCACAGGAAAAGAGTGTCCACTCAACTTGACATATCTGTGCATCACAATATTGAGTAATCCAGCAACTGCTCAATTTAGAGCTCTCCTTAGTTTACAGTGTGTGAATAGGATAGGTTCAACAATAGAATGAGGTGCACGATTACATGAATTAGGAATGCTGTGTTCCCATCTTTGTGTGCAAATTAAAATTATTTCCATCTGAATCATAGAAATAAGAATGCACATACCACAATACAATGGCTCCCATGTGGTCCAAAGAGAAATATAGTTAATAGGCTGCTATTTGGAACAGTTATAAGGTATATAGTAACACAGTAAATGCAGCCAGGGTTACCCACCGGGAAATACTGGGGTGACACTAACTGTGATCCTCTGGTAACTGTCGTCCATTATAGCTGACTGGTGCTTTCCATTCCCCGACCACATACACAACAAGCCAACCTCACTCCACGTTAAGTGTCTGTCATGTACAAATCATCATAACTATTTGAGCTGGTGTGTTGGTGATGGGTAGACGACATCCTATGGTCTTCTGCAATGTAGTGACTGCTAACCTTTATAGATGTCAGTTGTTCAACATGGCAGACATACCGCTTCCTCTACCAATATTTTAACCATCATTCCGACCAACTGGTGAAGTGTCCAGTCAATAGGCATCAAGCAATTGTGTGGCTGATGGAATGCTTTCTCTTCCTGTTAATGAACTGTATTCAATATGGCAAGTCACTTAGAGTGGATTCCTACCATCTATTCCCCAGAGGATCATATACACAGCTCAGAAAGCCTTTAAAATAGTTCACAAATCTATCCAAGATAAGGCACCACCATATCTATACTCCTCCAAGCAATTCTACAAGCCTTCTCAAAATTTCAACTCTGCTTCTGCGACTAACCTTGTAGCCCCTCTCCCTTCCATTTCTTACTCTCGCTTCTTCTCTTTCTGTCTTCTTGCTCTACTTGCAAGGAAGTCTCTTCCCCCAGACATCCGTAAATAGTTCAGACCGATTTGATCAAAACCAAACTAAAAGCCTACTTCCTCACCTCCAAGTTACCCTCTTAACCTACCTCTCATCTGCCTTCTATCTAACATTTTTCTAACCTGCCTATGTCCCTTACGTTGTATGCCTCCACTCTAGCACTTTATACATCATGGTCCATCTAGATTTGCATATTGCAAAATCAGTAATTATGTAAGAAAATTCCAGACACAATGCTTAACAGAGCCAAATAATTCAATCTGGCTTCAATCATAAAGGTAAAACAGGGACAGTTAAGATATATAATTCAGTCACCTTTTGTGGTAACCTGGGCCCACGGAAAGGCCATCCTCTGAGGAGGGGTGTGAAGGTGAACCAGCAGTGATCCAAGCAACACAGGATCACAGTTCAAAATAAAGGGAATGTCCAATCAAGGTTCTATACAAAAAAACAACAAACAAGAAGATCTAAAAGTACCTAGGACCCGGAGCATGGTTCCAGGGGTGATTGGAGAATTACTAGACACACAATGATATGTCGTTGTTGAAAAAAGGTGCAATTGTGACCTGACCAGTCTCTAGGGCCCAAGTGTACTGAGGGGTCAGTTCGGGTCACACCCGATGTGCCCTGGGAGTGGGTAGGGGGAATACCTTCCCTGGGCCTTGGAGGCCTCCTTCTTCAGCTCAGGATGATGGCTTTGGATGGTACAACTTTCCCAAAGGAAGTCCAGTGAGTTCTTCTCAGGTGAATCATTGTGTCTTGAGAGGATCTGAGAGGATCTGAGAGAATCTAAAAGAAGTGGGAGACCCCTTATTTTAAAGGCAAATGTCCTCAAGTGATTGGACTAAAGTTAGCCTGATTTAGCATTCTAGACCCATGATCTTGAACGGAGTGGACTTTGCCCTTCTGATGTCACGCCCAAAGTGCTTATTTTCTGCAGAGGAAGTGGAGGGGATAGGAAAGAGAAAGAGAGACAGAGAGAATCACAAAGGTGGACATCTCCTTCCATTGGCCAGGGCCTTCTGCCTACTCTATGTCTGTCCCCTTCCTTTCCCACTAAGAACAAAGGCCTTTAGAGATTTGACACCCTGGTCTGAGGCTACTCATACACTCGGCATATATTATTGCAGTGCATGTTGTAGGTGCCTTTGTGGTAGTAGAATGTGTTGTAAAAGTGTGTGTTGTAGGACAATGGGCATCTTTATAAGTTTGCTGGTCCGGGAACTACGGTAGGAGTAAGCATGCCAGTACCGTAGTTCCTGGACCAGCAAAATACAATCTGTGCTTGCGGGTGTCTTTCTGCCCATCAGGTCGGACCTGGCGGACAGAAAGGCACCCGCGAGCACAGCATGTCGGATGCACAGGCACCGTTATAAACAGTGCCTGCGCATCTGACCTCCCCATTCCCATGCAGCCCTATGGGGCCGAATGAGAATGGGGAGCATCTTTTTTTCCGGCACCTACAAATGGCCAATTACCGGGTCCGTAATGACCCGGTAATTGGCCATTTCCGGGCACCGAAAAAAATTGCAAGTTTACCGCCAAACTGGTAATGAGGCCCAATGTGTGGTGGGCCGCATGCCGCAGGAGCATGTGTCATAGGAGAAAATGTCATATAAGCTTATGTGTGTGAATGTAGTAGGAGCACATGTTGTGGGAGTGTGTGTCATGAGAGTGTGTTGTAAAGGTGTGTGGAAATTGTGTATCATAAACGTGTGTATCGTAAGAGTATGTGTTGTAAGAGTGTTGGTAGTTGGAACATGTGTTCTAAGAGCTTCTGTTGTACATACACATGCCATTTGTAGTAGGTGCCCATGACATAGCAGCGTGCTGGTGTGTGCTGTAGGAGTTGATGTAATAGCAGGGAAGTGTGTGGCTCATTAAAATGTGCATCATTAGAGTGTGTATCATGTGCATGTGGTAAGTGTGTGTGGGTTAAGAGTGTGCATTTTAATCGTGTGAGTGGTAGACACGAGTCCTAGGAGCATGTGTGGTAGGTGCTTGTGTCATAGGCACATGGCTTGTAGGTGCCTGTATGTTAGATTCATGAGAGAGCATTTGTTGTACCGCATGTATTTTGCTGCTTAAAATATGTATATCTTTGCTTTAGTGCATGCTTGTTAGGTGTACGCAGTTGTGGTGAGTGTGCATTCTGGGTGAGACATGATAATGCTAGCTGCATATTTATTTATGTGTTTGTACTTTGTGGGTGCTATGACATGTTGCTGTTCATTTTGCGTGAAGATTGAAAGTGACAAGTGGATTTGTTGATGTGCGTCATCTGATTGGGGTAATTTATGTTTGTGACAATTGGATGCTGCCCAC
This sequence comes from Ambystoma mexicanum, assembly GCF_040938575.1. NCBI lineage: Eukaryota > Metazoa > Chordata > Amphibia > Caudata > Ambystomatidae > Ambystoma > Ambystoma mexicanum. The sequence continues at coordinate 1,491,250,276 of NC_090937.1, read as the reverse complement.
ATGTCAATAAGTGGCTTTTTCCCCTCATGGTGTCCTATTTTGACGCATTTGCAGGCGTGTTGTGTGTCTTGGACTTCTCATGTGATGTTTTCGCACATATGGTTGTGCGCCGTTACAATGGTAGTGTGCTGCATGTTTGTGCAGGTGGGCTGTATACATGTTGCTAATAGTATAAAGGTTCCTATGTGTCATGGTAGTTTGCTTGCGTTTTTGCCATGGTATTCATGTCATTTGCATGATGTCAATGGCCATTTGGACATAGTGGTAGGGGATGGTTTGTGGCATGTGAGATGGTCTGTGATGGCATTGTCTGTTGCTTTTTAAAATCAACATTGTGCATTGCTTCGTGTAGGAGCTGATGTATTCATAGTTGTAGTGCACTTTGTGTTTGTATTCCACAGTGGTGGATGAGTGTGTGATCGTGTTCTGTTCCCTTTGTGACAATTGCATGCAGTGTTCCAGATTACAGAGGGACGGCGGACTTGCAGATGTGAGTGGTGGCACAAATGTATTGTGCGTATCTCAGTAGTTCATGCTTGCTGCAGTACCTTGTATGGTCACGCATGCCTTCTCTGGCATTAAGGATGGGGTTGTCTCTTCCATGGGCATGAGTCACTTTGCAGGCCCTGTTGGCTTTCCTCCAAGAGCTTGGGCCAGGGACACATTTGGTGAACTTCAGCTTCACAAATGCTTCTTGTTCTCCAACTTCTTTTTCGGGTCCTCCCCTGCATGTGGCTCCATGTTCAGGACATTAATGCATCTCAGAGCCTAGCCGAGATGGTGTCCCGCTGACTCTGTGTGATATTTTGTCCAGGGGTCTTGATAATGGTGTTCCAGTGCTGGTGGATGACCTTCGGCATGATGTCCATTTTGCCTTCGGAGAAATTCTGCTTATACCAGAACACCACCTGATCTTCCATGTTGCTGGACATCAGGGATTCTCCTGCTATTTAGGCCAATTGTCTGGTAGCTTTTATTGGTTAATGATGTTAAGGGTGGAGGTATTTATTGCTGATTGCAATGAATGTGTTTTTGTGGGTAGTCGTGCGAGTTGCAGACGTTGTGGATATGACATGAGTGGTTGACTTGTTTGCTTTATGCCTTTGCATGTTTACTTGTGTGTGATTTGTTTGAGTATTGTTGGGGCAAAGTGTATTGATGAATTAGTGTGTGTGGTTATGTCGATTTGTATACCGCACCTATATGTGGCTTGTATGTGGTGTTTGTTGTCTGTGAGTGGGGAGTGAGGTTTTTGCTGATGTCAGTGTTGTGCATGTGATGGACTGTTCAGGACCTTTTTACCTAGTATAATTCGACATGGATTTATATGTTGAGTTTGCAAAATGTACGCCATCCTGTAGCGTAACATTCATTTTGGATTCTCCGCAAATGTACTTTCCATGTGCTTTGCACAGCATATCTGGCTGTTGTGAACATGTGCAATGGGCATTTCAGTGGGGGTGTCCTTAAAATGGTGAGTGTGTTTGTGGATATGTAATAATGCCTAATGCTTGCATCAGGTTTGTGGCCTAACATTTTTCATGTGGCAGGGGTGGTATGTTGAGTGCCATGCCGCCAGATTAATTTAGTATTCGCTAACAGACTGTGGCTTTTGGGAAGTCTATGCCCAGTGGTGTAACTTCCACCATCAGACTGTTGGCGGAAGTGTAGTGTAGTTTGTGATGTATGAAAGTATTGTGTAGTGTAGTTTGTGATGTGTTAAAGTGTTTGGTTAGGAGCAGTGATGGTGAGGATGGTTGGCAAATGTGTCGGATTCTATGGGAAACATGTTTCTTTGGGCAAGAGGATTGTTTTGTTGATTTTGGGATGGTGTTTGGTTTCTGCTTGCGCTAGGATGGTTTCTGACCACAGGACTTCATTACACTATTTTCTGGCGTTTCTTTTGTTAGTGAATCAACGGGATCGCTGCTGGATGCTGTGCAAAGTGTAAGATTGATATTTCTGACTTGGTAAGTACCCTAATTTTGTCAACTCACAATAGTGATTAATTGAGTGATGATAAACAATGAAATCAAAGCACTAGAAAAAGCTTTACAAGAGAACTTCAGAGGTGTACCCATATCTGTTTAGATGTACACACAAATGTAAACTTAAGAATTACTTTTTAAAAGCAGAGATGTTTAAAGTTTAAGGAAGAGACACATGAAGAACGTGAACCTGAATTTACCATGAGGGACATTAAAAAGATACAAACTTTATTATCTATAGCTGAAGACTCATAGAAAACATTGCGGGTATTTTGAATATTAATTATTTCAAAACAATGTATAATGGTATGGAAATTAAAAGTAAATGTGCTCCTCAATTACAAAAAAGTAATACAATAGACTTATATTTTTAATTAGAAACCAGATATAGAAAAGACAACAAAAATGTCATAGCAATAGTGTTACTAGGAAGGAGACACTAGCTCTCAAAAAGATTCAAACAAATCAAAAACAATTATTAAAAAAGCTGACAAAGGAGGAAATGTAGTTGTTATGAATAGAGATGACTATGTAAAAGATGGTAAATGGTAAAATACATGTATCTCCAGAGAATTGTTACAATAAAATAGACAAGAACCTATATTTACCATTAAAATAATAAATACAAAATACATTGGAGAATTGGTATAGCAACAGACTTCTATCAAATGATGAAAACAAATATTTTTACATTAAACACCCCAAAACACCTTGCATATTTTTCTTACCGAAGGTGCAGAAATAAGATCATACATTTCCACCATTAAGACAAATTGTAAGTGGAATCGGCGGAATGACAGAACATGTTTAGGACTATATGGTTGGTGTTCTGACTCATTCAACGAAACAATAACTTTATTATCTAAAACCCAGCACACTGCATTATTAAAAATGAATTCAAGGAATACAATGGAGCACTGAAGGGATATTATTAACCACAGATGTAGTAACCTTGTTTAAATCTAAGAGACATAATCTTGGAATTTAGACAGTGAAACACTAGTTAGAAGAACAGTCACCAAACGCATATTTAAGTAATAACATGATTGAAATGTTGCAATAATTAAAAACAATTATTTTGATTTTGATGGAGACCTATTTGCAACATTATCGTATGGCTTATTCTGCAAAAACAGCATGTTACACCACTTTTAGAGACAGGACATGAAAAGAATACTATGTGCTGGAGACAATACATGCATACCATTATATTAATAATTGGATCTTGTAATACTAGCACAATGAGAGCAAATACAAACAATTGTATTTTGAGAAAAAAAAATGAAGTTAATATGATAGTACATGATGACAGTGCACACAATATATCAGTAATTCACAACATATCAAAGATAATTTCTTAGAGCAAAGAGAATATGTAGTGGGGAAACAAAGTTTCCAGAATCTGCACATCTGATTTCAATGTGATTTTTAGAAACAGGCTATGCATATGCCACAATGCAAAAGGAAAGAACTGAGGTAGAAGAAATAATAACATTCCTACCTAGTCCACCAAGACATAGGAAAAGACCTACAGCCATTTAATTCACAACCATATTCTCCAAAAATAATAACGATTTTGAAAAAAAAGTGGACACAAACACTAGCATGTGCTACTGTTAGATAAAGGCTTGCAATTGTTTATAGTCAAATATCAGAAAATGGTATTTATGAAAATAAACAACAATGCTATTTAGGACCATATGACACAGGCAGATCACAGCTTTCAAAACCACAAGGTTTTTTTATGAATACAAGGTTCATACACACCAGAAAAATCTAAAAAGGTAGAATTCCCAAATGGACAAAAAATAATAAATACATTACAACAGTACATTTGTTTTTTAAGGGATCAGGTGCGTGTGTGATTAATTGTATATTAGCAGTACAGAACACGGTACAGAACACAAGATAACACATTAAGGAGGGTTTGTAATGAAGATCAACAACAACCTTTAAGTGGCCATTGGAAAAAGGAGAACATGAATACTATTACTGATAAATTAAAGTAATGTCTAGATTAAATTATACCATTGTAAAGAAACAATGATAGTATTAAAACCGCAAGAAGCAATCTATAACATGAGAAGTACCACAGAAGGATTACATTGGGATCATGAACACAACATGAGTATTTATGGAATGTACAGATAGTTATCGATGGTATAGTGTTGAAGAAAAAAGATAATACCTGAGAAGGTATGGTTATAATTCTAAATGAAGATTGTGCGCCTTAAGGGACAGCAAAAGGAGGATTGGAAATCACTGAATCCCGTTGCGATACAGTTAGGCACAATATTATGAAATAATTGTACTTGTATTAAGAAAACAGGAACTTGTAATGAATTATGTAACTATAAGTAAGAATGTAATGTTTAATAATCACAGAGGCAGTTGAAGGTGAATATATATTACAAAAATGATAAAAACAGTAACACTTGACACATAATATCACACAAATATTGAGTATTACATGACATCAATAAATGTTGAAGGTACATAAAATGAGTGATTTTTGCAAATGTTTCCATTATTTAATGCAACATATGGGAAACAAAAATGTTTCTGCAGAAAACTTCAAACGTAGTAGTGATAACATGATCATGTCTTCATGTAAATACTTAGAATGACATAACCACACTAATTCTGCTCACGTGGAGGACACCATTTTTGCAGCCCCAAGAACACATGTTTTGGGGATTGAAATCAGCACTGCCTTACTAGGAGAATAGAATGAATCGCTGAAAGGCTATGATGCTGCAAAATCGAAATCTAAGGAAAGCATTGTACAAGCAAGTAGAGCATTTGTGTTCTGTTAATTTAGAAAGAACTATGCAATGATTGTCCATTTACATATACATTGATTTTAAATACAGCTGTAAAGCACCCAAAGGGAATGCCAGATGAAGGAGAATCTCAATTAGACATATGGAAACGTTTTTTTGTAATGACAAAACTAACTCATTTGCAAGGAATATAGAAACAAGATAGATTAATATGTATGGTCAAATGTATCTATCATTTTTGTTAAAGCTGACACCTGAATCAAAGGAAAAATCAAATACTATTTTAGGACCACAAGAAGTGGATCAATACTTGATGTTTCAATGGAATTGGATATAGCGAACGTAATAAGATATATATGAATATATTAAACGCATGATGAAACTGTGTCAATTCTAAGAGTGTAGGCAATGCACACCTTAGATAGATACTAGTAGTTATGAATTATTTGAAAACCCTTCACACATTCAGATACATACTTCATTAAGAATTTCGATTATGTAGTTACCTCAATTTGTATTTCTATGTTTTCTTTTATTTTGTACTTTTAATCTTAGATCTTATTTGACTGAATTTATAATTATTCAAGAACACTGAACCTTTGCATCTAATACAGTAATAAGAAAAAAACGTTGGTGACAAATTATAGTCACTGCATAGAGAAGAAAAGGAAATATATATGATTTAAATTATGAACAACAACTCTGCATCAGGAGTGTGTCAAGAGTGTGCCTTGGTGTTGGAGTTTATCGGCAGCTCATTACTTTAATATCGTGCTTTTGGAATTGGAGCAGCTAAGCAGTTACACAGAGTATCTGCACTCTAATACACAGGTCTGCCAAGATCGCTCTGTGCTCTGAACTACCACCTGCAGAAGAGGACACAGTGTGCATAAAACACCACTTAACACATTTCAGCATGCGTGTTATTAGTGTTTCAAGAGTGTGCCCTGTTGTGGGAGTTTATCAGCAGCTCATTACTGCAATATACATGCGTTTGGAATTGGAGCAGCTAGACAGTTACACAGAGTATCTACACTCTACTACACAGGTCTGCAGATATTGCTCTGTGCTCTGCACTTCCACCTGAGGAGCGGGTGTGCATAAAATACCAGGTAACGCACATCAGGAGTGTGTCAAGAGTGCGCCTTAAGGCATTAAGGAATTGGAATAGCTAAATACAGCTTCTTACTCAACATTCCGGTAAGGTTGTCAAGTATGATTAGCGTAATTCTATGACCCAAGTACAGGATGTTGGCCACATCTGTATCTACTACTGAAATCCGGTTGAGTATTGATTTATATGTAGTTGGGAGGTTGAACAGTAATAGCCCACAGAAACGTTCCAGTCAAATTGGTGCTAGCTGTGTCTGGCAAAGTGAACAAACATTTTAATCTGAGAAATGGAAGCAAAGTGCAGATAAACTGGGGACAATACCCAAGTACTTTAATGGTAATACGGTGGGAGCAGGGGAAGTTCACTCAATACCTACCCACTGTGACATTCTGTGCAACCCAAGTGCTTCTACCACAGTTGAGTTCGATAATAACAACTCACTTTTGAATCTCTGCTGTTCTATACAAACATAGTCATTACAAAGTGGCTTACCGAGTAAGTGCGACACCATGGGAATTAATGTACCAGAAAAAAAGTACATTACATGAGGGTGCTCAAGTGGATGATGTTTCACTCAGACTATCAACTTCTTCCTGTTTGACAGGCTTAATGGAAGAAATCCCCTTAAGTCCAACCTCCTCCTTGACAGAATTGCAAATTGAGGAAGAACTCAGAAATGAACAAATGGCAATGGATAGCTTAAATGAGATCATTAGACATTAAAAACACACAATATGGCAATGAGCTTTGCTTGAAAATTGCAGCTGAATATAACTTATAATACCCGTTGCATGGTGCAAAAGCATTCCTCGAATTGTTGCAAAATTTGATGTGAGTGGTACTCATTTCATTACCTCAGCTTCCTCTAAGCCAGTACATAATACATCTTCTGATTGTTACTGCCCCCAATACGCTATGCAGTGACATTTTGGAGTCTACAAAAGTAGAAATATTATTAGGCATTGGTTGCGCCACTCTGAAGGAGAGCAAGAAGAAAATGCAAATCATCTTAAATCATTGAGATTTTCATCTGAAGTGGCATCTATAATTGTTCAAGAGGATGCTGGCTCAAATAATGATACGGAAAAAACATTGCCAGTCTCAAAAAAAGCATGGAAGGTTAAGAAAATCATTTTTGTGCAATTTATTGAAAAAGAAGAGGACACTTGAATGTGAGTTTACGGAAGATCTCGAGGTCTAACGGTTGAATGGGCGCATGAGAGGAGATGTGCCATCTGCATTCACGTTAAATAAACTATACATTAATAATCTGCTATTAGGAAAAATCATGTTATTATTTTTTGAGAATATTTAAACAATTTAGATATCAAGAAAATTAATTAAACATGAATATACATATGCAAATAATTTTTAATTTGTGATTAAGGAGATTTAGCTACATTTTTGAGTACCAGGATTGTAATGGAAACACTAGTTATTAGGCGCCCTTACAACTGAGGTACTTATGACAATATGACTTTTGTTGGTTTTGGGTAAAAGTATGCATTAGTTTGGAAACAATTAATTGGCAAAAGTGGTGTCCCGGGTCACAAAATGGTTCATTAATTGGCAATGTTGCATTGAAATAATCATTACCACAGGGAAGCCTCTGGGTAACCCACCAGGCTATCATGTTTAGCCTCCACACTCATTACAGAAGGGCACAGAATGTAAGTTAATCAAGCATGATCCCACCCAAAAAGGCACAGTCCAGCTGGAACTACAAAGTCACCTCCTTTCTGCAGGCGACCACAATCAACCCCAGATGTGTTTCTGCCTCATTGGGCATCATTAGTTATGTGAATCGTGGGTCTGCATGCGAAGCAGTTTTGATACCCACATCTGGCCAAACCAATCACATTCGAGGTGACTTGAGCAAAACCAAAAGGCGATGGCTGGAAGGTTTTCAGTCACTCATAGTGACGGAAGAGCTATGCCTGTGATAAGGATTTATTCCAAACCTTCCAGAATCACCGCTTTTGTTTTGCTCGTGAATCTCAGCTTTTCCAAATGCATTTATATTATGCAATTTCGGATGCTAAATAATATTCAGAATTTTGAAGGGAACCTGACAATAGGTATTTCTGAAATGCCGAATGTGCAGAATGATGTTACCACCTTTTCAGAAGCAAAACACAAATTCTGTGTGGACCCCTTGGGGCATGGCAGCTTGCATTAATACTGTACTAATAACTGCAGTCAATATTCCTGTGGGGAATCCCACTAATACTCTATCTGTCCCTTTAATCTTTAAATTATCACCTTTCTCAAATGCAAGGCCTTTGGAATCTGCAAAACTCTGTTCAGGTTAAGTTTTCCAATTCTAACACCATTAAATAGCCATACCATCTGGAATATTTTTACGTCTCTCATTTTGGATTCCAATTATTTGTATTTATTTCCACCAAAAATCGCCATGGACACATCGCAGGGAAGGCCATCGATGGCCGCCTGCATGAAGTCATAGCTAACAGTGAGCATCCACTTTCGGCATTTTTGGGGTGTCGCCATCTGGTTGTGCGTGTGTTTGACTAGGCATTTATATCTGTCTGATATGATGTATGTCAGTCACTGTGGCCTTGAAACCCTCTTTATTATTTATCTCTCTCTCTTTCTCCCTCTCTTTCTCACTCTGTCTTATCCCTCTCTCTGTTTCTCTCTCTCTCTCTCTCTCTCTCTCTCTCTGTCTCTCTATCTCTCATTCCCTCTCTCGCGTATTCTCTCTCTATACTTTACAATGTCAACCTGCCTCCATATCTGTTTGCCTAGTTCTGTTTAGGAGTGTGCAGTGTGTGTGCGTCCGTGTGTGTTGATATTCTTGAGTATTTTTGGGTGCATAGTTGTGTCTCTTCGTGTGCGTATTGATGCATATGTATGAAATCCCCAAGATCACTGACAGTGTGGGGTGAAAATAATGGAATTCTGATGTCATTGCATATTGAGTCTGGGGATGTTCCTCCATAATATAGTTGACATCTATCATAACCAATTTTCTATGCTCCTTTGCAACCTCCCCATTAGCAGCTGCCTATTGTTTCTTAAAAAGCACAGAAGACAACACTACTGGGTGCACAGCTCAGGTAAATCGTCTGCATCCAGGATTGAAAGGCGCTCTGGCCGGTGATGAGCTATTCCTTGGGACCCCGTAAATCCTTACATTTCTGGACGGGAAAATCCAGCAAACATACATGTTGCACTCTTCACTGACTAAACACAACCTTTCCTCTTCATGCAAAGTCACTGTTTGTGATATGGAAACAAGCACGGGTAGAATACTGTTTGTATTTGGCATACGCGGCCAAGTATACTGTGTGCACAGCCTAATTAATATGTTTGATAACATGCATAATCCTAACCCATTCTGCACATTCTAGTAGTAGATAATGCTGATATTATGTATTGTCATGAAGTAGAACCAACAGTCCTACTTGAATCCACCCACAGAGATGTCCAGAGTGTTGCTAGATACAATGAACACCGAGTGTGTTTAGAGTTGCAAGGATGCCCATCAGTCCTAATTAATGGCTGCAGAGAGGTCAAACCAAGGATGCGACTGAAGTACATGAGTGACTATGGCATTGTGGATCTAGCCATGAGTTTGAACGCAGCGATACTGCATTGTAGACATTTTACAATAGCCAGAACAGCATTGTCATATGGATTATGTGCTGCTAACACCTGATTTATGAACTTTACCTTTGCTTGCACTCTTTGTACTTTCTGCTGTTTTATATTCATTAGCTATTCACATTATGTGTCTGCACCCTGGGGGTAAACTGTTCATTTATTATTCTCTTTCCTGCCTCTGCTGCTCCAGCGGCAGACAGTCTGTAACTAAGCACAGTTAATTTACTGTCTCCTGAAGGAGGTCAGGAAAAAAACACACGCCGTGCGTTTTCAATCTGATGCTAGTATTGCACTTTAATGCAAATAAAAATGCGGTATGCTGAATCTGCATGTGCATATTGTCACCCGAACAACAGTCCCAGAATTTACTAAAGTTTAGTTTAGTTTAGTTTCTTTATTTATACCGTGCGCTGAACCCTGCGGTAACTGGGCACCAGAGACATAGAGCAAGAGAAACAGGTTATATGCATTTACATATTATACAGGTTACATGTATTTACATAATATATAGGTTAGGACAAAATTGATAAGTGCAAGTGACCCAGGTTACATGATGGTCGTGATGCCAGGTGACATACAATACAAGTGAGATACAGAAATTGGTTACTCACGTGAGCAGGTCTTGTTAGCAAGCCAAGATTTTGTTTTTACTCTAAAGGTCCAGAACAATGGTTCCAGTCTAAGATTAAGGGGTATAGCATTCCATTGTTTAGCCGCTAGGACTGGGATGCTGGAGCCACCCACTTTCTTTAGGTTGTACTTGGGAATGGTGAGCCAGTGTGAATACGCTGTTCTGGTTGGTCTGACTGATAGACATTTGCTGAATTTGTCAGTCAGGTACGTGGGGGCGGTGTTTGAGAGGCATTTGTGGATGATGACAAGTGATCTAAAGGTGATTCTATCTCTCATTGGGAGCCAGTGGACATCCTGTCTGAAGCTGGAGATGTGGGCATGCCGAGAGATGCTCAGTGCAGCTCTGAGGGCATTATTCTGCAGCACCTGAAGTTTGTTCAGATTGCGCTCCAAGGAGCCTAAGAAGAGGGTGTTACAATAGTTGATTTTTGATAGTACAAGTGCCCTGGCTAGGGTGATACAGCTAGTCGGCGAGAGTCGGCAAGAGGAATGATTTACAGGCATTGATGACTTTATTTGTATAGGCCGTGGAGGAGGCTGTGGCGTTCACTTGTTTTATGAGGGAGAGGGTAGAGTACAGGTATACCCCTAAAGTTTTTATCTCTTTGGCCACTTTGATACGGTTTCCATCAATGTTTATGGATGTGTAGCAGGGGTCAAGTTTGTTTAGGCGTGGTTGGGAGCTGACGAAGAGAAGCTCAGTTTTCTCCTTGTTGAGGCATAAGCTATGTTCAGTCATCCATGCTTGGATTTCTAGGTATAAGTCATTGATTAGTTTTCGTAGCAGCCTGTCAGCGTGATGAGAACCTGGGTATCGTCAGCATAGTTTGTGTATGTGACACCCAGGTTGTCAAGGCAGTCAAACAGGAGCTTCATAAAGATGTTGTATAAGGTTGGTGATAGGCACAAACCTTGAGGGGCTCCGCAGTAGATGGGGATGGGGTCATCTGATGCTGAGGGTAAAAAGACTCTTGTGGTACGGTTGGAGAGGAAGCATTGTACCCAGACGGAGGCCTCACTACAGAAGGTGTAAAAGCAAAAGGAAATATCGAGTCTGAGTACCACAAAAGGAAATACACCAAACACGGGTTTACAAAGATACACAGATCTTTATTGTACAACTGAACAGTTTTCAAAGGAACAAAGTATCAGATAGCTATCTGGCCCCTCAGTACATCACAACGAATACCAGCCCGTTCGGTGTGAGAAGTGAGTGGGACTGTACATCGGAACATTCACTCTTTTATACAATTTTGTAACATGATGTCCAGCCTATTTTCAGGTTAATTATTCTCTAGGGCTAGGGGTTTGTGCCGCGTTCACTTCTAATTTATTCATCTATATGCATATGTATTATTCCCAGTCTATATACAAATAGGTCACAATGGCAACAGCCTGTCTTCGGATTTAACATTAAGCCTTCGTACATGTTTCTACAATGTAGTTCAACAAGTGTTCACATTCAGTATTTAAACAACATTGTGCTTAATATATGCTTGTGGATCAGTTTCGTTTGGCACAGGTAATCCTCGATCTACAGGTCAACGAAGGACAAGGTCTCATTACATGGCCCTAACATTTGGCCTGCGGGCAGTTTAGGCATTAACTAGCATGCAGAGGTCAAGACGGCCATTTTGCAAACAGAAGGACACTGTCCACCATTTTAGAACACAGGGTGACTTTGGAGTGAGAATCAAAAGGGCGGATGAACCTAAAATGGCGGCTAAATCGATCTAAGGTCAGAACCTTGCAACGCGGATTTCTTCGTGGAGCGACTGAGCTTAGGCCAATATATGCAATAGAGAGGCACGATATAATATCCCGTTCAACAAAGGCAGCTGCTGATGCAAGATGATCTGTGAGGATCCGGTGATCAATGAGCTTGAAAGCTGCTGAGAGGTCGAGCAGCATCAGTATAGCTTTTTCGTTTTCCGTTGTCCTTCGCCTCGTCCAGCTGGATTTTGAGGTCCAGAAGGGCTGTTTCTGTTCCGTGCCTTGGCCTAAAGCCTGATTGTCTAAGGCCTAGGTTGTTATCTTCAAGGTGTTTTTGGATTTGAAGATAAGCCACTATGTCTAGTATATTAAGGATGTATGGAACAGTGGTGATCGGCCTATAGTTGGTAGGGTTATTCGGGTCAAGGGTAGGTTTTTTTAGGAGGGGCATGACCCAAGCCTCCTTGAGGCTACTGGGTACTGAGTTAGTTTCGAAAGGAGGAATTGATTAAGGCTGTTATGAAGGCAGCCAGTTCGTTGGCACCTTCTTGAATGATGGAGGCTGGGCAAAGATCCCCTTGGCACCTTGACGGTTTAAGGCCTTTGATGATGTTTTCTACTTCTCTGGCCGAGACCGGTGAGAAGGTGAAGGGTGGGCAGGTGAGGGTCTTGATGATAGGAGTTGGAGAAGGGTTTGCATTTTGAGCCAGGCAGTTCCTTTTTTGCTTAATTCTAGATTGGAGCAATCTAATTTTGTCTGCAAGAGCTTTTTGGATTTTTGCTCACCAATCAGCGTCTTTCGCGCAGGTTTCCGCTGGTGTAGATGGCGATTCAAGTTATCTCAGGATATTGAAAATCTCTTTCGTTCCAGATTTTGCATTGAGGATTCTGGTGTCATAGGCCTGTTTTTTTAGCTGTGAGGATAGCTATTTTAAAGGTGGAAGCAGCTGCAGTAAAGAGTGCTTTGTTGGCAGAGTTAGGCATTTTTCCCCAAGTGGATTCCGCTGTTCGTTTAGCATTCCAAAGGATTTTCAGTTTGGGGGTAAACCATTTGTTGAGATGGGCTATTGGTTTGGCTTTAGTGGCTTTGATGAGAGCGATATTGTTAACTGCTGCCTAGAGTGTTTTGTTGTACAGGTCGAATAGTTTGTTTGCATCTAAGTCTGTGTAGATTGCTGGGGCAAAGATGTTATGGATTAGTGGGTGAAGGTTTTGCATTGTTATATTGCAGTTATTCCTGGTGAATGTTTGTGGGAGGGTGCCTGGAGTAGTATTGGTATTTGCTTTTCTTTGGATAGAGAAGGATATGACATGGTGGTCGGACCAGGCAGTTGGTTCATAGTTTAGGATGGTGGTAACACAATTGTGATCCGCAAGCCAATTCAAGGTACTGCCTTTATTATGCATCGGGTCTGTGATACAGTGTTTGAAGCCTAGTTGGGAAATGGTGTTTTCCACTGAAACAGCATTTGCGTCATTAGGTTCACCGAGGCCTAGGTTGAGATCCCCAAGCAGGATGATTTGCGAGCTTGGTTTGGTATTGTTGGTTAGGAGGTCGGGATCTTAAATGTTAGGAGTTCAGCGGACGGTATGCTGGCTGATTGAGTGGCTCTTAGGCCTAGGGATGTTTTAGCAATGAAGGCTACTCCGCCTCCTTTGCCTTATTCCCTGTCATTCCTCATTATTGAGCAGCCATCTGGGATGGCAAGAGAGAGAACTGGCAAATTGACAAGGGGGTCCTGGGAGTCTCTCTGCCAGACATTGGTCCTGGTTGCGAGAGACTTACCCAGAGTCTTTAGCTCACTATCTTTCACAGAGAAGAAATATCCCAAACATATCAGTCTTTGTCCTGCCCTGGGGCAGTCCAGCACCGAAATGCTAGGCAATTCTCCTCTGAACAAGAGTACCAACAGCATCCCCAGACACGTGTTTTGGTCTGGTTGGACCTCATCAGTAGGGAGGAGCTGTGCCTCTCTAAGAATAGTGAGCAAAGGGTCCCCGTCTGGATTCCCCTAGTAACTTAGGGTGAGACCCAAAGTTACTTAAATATGCAAATTGACAAGGGGGTCCTGGGAGTCTCTCTGCCAGACATTAGTCCTGGTTGCGAGAGACTTACCCAGAGTCTTTAGCTCACTATCTTTCACAGAGAAGAAATATCCCACACATATCAGTCTTTGTCCTGCCCTGGGGCAGTCCAGCACCGAAATGCTAGGCAATTCTCCTCTGAACAAGAGAACCAACAGCATCCCCAGACACGTGTTTCGGTCTGGTTGGACCTCATCAGTAGGGAGGAGCTGTGCCTCTCTAAGAATAGTGAGCAAGGGGTCCACGTCTGGATTCCCCTAGTAACTTAGGGTGAGAGAGAGAACTGGGCCTGCTGCTTGGTGCAGCCAGGTTTCGGTAATGGCCATGAAATGTAGGTTGTTTGCAGAGATAAGGTTGCATTGTCGAGTGCATGGGCGACCAAGGATCGAGCGTTGAGAGAGCGCCTCTGATGGTAGGGCTTTCGGCTATGCTATGTGGAGTTATGGGTTGGGGTTATGTCTAAAATAGGTTTTAGACTAGGCTATTTGGTGATTGGTTAGGGGATGAGGGGTGGAGGCCTTTTTTTTGTGGTTTATGAAGATCGAGCCGGCAGCCGAATCTCAGATTTCTTTGCTTCACTGGTCATGGGTTCCAAGGCGTGGCAGGTGAGGCAAATTGTCAAATCCATTCTGATGGGCTAAGAGGAGAGTTGGGCGAGCAAGGTTGCTTAGGTTCATCCTGTACCATAGTCATGGTGTAGGAGTGAGCAGGTTGTGGTGGTGGAGGTGGTTGTAGACTGGCGAGGAAGTACGTTGGGGTACTGGGCCGAAGTAGTGGTAGGATTGCTGCCATGGTTAGAGTGGTTCTGCAGAAGGCTACCATGAACAGATATATTTCAGGAGTAAATGATGGCTGACGAGGAGGGTTCCTGATCACTAGTATGCACAGTAGACTTAGTACACTCAGGTGCCGATTAAGAAGCTTAGGTGCGGTGGGCTAGTTCACTTTAATGCAAGACACTTCAATACAGTAAAGGCTAGGCAGTATAGTGAGTTCACTTCAATATAGTAATAGCTAAGCTAGGCAACATGGTTGCTAGAGGCAAGGTAGGCTAGTTCACTATAATCACAGTAATCTAGATTGCAATAGGCATAGTAGGCTAGTTCACGATATGCACAGCAGGCTAGTTTGCTATGGTCATAGTGGGTTATTTCAGTAAACACATAGTAGACTAGTTCAATAAAAGCACTGTAGGCTAGTGTGCAATAGGCTCAGTAGGCTAGTTCACTATATGCACAGTAGGCTAGTTCACTATAGGCACAGTAGGCTATTTTGCAATAGAAACAGTAGGCTAGTTCACTACATGCACAGTAGGCTAGTTTGCTATAAGCACAGTAGGCTAGTTCAGTAAAGGCACAGTAGGCTAGTTCACTATAGACACAGTGGGTCAGTTTGCAATATGCACAGTAGGCTAGTTCAGTAAAGGCACGGTAAGCTAGTTTACAATAGGCATAGTTGGCTAGGTTACTATATGCATAGTAGGCTAGTTTTCTATAGGCATGGTGGACTAGATCCCTTCAGTACAGATCACACAGTTACAGTTCACTCGGCCACAGAGGGCAGGTTCTAGTGGGCAAAATAGACTAGCTATGGAGCAGACAAGTTCAGTGCAGTGCTGTCTGGTATATGAATGGCAATGTCCCCATTACGACCCCGGCGGTAAGTAATGGACATTACCGGCATGGTGCAACTAATATGTCCGTGCTAGTCTTGAACCGTTAAAAGCAGTAAATTACGACCTCTCGGGCACGAGCATTGCGCCATGCCGGTAACGTCCCAAAAACGTCAGCTACCGGCATCGTATGCCGTGCAAACTGCACCACCGCCACCCTACCCACCGATATTGGCGAGCACCGCAAATAGCAGTGACCGCTATCAGTGGTGATCGCTATTAGCGGTGACCGTAAAGAGGCGGATCCGGAACTTACGCCATCGCACTGGAACGGGAAAGAGCACGGCGGCCACCTTTAAAAACACAATCCATTGCAATCCTCCACAACCAGTGCACATCGGACCCCGAGACCTGGCACAAAACTTCACCCACATCCACGCATCCCCACAATGCCGAAAGTTGTAAAAAAATCTTGCGATCGGCAGCGGCAGGAGCGCTTCAGTAGGGAAGAGCTTACAATGTTGGTGGAAACGCTCCAGGAAAATGCAGACATCGTATTCTCCACCGAAATGACCAGACCGGCAATAG
Organism: Ambystoma mexicanum; assembly: GCF_040938575.1. Classification (NCBI taxonomy): domain Eukaryota; kingdom Metazoa; phylum Chordata; class Amphibia; order Caudata; family Ambystomatidae; genus Ambystoma; species Ambystoma mexicanum. The sequence continues at coordinate 1,491,234,133 of NC_090937.1, read as the reverse complement.
GACGGAAAAAGGCCATATGGGAACTAGTCGCACAACGGGTCAGTGCAGTAGGAACAACACCCCGCACCACCAAACAGTGCCGTAAAAGGTGGGACGACCTCCTGCTCCGTGTAAGGAGCATACTGTCGGCTAACCGAAACATGGCCATGGCAACTGGCGGAGGAGCACACTCTCCAATTAAAATGGAGCCGTGAGAGGAGATATGTGCCACAATGATTGGCATCTAGAGCATCGAGGGGGTCGGTGGAATGGAGAGAGGAGCCCTGACATCAGGTGACACAGGTAGGTGCCACAAATTAAGCCACGCTTAACTAACTGAAGTCCACTTACATGGGAATCACAATGTTGCCCAATAGGGTTAACGCATAACACATCAGCAGAAGACTGCCACCAGGCATCATTGACCTACACCCTGTACACATGCAGTATGCACACTCCACATTAGGCACCCATATTCCTGCATGCTCAACCCACCCAAAAGGTAGACAATCTGTATGTCAGTGCCTCCAAAGTGCACCATCTATTCATCAAATTCATGGCAGTCATCACAATGCCTGCTCAATGTCCGCAGACCCATCAATAACACTTTCCCTCCTTTGCTCCACCACAGGCTCCCATTCGGACCCCGGCGAGGAAGAGACCAGCACCACAACTGCCAAGAAGGCCAGGCCAGAGGCAACAACACACCAACCCTCCACCTCTGCTGGACCCAAAGAAAAACCACAGCAGCCAAAATTGACTGCCACGACACAGACCAGGGCAGCAATGATCCCCAAGGCAAGCAGCATGGTACTACCAGCAACAGACATGCAACAACTGGTGGCCACTGAATGGAATGTGTCTGCAGGAAGCAGTACAATTGGGGAGACTGCTGCCATTGCAGCCTGCTCTGATAGTGATGTGGGGAATGATGAGGATGACACAGAATGTCCCCCCATTGCCCACCCTCATTCCCCCCACCTGTCCCCATGTAGCCTGCACGCTGATAACACACAGGGGCTATCCCCTGATAACTCCTGGCCAGCCACTGCATGCCCAGTGGGAGGTGTGGAAGAGGGGAGTAGCCCAATGACCCCGCCAATTGCATCATTCAATGCCCCAAAATACCAACAGTCGCTGGACCAAATATTCTCAACAAAACAAAGGTACTGGTATGCTAGGGGTTAGCCAGTGTGAAGTGTAAATAAATTAGAAATGTTCACCTGGTCTAAACCCATGTAACCATAATGGTTATAAATGTTGCATGCAAATGTGTGTACTAGAACACTCCTTGAAAATAAACAGATTGTTGGAGAGATTGATGTTAAAACTTTATTTCAGAAAATTGGTGCATATAATAAAATCCAACTTGCAAGGACATATAAAATCAAGAACATAAACATAAATCTCCCATTTGTAGATTGAGTGTGTAAACTTTCAAACAATCAAAAAAATGAGAATTTGTACATCAAAGAAATACATAAAGCAATTTTCAATATTGACAAAAAAACAGTTATTTGTCACTGGGATGCTTGATTAAATCAGAAGCAAAGACAAAAACAGACAGTAATAAATACAACTGCAACTCTATTTAAACTAATAAGAAGTAGAGCAAATGAGCAGTGTTCATTAGTGACTAGTATCAATTCCCGAAGCTGAAGGTATTGTGTGTCGGGATAGGGTCTGCTGGACCAAATATTGACAAGGCAACACCAACTGTCCTCACTCCTCATGCAGCATGTGGCCGATTGTGGAGGTGCCAGTGCTGAAATGCAAAGATGTGCCGAGACTGTGAAGGCAGCCATCCAATCCTCCAGCAAGGACATCTGTGCTGAACTTGCCGCGGTGCGGCACGTGCTCTCTGAGCTCGTACAGACAATGAGGGACATGCGTCCTAGCGAGTAGCCGAGTACCTCCTCCGCTGCCAGTTCTGCCCCAAGCAGCCCCGTCCACAGGTCGGCCAGGAACCTGCGGAGTACAGGCAGGGGTGCCCCGGGGGCCGGCAGAGGGGGCTGCCAGTAGAGGCCACCCAGTGGATCAATTCCACATTAGGCACTTCGACACAGGGATCCACAAACTTTTGTGGGGAGTTGAGGGGGGAGGAGGGAGTGGGTGTGTTGGGGAGTTGAGGGGGGAGGGGGGAGTGGGTGTGTTGGAGAGTTGAGGGGGGAGGGGGGAGTGGGTGTGTTGGGGAGCTGAGGGGGGAGTGGGTGTGTTGGGGAGTTGAGGGGGAGGGGGGAGTGGGTGTGTTGGGGAGTTGAGGGGGGAGGGGGGAGTGGGTGTGTTGGGGAGTTGAGGGGGAGGGGGGAGTGGGTGTGTTAATTGAATTCACATTTACAATACCATTTTTTCTTGATCACAAGTCACATGTGTGGACATTGCTCATTGCGTATGTGTGATTTATTGGTCCACAGTGTCCATATCCCAGACACACACAGTGACCCAATTGCCATCTCCATGTGACACCCCCATCCATGTGTGCTAGAAACATTGGTTGATCAGAGTCCGACGCATTTCACGCCCCTCCTGTGCATCGCTGCCTCCCTGAGGTGCTGCCCCATCCCCACCCTCCTCATCGTCAGGTGGTTGCAGTTCTACGTCAGGGGTCAGGGGCACATTTCGTCTGATGCACATATTGTGTAGTATGACACATGCCATGACGATCTTTGCCACCTTCTCATGGCGGTACAGGAGTGCCCCACCAGACCTGCTGAGGCAGCGAAACCGTGCCTTCAGTAGACCGAATGCCTGCTCAATCACCAAACGGGTACGTGTATGTGCACGGTTGAAGTCCTCCTTGTGCAGGTTCTGTGGGTTCCGGACTGGTGTAAGGAGCCACCTCTTCAGGGGATAGCCTGCATCACCTGTATGTGGGCAACAATATGTGTCAGTCATGACATCAATTTCCAAACATGACGTGCCACCATGGCATGCATCCAACTGTTACTTTGTACCACTTTTACATGCACAAATGGATTCACACTATGTAACCGGTACATGTGTATTCCTCTCATGGACTGTTTTGCATGCAATCAACCAATGTTTGCAGGGGGGTCAAGTGCCTTGTGAGTGCCCATCGACTGTGTTCGTTCATGGCAGGTGTCCTGTGATATCAACGCTCTCATCATGGCAACATTGCTGTCAGCCTCATGATGACCCCACTGAGCACTACTAATGTTGATAGGGAAATTTTTGGGGCCTCGGTGTCTGTGTAGTGGTGTATTGATGTTTTTGTCCGTCATGTGCCTCCTTTGTGCACAGTTATGGGGGACTGGCCTTTCAGTTGATGGTGTTTGGTGCCGTGTATTGGCTGAAGTCATTGCATGTAGGTGCATTTCGTTGAAGTCAATGTGGTCCGAATTGGTACAATGCACTTGCAGATGATTGTGTCATGGTTGGGACACACCTTCATTCACATGGTAGGGCTGCTTACATCGGGCATTACGTGTACAGGTGTCAGTTGACGTTTGTGCTGCTTTAGGGTATGAGCTGGCTCCATTGCCTCTGCTACTCGCAGCCACGTAAAGTATGCATCACCCCCCCCCCTTTCAGCCAGGTAAAGTATGCATCACCCCCCCCCTTCAGCCAGGTAAAGTATGCATCATTCCCCCCCCCCTAACAGCCAGGTAAAGTATGCATCTTTCCTCCCCCATTTCAGCCTGGTAAAGTATGCATTGTTACGTCAATCACCTACCCACACATTTCCATGGCCATGACATGAGACTCACCGAGTAGCCAGGATCTTGGCCCTGCATGTCGCATGGTATAGCGTGGTATTGTGGAGTTCCTCAGGACCATTGAATCATGGGTTGATCCGGGGAATCGGGCACAACAATGTGTGATGATTCTGTTGGAGTCACAGACCATTTGCACGTTGATTGAGTGAAATAGTTTACGGTTGCGGTACGGTACCTCCATGGCATGTGGGACCACCAATTCCACATGGGTGCAGTCGATGGCACCAATGCAACCACGTATGCCGGCTAGTGCATGGAAACCCACTTTGGTGTTTGCAATCTCCTGGGCAGACCGCGGTAAGGAAATGTGGTTGTCTGTGTGCTTGAGGAGGGCATCAAGCACTTGGATCAGTGTACGTGAGAATAATGGTTGTGAAATGCCATCCAAGTGCCCCACTGTGTGCTGGTAGGTGCCTGTGGCCAGGAAGTGGAGCACGGACACTACCTTCAGTAGGGGGGGATGGCGGTGGGTGTTTCTATCATGCTGACGATGTTGTTGTGTATCATGTGAACGATGGTGGTGATAGGGTCCCGGTCCAAACGGTACAAGGTATGGATCTGCTCAGCGGTGAGGTTGAATGGACTGGCTCGGATGCGTGGGATTGGAGGATGCCTGCGTGCTGGCACTGGCTGTGCTGGTGGGGCTTGCTGGCCCTGCCTTGCCCTCCTTCTCCTCTTGTGTCTCCTCTGTGCTGCCTGTTGTTGTTGTTGTTGTTGGTGTAGTTGTAGCACTTGCATTGCAATCATGTCCTCCAGCCCCAACATTGCTAGTCGTATTGGAATCATTGTGGAGTGTGACTGGGTGTGGGAAGGGGTGGGGTGTGCTCTTTTTGTACTTGGTGAGTCTGTATTGCCTCCACCTGTGCTGATTCTGTGCACCTGTGGCAGCTGGGAACACTGCACATGGCCATTTACGGTTGGTTCGCGATGGCGGAAATAGCACCATGGCGGTAAGGTACTTAACGGCCTTTGCGATGGCGTTAAGAGCATGTCCGCTTGGTTCGTGATTTGCCTACCTTTGCGTGATGCCAGTATTTACCGCGTGGAAGGTTGCGTGCGCGCGAACTTGGTGCTGTTAGCGGCACCGTTAACTATGATGCCGCTAATAGCACTTTCACGGGTCATGATCGGACCTAGCGGAAAACGATGCCGGTAATCATTCACCGCCATCGTTTTTCGCTTACCGCCGGGGTCGTAATGAGGGCCAATGTCTGGAGTGGCACAGGACAGAGATGTTGGGTGGGACAGTGAACTTGAGCAGGGACCGGCGTGGGTGTGCTCAACAGGCAGAGGCTGTGTGCCGGAGGAAACGGGGGAGCTTCAACGTGCAGAAGTAGGTACACATTTACTTACAGTTGCTCCCACTCCTGAGGCTGGTCGCGGAGGGAGAATAAGCCTAGTTATGGCTGTGTGTCATCCTTCAGGGACTCTCTGGACTGTTTTTTGCTGGCAGCCAAGGTCATCGCTAGTGAGAGGGGTGCTGTGCTCGCGGCTTGCCGTGGCGAACAGTGGCAAATAGGGCCTTGTAAAGTGCATGTGATTCATGGATGACATTTTCTTTATTTGGACAGAAGGTGACAATTCTTTTAACCAATTCCATGAATGAATAAATGGATTACACCACTTCATTGAGTTCACCAGAGAAAAAATCCAAGAGAAACAGGATCAGTACTGGCATAGATAGGGTGTGGCTGCTGCCTCATGAAACTGGTATAAAGTGCTTCTTCAGAAACAATTGTACATTTTATGGCTTTGTACTTGATTTTACTTTTAAATTGCGCTGTAAAAACTGCTTAATTTCCAGACATTATTTAGTATACTGAGATCTGATCAATCGTGCTAGTATGAGACAATAATTAGGCCCCTCCAAGTAAAAAATTCACCATTCAGCACAACCCATGCAATATAATTATTTTGGACTTGCTTACCCTGATTTAAGGAAAAAAGGAGGACACTACACTGAAAACATGTACCAAACCCATGAGGGCTTACCCATTAATCATGTACAATCTTGGTGCCCCTCCAGGGGCTATCTGCCCACTGGGAGGAATTGCCATCTGGCAATAGTTTGGACGCCATGGATTTGTTGATTTTCTTTCATTAATAAAATAATATAGGCAATTTAATCTCTGAAAGGGTAATTTGCTTATAAGATTCGCCTTCGATAAGCTTTATCACCAAAAGCAAAGTGCAGAGTTGTGACCAGATGGATCAGTATCCTGATTTGCAGCACCTGCTCTCCAGTGGCGCAGATCAGGTTCATAAATTGTGTCTGCCAATCTGACAACTACAGTGAAAGCCAAGTCTCTGCATCTTAGGGGATGCATTTAAGATATGTACCCCTTGTCCCAAAAATACATAACTATGAGAATGTGGTCCTGGTGGCATGTTAAACTGTTAATATAAGCCATACATGAGTTTTGGGTATGGTGGCCAGCACCTCATAACTATTCAAGCCACATCATTTTGATAGCACACATGCCTGCTCTGGAAGCCCAGCTCAGCTATGAAATGATTAGGTGTATCCACTCGCTCGGCTGTGCTTGCTGCTGTGTGGGGTGCATTTACAGGCCCCAAACAGAAGTCCCTTTCACATGAATAGCAGCCATTTAAACACTGCAACCAAAAATGGCCTGCCTTTTGCTTTCCCTGACATATGAATGTCAGATATTTAAACACTGCAACAAAAACAACTGCAACACTGAAAAATTAAAGAGCCTACCTACCATTATCAATAGACACGCAGATGTTTAATTCACAAATGAAGGAGAAATCACAGAATCCTGTGACTTGGAAAACAGGATTTTTAAATACTGGAAGCAAAAACAGTCTGCACATGTGTTTGCAAATAAAAACGACTTTAAAAAGCTACAATGGAAAAATGTCAGGAAAGCAGAACAGGATGTTTGGGTTGACTAAAGCAATGTATACATGCTTCACCCACAAAACTCCAGTGACAGTTGAAGAGACACTTACTTCAGGAAAAAAAAAATGTTCTGTCTGGGTGCAAAACTTCACAATGAAAAGCCCCACTTCTGCTGAATGTCACACCTCCTATCTAATAACCCCACAATAAAATGTGATGCTGCTTTGGGCACCAAAATGCACTATTCTACTGACTTGCTGGCAGGGAAGCGGGACTTCAAGAGAAGGCCATCCTTGGCTGAAGCATGACTTAAAGGTGTAAATCTTTGGTGCACCCACTTCAAAGAGTCCACACTAACTTCAAAGAGACTCACACAAATCTCTGGTCACAGGCTGACACAGGGGAACAGATCGCTGTGGAGGAGGAAGCAGCCATTCCATTTGCTGACTGAAACATTAATCATTAATTTAAAAGACAATTTCATTTTTAGCCAATTTGCACAGCACTCAGACTGAGGATTAATTTCATTTTTATGTAATTTTTCATGTAATTTCCAGGCGGTTTTGGGGGGTATAAAATGCATCTATCTGTGATTCTGGGAACAGTAATGGCCAGTTAGAGTAGGTTTCTGGCTGATCTGAACATGTTACAAGTGTGACAATGGCTGAAAAGTTAGAAAATTAAATTAAGAATATGCTTGATAACTCACATGTTCATAAATATTGTACATTTTATGAAAACGACAAAAATGACACACATGGCCATGCGACATTGGACAGATTGGCGGTCGGCTTATCTAATTCCCCATGATCTGCTAAAACATAATATATGGTTTGTATGGCAGTTTCTTTGTACAAATATGAAGCTGTGATATATGACTAGATTTTGCCAAAAAGTTGAAAAGAGAACAAAGGAGAGAGACAAATGGAAAAAGACAGATGGTGCTCCCAACCCCTAAACCAATCCTGATTCGGGCGGAGAGAACAAGGGCAACTATCCAATCCTAGCAGCAGGGGTTAATGCAGGGTACTTCCTCTAGATTGTAAAATTAGTGATGTCATTTCTGTTGTATAAGGGGGACTGTACTAGGACTCAGGGAACACAAAAACTGGGGAAGACAGAAAAAGGAGAATGGAGAGAAGGCTGCTGAAACTTACCATCTTTGAGAGTGGGGTGACCAGATTTTCATTTGCCAGTGTCATTCCTCTTTTTATCTGTCATTGTGAACCAAAACCAATTTTGTTTTGTGTGTGCTAAACCCCTTTCCCAGAGCCTACCTGTAATTATGAGCCTCAGTGTAAACAAATTTCCATTTGCCACTGTATTATTCCTCTGCATTTGCTTTCTCCCAAAAACCGATGTTCCTACTTTATTTCTATTTTCCCTGGTGTACTGATTAGTATTCTCTAAAACTTTGCCTGCTCCTTAGTATAAGCAGTACAAAATGTCTTCTATTCTGCCCCCTAGCAGTTGTGAAAAATAATAAAAACAAACATTCTTCCATTTTGCTTCCAACACTGGTTTTCCCTTTCTTTGCTGGCTTCGCATATTGTGGTGGTGGGCTTCACCTCAAAACTGATTTTTCCCCTATATTCCTACTCTTTATCACTGCCTTCCATTCATAGGAATCAAGTCCAATCGATGTTTGGGTTGAGTGTTGCAGGAGGATTGCTTAACTGTAGGTGCTTTCACTTTGTGTTGAATTGTTATCTTCCTGTTTTGTCATTTTGCATTAAAACAAAAGCAAGTGTAACAGTCTATTTCAACCTGGTCGCTCTAGATAGGATATTGCATTTGTGTTGCCACAATGTTGGTGGCTGTTATATTTTGATTATCCTCATTTACATTGAATAATACATTAATAAACTATCTTATTAATACACACCGGCCTGGTTACTAGTCCATTGTGACACAGTGCTGGTGGAGGTCGGGTGTGAGACGGGTTGGAGGCCTACTAAAAAAGAATCTGTAGTATATAAAAATAAAAAGCGTTTTATTGTGTGCCACATTCAGTGTAGGAGAAGGAGTTCCCTGGCTGGCGTGTGCCGTGTAATAAGCCGTGTCAGCTGCTCACAAGACTGTAGCCCTGGGGAATTGCCTCCCGTTGTTCCATCATTAGAATGGTACCACCCTCCTCAGATTAATGCCCACACCACAGGACACTGTACTGGGAACAGAAAAACAAAGGGCACATCCATTCATAATAGGATTAACCACACACTGGAGTGCTGGATACCCATGGTGCCTTTTTATTCTATTAAGAAATGAAGAGGTTGAATTTTAGTGTAGGCAAAACATAAAAAGATCTTTACAGCTGGAGGAAGGTTTCACACTGCCTCTATATTTCCTTCCTGTCCCCTTATCATCCTTAGCACAAAGCACTTCTACCGATTCCATGTCTATAGATTGGACCCCTAATGCAGGCTTGTTTTAGTCCAATCACCTGTGGACCTTTAGCTTTAAAAGAAGGAGACTCCCACTCCTTCTTGGATTCCCTCTTGGATATACTTAAAAAAAGATTTCATTGGATCTCTGTTGGTAGAAGTGTCATTTCCAAAGTCCTCCATCAAGACTTAGTGTCCAAGACAGAGGCAAGCTCTGTCAACTAACCATCTTCAGGGTCCATTGGGGGTGTACTGCTGCTGGGACAAGCCTACATCTCTGCCAGCCACATAAAGGACCTAACCTTGCTGAAGGACTTCATTAATTGTGTGCTAAACTGTCTGGGAGCCAGAGAACAAGGACTAATACGCTCCACCAAACCAGGGAGTGGGATTTAATGCATCATGAGTGTAAAAATAGCCTGGATCCCTGTTTTCATTGCCATGAACCAGTGAAACTGCCTTGAAACGGGGTTCACTGAATTCTGAAACACAGAACCCACTGGTGCTGCCTTTTGTACACAACCAACGTGCTTGTATCTCGAGCCAGATCAATGTCACATTATACCTCGCAAAGCCTGCCACCTGTTCCGCTTGAATCAATTGCTCTTTGATGGACCTCAACTAGAACCGCTGGTGTGTCACTCACTGACTCAAACCCTCAGTTACTCAACAACTTGACTCAGCTCAACTTCGAATTACTGCTTTGTCAAACAGATTATCAGAGCATCAGGATCACGGCTTCAAACCATTGCTGACCTTCGACTCAAACCAGAGGAGCATCACTTGCTGACCCTTCCCAACATTTACTACCTGTCTCGAACTAGCTCAACTCAAATCTGAATCCAGTGAGTGATCCAACCTGCATCACTCGAACAGCGCATTTGAACTGCTGTAAGCCACAGCATTCAACCTGACTAGACACATGTTTGCTGCTTGGATCGACATGACTTGCTGCACTCGAACATGGCTTAAACCACTTGCACAACAGATTGATCCATGGATCAATGCTCTCAAAGCTCTAAAATCCACAACAAGTTGATATTGACTGCTAACTGCCCCCTGGGTCCATTGCTGTTCCCCAGAGACTGTTCAGGTCACTTTAATCCTTTTTTCCACCCTTGAACATATCCTTTTAGAGAACATTGTGGCTTTTATTTGCCTTGCACCCCTAAATTATTTCCCAGAGTCTTACATCTTACTATCTTTGCTTATTCTGTGTCCTTTTCTCAAGGGTGGGTTTTGTGTAGTGCACTCTATTTAGTTATTATTGCATATGATGTGTTTAATGTAAGTATATCTATTTTCATAGAACCTTTATTCGACATTCCTTTATTTTGAACTGGTATACTTTGTTATTGGTGTTGCTACTGAATCAGATTCATACCCCTCTTGAAAGTATAGCCTTCCCTCAGCCCACTTTACCATAAAATGCAAATAATGTATTGCTCTTTATGGTGCTTGTTTTACCTTTATGATTGGGTTAGCTCTTGGTTGTAGATGTTTGAGTTCTAGGTATATTCTTTAGCCTCTGCTCATCCTTGAACTCATACAGGGCAGAAGTCAATTCATCACACCCTCACCTGGCACCAAAAGATGCCTCCACCACTAAGTCCTGGAAGGGAAAATAAGTGAAATTGGGAGAAATAAATAATGCTAATAAATAGATCACTGCAACAGAGTTCAGTCACATTAGCTGAAAAAGAAAATGTATCAGAGCTGATACTGATGGTACTTGCACACAAAGGACAAAACAGAAATTGTGATAGGAAGATTAGATTTAATTACATTGGTACCTATTCATGAAACCCAAGAAGAGGAATACATGACTTCACAGAACAAGTTTACATAATAGAAACACAGTCTATTATCTACGGCCATTCAAAAATGATATACGCTCCAAAGGAAAGGCAAGGGACATTCAACTTGTGCAGTCCATCAGAGAGCCAGACACATTGATGATAGTGTTACATATTGAAAATATCCAGAGCCAACTTGTTGCAATAACAAGACAGCAGAATGCCATGGTGTTCACTAATAAATGTGTACTAACATGTCCGAATACAAATGTTCAAGATCTACAACTAATTTGAAGCAGGATGGTGAGATGGAGAGATGCTCTCCAGGAACCCCCTTAATTTCTTTAAAGCAAATGAGAAATCTAGCACAGTCTCTACCCAGAAACATTCAAAGTTGGGAGAAGCACAATCTGCCAACATGACTGTGCTACAACTGCAAATCATCCAATTATGTGTAACTCATTAGCACCCTGGTGGGGGAATCCAGCCAATCAGGTGGCTGGGAACACAAGCCTGAACTGCCGATGCAAGCCTGCATTACATGCCGCCTGATGGCCGGCTTCTCCGCCGCCATCTTCTCCCCACCCACTGTTCGCTTATTTCTGTTATTTCTTGCCCTTTTCCCACCCTGCTTACCTGTTTGTTGAGGTGGCGCAGGCCACCGCCGCTGCTGCTGCTTCCCCGCTTCTCCAGTCGCCATGGAAAGGGAAGAGGGGCTCTGAAGAGCCTTGCTGTCCCTTTCCATGGTGGTCACCTTGAAAGAGGATTTCATTCATTGAACGGTATGCTTTGGTAACCAGTGGTGCTATTGGCATTAATCACCACTGGTGTTAAGACTGGATCCCTTGTTAAAAGCCCTCGCTTCACTCTGTCTTTTACCCTGGGCTGCCAGAACATTAATACATGTTCAAGTACCTGCAATGGGTGCTTAAAGCCACATCCAATGCAAGAATTTCCATTGAGGAAAGCATGTTTCTATCTATCTATCTATCTATCTATCTATCTATCTATCTATCTATCTATCTATCTATCTATCTATCTATCTATCTATCTATCTCCATCCATCCACCTATCTGTGTTCTTGTATTGTGCCACTAAACCAAAGGCCTCAGGGCGCACACAGGAGAAAGGATAAGACACAAACAACAAAAAACAAGAGATCCAAAGAGACCAGAAAAGGAGAGGCAAATAAATCATCCTACATGCCAACAGAAGATAGCTCATTTAGTATAACACGTAAATGGCAATGTAAGGATGAGTGTATAAACATAAAGCGAAAAATATTATCATGACCTATATCAAATAGGAGAGTTTCTAATTGTTTCTTAGAAACAGACAATGTACTGCTTTCATCCAGATGTTTTGGCATAGATTTCCAAAGGGCAGGAGCCCAAGAATTGAGGCTAGCACCTCCAAATCTCATCAGGGTAAACAGAGGTTGAGCCAGAAGAGTATTACAACTGGATCGTAATAACCGACTAGCGGATTTATTTTTCATCCTAGCAATAAGATATGACGTGGCATCACCCTGTAAACATTTATACACAATGGACAGCCCCTTATGCTGCAGCCGTTGTTGGACAGGCAGCCAGTGCAGGCTGCGCCTAGACTCAGAAACATGCATATTACACTTGAGGCCAAGCACAACTCGCACGGCACTCTTCTGGATGACCTGCAATGTTTTAAGATTAGCCTGGGATGTACCAATTAAGAGGCTATTAAACTAATCCAGCTTACAATTCACAATTGCAGCTGCAATCAATGCAAGATTTTATTTTGACAAGTAGGGCCGTATCTTCCAGAGGCAGATAACAAGCAGGGTCCTGGTTACAAGAGCCTTACCCAGAGTCTTTAGCGCACTATCTTTCACAGAGAAGAAATATCCCAAACATATCAGTCTTTGTCCTGCCCTGGGGCAGTCCAGCACCAAAATGCAAGGCAACCCCAGACACGTGTTTTGGTCTGGTTGAACCTCATCAGTAGGGTGTATCTATGCCTTTCTAAGAATATTGAGCAAGGGGTCCACGTCTGGATTCCCCTAGTAACTTAGGGTGAAACCCAAAGTTACTTGAAATATGCAGATAACAAGGGGGGTCCTAGAAGACTGGATGTAGAAGTGGCAGGAAGATTTAAGATAGTTAGTCTGCCAGGTAAAGGACAGTCGAGGGTCGAAAAAGACCCCAAGAACTTTTACAGGTTTTGATAAGTGAATAACATGTTGACTAATCAGAAAGTTCTCATAACTCACATGCAGCTTCTTCAGATGCTGCTGGGTGTCCAAAACAAGCAACTCGGTTTTGGGGTTATTAAGAGCCAGAGAATTCAAGGCCATCCAATTCTGGATTTCTGCAAAGATGTGGTTGAAACACTCTAAGTCTATATCATACTCACCAGTGAGTTTGATAACAATCTGCGTGTCGTTGGCATAATTAGCAAAATATATGCCCATAGCTGACAGGAGAGCACAAGGGAGGCGTGAATAGATATTGAAAAGTAGGGGTGAAAGACATGACCCCTGAGGGACACCACATAGTAATGTTGAAGCAATTGAAAAAGCATTGTCCTTAGTTACTCTCAGATTTCTTGGACCCAGAAAGGATTTGAACCAGGCCGTCGATTCTTTAGTTCATTTGCCAACTGAGATTAATCTGTCCAGGAGCTTCATTAAAAGTAGGTATACTATCTTTAGCTACACAAGAGTTGGTCACTATTTAGTGAAGACTAGCCCCAAACTGCAGGATCTGTCAGTAATGGTCTTTAAAGTTGACCACTACACCGTCACAAACAGAAGGACATGGGAGCTCAAGTACCTGATATTCAGCCTAATAAATAACTGTCTTTCTTTTTCTTCAAATATTTTTATTTAGATTTGTAGGCATATAAGGCTTATTCAAGTAAAATGTAAATACATAATAGGAAAAGTAGTTAATTTAAAGCAGATTTAAATGACATGAAAGCCTAATATGCTATTACATACATGATATATCCTAATGCATATAATGCAAGTTCTAAATAAACTTATAGAAGTTTACAACATGAATCGTGAATTTAACAGCCAAGACGCACAAGACAAACAAGATTATCACTATCGACTAGAAGTTGTATTTTCAACAAATGACTGCCATTTCAATTCATGTTTAGACTGTAAAAATGGGGACACAACATTATATTTCTCCATTCTGTGGATGTTACACACATAGTTCCACCATTTTTAAAGTGTAGATGTTTGAGATCTTTCCAGTTATAGGAGATAGTTTGGATAGATATTGCAATAAAAAGAGCAAACAGATTGCATTTATTTCTATTCATTAGAGGCCGAACAGCTGAACTGCCAAGGTAAAGAAAGGAAAGGCAGAACTCATGTTGTAAATGAAAAATGGATTTAAGTGTTCTCCAAACCATTTCCCAGAACATTTTAACATGGATACATTCAAAAACAACATGTTTGAGGGAGCCTCACTTACAAAGACAGCTCCAACAGTTTTCATTTTGCCAAAATCCACCTTTGAAGAGAAGTAATGGGGTGATAAAGGCCCTGTGATGGAAGAAATACAAAGTTTGTAATAAACTTGCTGAAACAATAGCTTTGGATATGTTCTTCCATACAGATGGCCACATTTGTTGAGCATCATTTAGGGAGCAATCTTGTCTCAAAACCACTCGACATTCCATGGATTTATATTTTCTGACATTGATATACAAAATTTATAAAACATTGAGGCAGCAAAATTTTAGTTAGAGATGTGTTGCAAATTGCCTGCTTGATACACATTGGCTGGGCATGTAATTGCATCAATCACATTTACATTTTGGTGCAGAAAAAGCATTGGTATTTGATATTTGTTCAACATCTCATTAAATGTGAATGGAATTCCTTGAACGAAGAGCTGTCCAATGTATTTAATAACAAGAGAGAGCCAGGGTCTACAACATATAACTCTTTAATTGACCTTTATCGGGGGATTCATCCAAAAATATTGAGATACAAACTGAGACATTGTAGAAATAGATGGTAGAAAACAGGATCTACGATGTACAACAGTGATATTGATACTATTACTGGTAAAGAATCTGTTGTTTCCTTTAATATATGGGCAGTCCATAAGGATGTGGGAGCAAACCATTGCTCTCTCTAAACAAAGCCATATGGTGGATTTGGATTAGTAGGGATAAACCACAATTGGGCTTGATGCAAAATGAATGCCATATGGTATTTTATAAATTCTGGAAAGCCAACTCCACCATTCACTCTAGGAACTTTCAGGGTAATTCATAGAATTTCGCAGAAAAGTGTCGCAAGCGGCTGGCGCAGAGTGTCCGCGTGCGATTGTTTGCGCCAGGCACGTGCGCTAAAACCGATTTCCGCGCACAGCGTATTCATGGATTTTAGGCTCCCAAACCAGCCGTGGCGCAGAGTATCGCAGCGACCCTGCAGCAGCGCCAGTAACGCCCCCAAGAAAGCCCTCGCGCAAGGAAAAGCCATCAAAATCGCTAAATCATCGCAAAGGGCAGCGCTAACCCTGGACCAGTCCACAGGGCTGCCAAACAAGGAACGCAAAGCGGGTAACGTGCATATCAGGGGTACACGTGAAGTTATACACGCGATTAGCCAGGGTACGTGTATTACAGGGGTACGCGTGAAGTTTTACACGCGATTAGCCAGGGCACGTGTATCACAGGGGTACGCAGGAATTATCACACGCGATTTGGCTGGGTACGTGTATTACAGGGGTGCGCGGGAATTATCACACGCGATTTGGCTGGGTAGGTGTATTACAGGGGTACACGGGAAGTTCTACACGCAATTCGGCTGGGTACGTGTATTACAGGGGTGCGCGGGAATTGTCACATGCGATTTGGCCAGGTACGTGTATTACAGGGGTGCGCGGGAATTATCAGACGCGATTTGGCTTGGTACGTGTATTACAGGGGTGCGTGGGAAGTTCTACACGCGATTGGCCAGGGTACGTGTATTACAGGGGTACGTGGGAATTATCACACGCGATTTGGCTGGGTACGTGTATTACAGGGGTACACGGGAAGTTCTACACGCGATTCGGCTGGGTACGTGTATTACAGGGGTGCGCGGGAATTCTCACATGCGATTTGGCCAGGTACGTGTATTACAGGGGTGCGCGGGAATTATCAGACGCGATTTGGCTTGGTACGTGTATTACAGGGGTGCGTGGGAAGTTCTACACGCGATTGGCCAGGGTACGTGTATTACAGGGGTACGTGGGAATTATCACACGTGATTTGGCTGGGTACGTGTATTACAGGGGTACACAGGAAGTTCTACACGCGATTCGGCTGGGTACGTGTATTACAGGGGTGCGCGGGAATTCTCACATGCGATTTGGCCAGGTACGTGTATTACAGGGGTGTGCAGGAATTATCACACGCAATTAGGCTGGGTGGGTCCTCACAGGTGTTCCCTGTACACCCTCCACGGCCCCTGCAGGCAGCCCACAAAACAAGGGACTACCCTGCACACCTGCTCATGTCCCCCTGCACCCCCACCCCCCAGAAGTGCAGGGGCAGCCTCCACCAGGCCCCCACCCATGTCTCCCACCACCCCCACCCCCCAGCAGTGCAGGGGCACCCTCCACCAGGCACCCACCCATGTCTCCCACCACCCCCACCCCCCAGCAGTGCAGGGGCACCCTCCACCAGGCCCCCACCCATGTCTCCCACCACCCCCACCCCCCAGCAGTGCAGGGGCACCCTCCACCAGGCCCCCACCCATGTCTCCCACCACCCCCACCCCCCAGCAGTGCAGGGGAAGCCTCCACCAGGCCCCCACTCATGTCTCTTACCACCCCCACCCCCCTGCCACCATGGGCAGCCCCCACCATGCCCCTACTCATGTCTCCCACCACCCCCACCCCCCAGCAGTGCAGGGTCAACCTCCACCAGGCCCCCACTCATGTCCCCCTGCACCCCCACCCCCCGGCAGTGCAGGGGCAGCCTCCACCAGGCCCCCACTCATGTCTCCCACCACCCCCACCCCCCTGCCACCATGGGCAGCCCCCACCAGGCCCCCACTCATGTCTCCCACCACCCCCACCCCCCAGCAGTGCAGGGTCAACCTCCACCAGGCCCCCACTCATGTCCCCCTGCACCCCCACCCCCCAGCAGTGCAGGGGCAGCCTCCACCAGGCCCCCACTCATGTCTCTTACCACCCCCACCCCCCTGCCACCATGGGCAGCCCCCACCAGGCCCCCACTCATGTCTCCCACCACCCCCACCCCCCAGCAGTGCAGGGGCAGCCTCCACCAGGCCCCCACTCATGTCTCCCACCACCCCCACCCCCCTGCCACCATGGGCAGCCCCCACCAGGCCCCCACTCATGTCTCCCACCACCCCCACCCCCCAGCAGTGCAGGGTCAACCTCCACCAGGCCCCCACTCATGTCTCCCACCACCCCCACCCCCCTGCCACCATGGGCAGCCCCCACCAGGCCCCCACTCATGTCTCCCACCACCCCCACCCCCCAGCAGTGCAGGGGCAGCCTCCACCAGGCCCCCACTCATGTCTCCCACCACCCCCACCCCCCTGCCACCATGGGCAGCCCCCACCAGGCCCCCACTCATGTCTCCCACCAACCCCACCCCCCAGCAGTGCAGGGTCAACCTCCACCAGGCCCCCACTCATGTCCCCCTGCACCCCCACACCCCAGCATCCAGGGTCACCCTCCACCAGGCCCCCACTCATGTCTCCCACCACCCCCACCCCCCGGCAGTGCAGGGGCAGCCTCCACCAGGCCCCCACTCATGTCTCCCACAACCCCCACCCCCCTGCCACCATGGGCAGCCCCCACCAGGCCCCCACTCATGTCTCCCACCACCCCCACCCCCCAGCAGTGCAGGGTCAACCTCCACCAGGCCCCCACTCATGTCCCCCTGCACCCCCACACCCCAGCATCCAGGGTCACCCTCCACCAGGCCCCCACTCATGTCTCCCACCACCCCCACCCCCCGGCAGTGCAGGGGCAGCCTCCACCAGGCCCCCACTCATGTCTCCCACCACCCCCACCCCCCTGCCACCATGTGCAGCCCCCACCAGGTCCTCACAATCCCCAATCATGTGCGTAATGGTCAGCCTCCACAGCCAAAAAGCCCTACCAAGTAACCCATTCACCCACATGGAAATGAAAACACATGTTACACCCCCAATGTTCATGAAGCAAATGAACCCATGTCCGTCACACACATATTTTCCAATTGAATGGGAAAACACACAACATGACATGCATGAAACCAATGAGATGAAACCACACAGTGAACAATGGAAAAAAAATGTATTGGACAAAAAAACGAATGCTAAAGAAAGAAAAATAACTACAATGTAAATGTGAAAAAATAAGCTGCATGTCCGCATAAAAACACAAAAGTAGAAAATCAAATCCAAAAAATTTTGTCCAAAGTGAAATGTAAAAACTCTCCATGCAACAAAGAACTATGTACAAAAATAACCAGGGTCCATCATCACAAATGAACTAAGGAAACCTCCTAAAAAACCTACCTAAATATCAACTATATACAAAAAGTGGAGCAGTGTCCGTCGACTCCAAATCATAAGAAAAAACAAAGGAAACCTAAAACTAAAGAACTATATACAAAGGCGGCGGGCAAGTCCAGCGGCTCACTCCGTGGTGTTCCGGGCCAGGGCATCATCGAACTCCTGTTCGATGTCCCGGAGGCGGTCCAGTTCCATGGCCCGAGGGTCCGCAGGGACGACGCCGTGTCCTCCTCCAACCCCCTGCGGATTGCCTCGAGGCACTCGGCCCGCCTCAGGGCCCTCCGCATGGAGTTCTCCGCCCTGACCATTGTGAGCCGCGCCTCTTCCGCCCGCCGCTGCTCCGCACCTATGGCGTGGCCCAACCGCTGCCACACGGAAGACACTCTCTGTCCTGGGTCCTCCTGCCCTCCGGCCGATGCCTGCCCCTCCGATGTCGAAGGCCCCGAGCCTTCATGGCTCCCACCATGTTGCTGCTGCTGCTCTGCCTCTGCCCGTGCACTGCCTCCTGCTGCCTGCACATCCTCCGCCGGCTGGGGTGCAGTTGTTGATGTGGCCACCCCTGCTGGACGTCCGACTCCCGACTGTGGCAGGGATGCCTCCTCCACCAGCCTGGCCGCACTGTCAGAGGCAGCTCCACAGGGCACCCAGGTGACTGATGGGTGGGAAGATGGCACAGAGGACGACTGGCACGTAGGGGGTCCAGTTGAGGAGGGGGTCGGAACAAGCCCCATCAGACGGAGGAATCCGGTCTGGGTGACCTGTCCCAGCAGGCTGACGTGGTCAACGAGCCATTCGAGATGACGTGCAGTCTCTCCATGAAAAGACTGCAGGTCACCTCGCATGGCCCGTTGACGCAACGCCACACCAGCCAGGACAGGCTCAACCCGGACCTGGATAACCACGTCCGCAGGCAGAGGAAGGCCAGTTGACGTCAGCTCATCCCCTGCCTGGAAACGGGTCTGGACGTAGGCATCCCTGCTGGTGCAAGATGATGCAGGGACAGGATCGGGGACAGGATTGCAAACAGGCACCTCCGCGGCGGCCTGTGCTGCTTCCTGTCCCTGGTCCTGGACTGCACCACTAGCACCAGTGGGATCCCCACCTCCAGACCCCGTCTCTGGTGCTTGCACGGCCTCCTCCTCCACCAGACCCCCCACCAACCTGGATGACTCCGTGCCATCTTCCCCTGTTGGGCCCTGTGGGGTCCCAGCTGCCCCTTCTGCTGCCGAGGAGTCCAACTCCAACCTCCGCCTCTTGGACCTCCTCCCGGCAGCTGCGGCCTGGGACGCGGCACCGGACTCCTCACTCCCCGACGAGATGACAACACGGGAGGGGAGCCGGGCCTTGCGTCTCCGGCTGGCGGTCGGATCCCCGCCGCTGTGCTCCACAGCACCTTCTCCGCCCTCTTCATCAGTTGACGCTGCAGACAGGGAGAAACAAAACACAGGCATCAGGGCACTGTACAATGGACACATACACACATGACAGTTGCACATGAGTGGCATTGGCAAACCTCAGACATGTCATCACAATCCCCAACACACATGTCATTGCAACTCGCACACATGAGCCATACCACAGCCATATCGCAACTGCCACCACCATCCATACACATACAACAGCATGAGCAGCCAAAGGTGACGCAGACATCACATGCAACACAGGAAGTGCACCACACATGTACACACACCACCACACTTGCATGCATGTGTACACCTCTGCCAAGTGTCGCACTGTTCAGACGGGCATCCATGTCACATCTGCCAATCAGGCTTACACATACCGCAGTCACATGCATCCATGTTGCATCACTGTTGCACCCTTGTCAAATACACACACATGCACATGTACACAGTGCTCATACATGCAGCCCAAAACAACATACATGCGTGACATCACGGACATGTCTACTTACATACACATACATACAAACATGTGTGCACGCACAACTGCATTTGCCATGCAAGCCTACACACACAAGCACCATCCATGTCTCACACATTACAGCCCTCGCATGTGTCAGCCCCACGGCCATGTACACCCCCACCCATACTCGACCCCATACAAACAGATGTGCAACCTGCACAATACCGAATGATCACCACACGCACTGCTCACAATCAGGATGCATGTACACTCACCGCTCGACTCCAGACGTGTCTGCTTCTCCAGGACCTGGACGTGGAGCGCTGGGGATATGCGTTCCAGGACCCCCATCTGTTCTTCCGACAAGTGGCCCCGGCGCCCCTTGGCATCCGCTGCCTTCAAGAGGCGCCGGGCCTTGTTCAGGGTCCTGGACCTGAAGTCCTCCCAGCGCTTCCTGACATGTTGTAAGTCCCGGACTGCCACCCCCTCCGCGTTGATGGCAGTCACGATGTCAGTCCAGATCCGAGTCCGTCCTTCCTTGTCGGCGCGGGAACTTCCGAAGAGGGCATCATACTGCCCCAGGACTTGCTCCACCAGGACACCAACTTCGGTGGCACTGAAGCTGGTGCCCCTCTGCCTCTCTGGCCGGGGGTTGTCAGTGGTCACAGATGGTGTTTGCCCCGACATGACAACCCCAGAGGCAGGAGTGGGTGGGCAACTGGGTCCTGGGGCTGGGCTGTGGAGCGATGGAATTCCAGTCGGGAGTCTTCGGTTCCAGCAGGGGTGGTCACAGCAACAGCACCCCTGGCTGATGTGCATGCAGCAAATGGCAGTGCACGTGGGCAGCAGGCAGTCAGGCAGCAGCAGATGGTAGGTGGGAGCGTGCTCGGGGCTCTGGGGGGCAGTAGTTCGGCCTTCTGGGCAGGAGCGTGGTCTTCCGTGTGCTTACGCGTGGCCAGCTTGTTACGGAGTGATTTGGCCTCAGCACGCATACGCGATTCTATTGGCCCAAAGGCCCTCAGCGCGTAAGCGCGTCTGTGACGTGACCCGCACGGGTGTTTCCCACACAGCACGTGATGACAGAGCACACGTGGAAAGACTGCACGTCAGAGTCTCATTGCGTGTGATTGGTGGAAATGGCCCTACACGCAGAAGTGACAAAGCGTGTAATTTGTGGAAATGGCCCTACACGCAGAAGTGACAAAGCGTGTGATTGGTGGAAATGGCCCTACACGCAGAAGTGACAAAGCGTGTAATTGGTGGAAATGTCCCTACACGCAGAAGTGACAAAGCGTGCAATTGGTGGAAATGGCCCTAGCGCGTACACGCCGCGTAAGTGACGCTGGACGTGTGGCCCTGTATAAAAGGTATGTGTAGAACACGTTTTCCTTGTACGTGCTTTTCGTGGAGAGCGAGTGGGTGAATTCTGTACTTCTTGTCGTTTCACACGCGATTTACTTCACAGCGTTTCAAGTTCGTATTCCCTGTTACCTCTGACAGCTTTTTCTCTTTTTTCGCTTTTACTGGTTTACCTGGGCCTGTTCCCTCAAACAGTGTTCCCTTCTACTGTTGTCCTGTCTCCTCAGACAGCGTACAAATCTTCTTTTGGCGGGGGTGTTGCCAACCAAACGTGCTCCTTTTACACGCTCGTTTACCAGGCAGACGGTGAGTCACGCACGTATCTAACATCTGTGCTTGCCCCGTGTGTAGCCTACCCCTTCAGAGGTCATTCTAGGCTGCGTGTGACACGCATACGTTCATTCTTGTGTTACTGGGTGCCACAGCGTAGTGCAGGTTTTTCTTTCTGCACACGTGGTCTAGGAGGGGTTGCGTGCACGTCATCTCCCTTTTTTGGGGCTCCTGTGTGTAGCGTGACCCGTCATCTTTCCCCAGGGGTTACAATCAGCCTTGCAAGAGCACTAGGGTACAATTACCATCTGGTACCCAACCCCTTTGACCCCCTATTGCCCAGGACAATAGTTTCCAGCCACTCCCATACGCACATTTACATCAGTGCCATGGCTGGGAGGCGAGGATTCCGTAAGGGTGGCAAAGGTGGAAGAGCCACAAGTGGTGGCCGTGGTGGATCCGGTAGGGGACGTGGTTGTTACTTGCAGGGTGAGCCTGTCCCCCCATGTGTGGAGGACCAGTCAAGGGCACCCATAATCCCCCCCCCTCCCGTTGAGGCTGATGTGGCTGACACCATCCATGCTCAGTCCTTGTTGGACCAGCCCATTGTGGCACCAGATCTGGCTGACTCCATGGCTGACTTCCAGGTCAGCAGGCCTATGACACATGCGCTGGTGCACGTTGATGTCACCATGCCACGTGTATCTGGGCCAGCAAGGTCATCTGCTGCACCAAGGAGGCAGGGCGGAGAGGCTGCAGGGGCAGCTGCGGCTCCATCCACCCCAGTCCTCACACACCCAGCCAGGACAGTGTCGGTCCTAGTCCATGCTGCTGACATTCCCCCTGACACCATCACACTATAGCCAATGCCTGCACCAACTCCCATGCTGAGTGTGCAATCCCACACTCCTGATACAGAGTCCACCAGGGCTCCTGCCCCTAGTGTCCAGAGCGGCGCAGGACACTCAGGATCACCAGCACCTTCCAAGCGGAAGAGGAAGAGTGCGCGTCCGGCACTGGCTGATGCCCCAGACACGGCTGCACAGTCCGGCCCATCCAGGAAGCCCAGCTTCACGGATGACGAACTGAATGCACTTGTCGAGTATGTGTCCGGACATGACAACGAGATGGTCATTGTTGCAGGATCCAAGACCACACCTGCACAACGCCAGGCACACTGGCAGACCGTTGCGGACATCGTAAGTGCCCTTGGAATCGTGAGGCGCACAGCCAATGATTGCTATAAGCGCTGGAATGACCTAAAGCGCAGGGCAAAGAGTAAGCTGGCCTCAAGTCATGCCGGAACTCTAGTGACTGGAGGTGGGTCTCCAGTAGTAGACATGGAACTCACTCCACATGAGTCAGTCGCTGGGACCTACATCACGGAGGAACAGATCCAAGGCGTGGGAGATCTGGCTGATTACGAGGCATTGTCCGGTGAGTGCACATGCATGTGTGTGTCATCCATGGGCATGGTGTGTGTGTGTGAGGGCTTCTGTTTGTGTGCCAGGTGAGAGTGTGTGCGCCTGAGTCGTATGGGTCAGCCATGTGCTTCATGCAATACTTCCTGCACAGCTGCATTTGGCCATAGCAGTATCCCTTCTGCCAACAGTAGACATCTAGCCCAACTGCACGCCAGTTGCCCTTGAAGTGTCACCTTGCCACAACATAGTTGCTTATTTTTCACTGTTCATTCAGTCAGTTTGTTTGCATTCCACCACTTTCACTAGGCATGTCGCTGTCCACTAGTCACATGTCTGACATGGGTATGGTAAAGTGGAGTAACTTTGTTACCTGGATATCATTTGTACACACATGTCCCTGTGCAATTGGACCATTTCAGACTGGCAGCTCCAGGTGAAAAATCTGACCTGTTAGAATTAGAAAAGCGATTACATGCGGGAACTGGACTGAATGAATAGGTGCTGCCCTCCTCTCCATCTTCACTCAATAGCAATGGTACATGCCATCTGTGTGATGGCATGTGTGTTTCACCTGGCAATCACAGGCCAATGTGTGATGCCACTGCCAGGCAGCATGCAGAAAATGTGTTCATCTTCCATCTTGGTGTCATCAGTGTGTGCCATTTGCCTGCACTTCATACGCAGTGAGGGTGCATGCATGGGAGGGTTTTAGTCATGTGGGACATGTGTCAATCAAGTACTGGTTCTCTTGCTTCTCAGCCCTCATTGTGTGCCATGGTGCTAATGCCTGTTTCCATTTCTTTGTTTTCATGTCTTTGCAGGGGAAGACGCACCTGATACTGCTGGGGTTGTGGAGATGGTGCAGACCCAGGAGGGGTCCGAGGGCCGACCAACCACCAGTGAGGGACGTGGTGTGGTGGTGGGGGAGAACCCACAAGTGCTGCAGGTCGTGGTCTCAAGGGGTGTCTCTGGCTGCACCTCCCCCGAGCTGTACTCAGGTGTTGATTCGGATGAGACCTACGTGCCGTCGCAGGTGAGTGTTCCAGGGAGGGATTCTGTTCTGTCTCACCCACCTGCACCAGGGTCAGAACCCTCCATGGGGATGTCAGTGTTGGCAGCTACGCCTTCGGTGGTTACGGATGCAGGGTCACACTCCGCGACATCTGATCCTGTTCCTAGGCCAGCAGATCAGAGGGGGAATGCAGTCCTGCAGCCTCAGGCAGTGCCGGCACAGCAAGGCGCAGTTCGCCTTGCCCCAGACAGGTGTGGTGCCCGCCGACGTGGTGGCCGTACGCCACCCGGCAATACCGCATGGGAGCAATCCATTTACGGTATGGCAACCCAACAGGCTGCATCATCCGAGATGATGGCTCAGGCCATGGATAGGGTGGCCACTTCCATTGTCCCCCCAGAAAGGCTGATGGAGCGACTAGATGAGGCAACCGACTCCATCTGCCAGTCACACAGGGAGGACATGTTGGGGTCCAACAGGGACAGGCGGGCGGCACTGGCGACTCTGCAGGAGGCCATCTCCATTGAGTCCCAGGGCCACAGGGAAGCCCTGAGGCAGGAGCTCCTTCACCTCAGGACGACTCTTGTTGAGCTTGAGGCTTCAACACACCAAAGGACAGAACAGCAGCTGGAGCGTCTCACCCGTACGCTCTCAGCTGAGATGCAGGCAACGAGGGCGGAGGTCCGGGCATCCCGTGAGTTGTTGCATGGGGACCTCCGCACACTCATCCTCCAGAACCAGACCTACCACACCCGCATGCTTACAGCCATGGAGGAGCAGACTAGGGCCTTGCGTGGGCTGCCTCCCATAGTGCAACCACCTCCGGATGCAGCTGCACAGGGTGATGATAGCGACAGCAGTGATACTCCCACAATAGGGTAGCCGTGTGGGCCATGAGCCCATGGAGGTGTTTTATCTTCCCAGGATCCACGCAGGTGGGTTCTGGTGTGTATCCTGTCCTCGGACCTCCTGGGTGGCCTCCCCAACCCCCCCGGGCCCATCAATGGCCATTTTAGATTGTTTATTATTTTTATTTTTATTTTCATTTCTTTTATTCCCAATTTTTTTGGGATGATTTGTTGGCTTCCGTGGTTCCTGTGGGCATACGCTGCATTGTGGCTGGGCACATGCAGGCTTGTAATGTATTTGGTTCAGATGCTTGGGTTTGAGTCACACACACCCCTCCTGCTTCCCGTTTCCATGGGCTTGCAAAGGGTGTGCCCAAGTGACAGTGAATTACACAGTGACGTTGGACTCCCATGAGCTGTGTGGGCAGTCTGTAGTCAATACTGTGTATACATTCCTAGTGCATATTGCTGTTGTGTTGTACACTGCATGTTGCATTGATGTGTAACTCTTCTTCTGTGTCTACCTCCCAATTTGCAGGTCCCTTCCTCATGTCTACACAAGGACCTCTAGTCTGGAGATGGGGTCCATGTTGGCAGCAGTGCACCTACAACTCTACATGGCGCCAACACTGCACAGTTGGTAGTGGTGGGAGTGCAGGCATTTCCAGGTGGTGAGACTACTAATATGTAACATTTGTGATGTCATGTTAATGGTAGTACGTGCTCACGTATGTTGTTGGTCCGGCATTGCTGTGAGCATTTCAGGTGTTGCAGGTTTCTAATAGGGACACTGTACATAGTGAGACTGACGTCATGTTGTGGGGATTACTTTGTTTACCTGCAATTAGCATGACATGGCACGGTGTGTCGTGTGGCGGTGCTGGGGTTGGGTTGGCTGACATGGCACTGTCCTCTTGTTGCATTTTGCAAGTGGGTATTCATTTTAGCTGCTTCAATGTGTAACTTCACAAAACTGCATTGGTGGTGTCTGTGTGGGTAGGGATGCACACATTGTGACGCTTCCAGGTGAACAATCTCAGGCTGATATGGTATTCATGGTTCATTCTCCAGACATTCAGGATCAGTGTCAGGTTGAGTCATCATTGATTGTCAGATGGAATGTGCCAGGGCAGTGTGCACTCCACAGGGGTGTGATTTCTATGTGAAGTAATTAGCCACTAGCTGTGTACGGGCTGCCTCCCCCCGTGCCCTTTCCCCTCCCATGCGCAGCGGCTGTGCATGTGGTTGGGGATGTGGGGCCACCACCATGTCCACGGCCAGGCCCCGGCGTGTTGCAACGTTGTGCAGGACACATGCTGCCACTATGATCCTGCACACTACTGGGGGAGCGTATAACAGCTGCCCGCCAGAACGGTCAAGGGAGCGAAAGCGTGACTTTAGCACTCCGAATGTGCGCTCCACTATGCCCCTGGTTGTAATGTGGGCTGTGTTATATCTTACCTCGGGTGGCGTGGTGGGGTTCCGAATTGGCGTCATCATGTGGGGGCTGAGAGGGTAGGCACTGTCCCCTGTGGAGGTGGTGATTGGTATCATTGGTGGGGTTGTGACCTTGCTCAGTATCCAACATGCATGCATGTGCAGTGGCATACATACTCACCAAGCAGCCATGTATAGCCATGCCGCCCAGCTTCTAGGTCCCGGCTTAGGGTGGACATTCGGTAAATGAAGCTGTCGTGGGTGGAGCCGGGATAGTTGGCATATACTGAGGTGATGATTCCCTTGGCATTACATGCTACCTGCACGTTGATGGAATGCCAGTGCTTGCGGTTCCTATAGATGTGCTCAGATGCCCTGGGGGGACGTAGAGCCACATGGGTGCAGTCGATGGCACCTAGCACTTTGGGGAATCGTGCCACAGCGTAAAAATCCAGGGCGGCAGCATGCCTTTCTGCAGGTGTTCTGGGCAGGTATATGTGCCTGCGGACTGATGGGCGTGCAGTGATGATGTTCAAGACCTGGTGTAGGCAGCGTGACTGGGTGGCCTGTGACACCCCACCCACTATGGCACTTGTCCGCTGAAATGATCCAGTGGCTAAGAAGTGCAGTACATTGAGGACCTTCTCCAGGGGGCTGAGTGCTTGGGAGCACAGGGTGGGTGATGTGAGGTCATCCTCACACTCACTCACCAGGTCCAGTATAATGTGTGGTGGAAACCTGTACCTCCCATACACCTGGTCATCAGGCATCCCGAAAAGGCTGGTTCTGGGTGTGAATATTCTGGCCCTGACTATCCTCCTCCTCCTCCTTTGGTAGCCCACTGCCACTGCTGCTAGGAACGGTATGTTCATCCTGGCGTCTGAGCTTGTTATTGTTAAAGTCCGCAAATTTATGCTTTGCGCGTGTTCTAGGCGAGCGTGTGACCGGCGCACCCCTGGAATCCAGTTCACAGTCCAATAGCGTGTGGAAATTCACACGCACCACAGGATACAGGTTCGCTGACCTACTTGCGTGTGTAAGTGCCCGTGCACCCATGAAATACACGTACATAGGCCAATCGCGTGTACGCGCACTTTTGTCCAATTACACGCGATGACACTCTGACGTGCAGTATTTCCACGTGTGCTCCGTCATCACGTACTGAGTGGGGAACACCCGTGCGGGTCACGTCACAGACGCGCTTACGCGCTGAGGGACTCTGGTCCAATAGTATCGCGTATGCGTGCTGACGCGCTTACGCGCTAAGGGCCTTTCCTCGGATTTCACGCTGACGTGCAGGATTTTCACGTGCCAAATCACTCCGTATCAAGCTGGCCACGCGAAAACATACGGAAGACCACGCTCCTGCCCAGTAGGCCGAGTTACTGCCCCCCAGTGCCCCGAGCAGCCTCCCACGTGCCATCTGCTGCTGCCTGCCTGCCTGCCTGCCTGCTGCCACCGTGCCCTGCCATTTGGTGCCTGCACATCAGCCATCTGCAGGGGTCCAGTTGCTGTGTCCACCCCTGCTGGAACTGAAGACTCCCCACTGGGATTACATCACTCCACAGCCCAGCCCCAGGACCCAGTTGCCCACCCACACCTGCCTCTGGGGTTGCCATGTCGGGCACTTCCACATCTGGCACCAGTGGCAACCCCAGGCCAGAGGGGCAGAGGGGCACCAGCTTCACTGACAACGAAGTTGGTGTCCTGGTGGAGCATGTCCTGGGGCAGTATGATGCCCTCTTTGGATCGTCCCGCGCCAGCAAGGAAGGACGGGAGAGGATCTGGGCCGACTGTGTGGTTGCCATCAACGCGGAGGGGGTGGCAACCCGCAACGTCCTGAAGATCAAGAAGCGCTGGGAGGACTTGAGGTCCAGGACACTTGTGAAGGGCCGGCGCCTCGTGGAGGGGGGCCGGGGCCGCATGAGTTCCATCCAGATGAGGGTCCTGGAACGCGTACGCCCAGCGCTCCACGCCCAGAATCTTGAGAGGGAGGCCCGTCTGGAGTTGAGCGGTAAGTGTCCAAGCATTACTGTGTGAGACAGGGCATGTTGCGGTGTGCTGGTTCTATGATACTTGCCTGTATGTGTGCCATAGGCCATGTATGCATGTATGTGTGCAGGGACATCATGGTAATGCATGTGCGACCAGTGATGTGTGACCCACATGGTTGTTGCATGTGTTCAAATGCCGCATGGGGAGCCCTATGCAGATTTTGAACATGAGAGCATGCCAGTCTCTGTACCTGGACATGGGTGGGGGTGAGGGATGGGTGCTGATGCCAGGTACATATATGGTAGCCATGTCTGTGTGCCTGACCTGCGTGTCTGTGACTTGTGCATGCCATGGATGCATGACACATGTGTGTGACAATGCACAGATTCAGTGAAGCAGCCAAATTACCCTTGTATCCGCTGTGTTTGGTGTGTTTGGGGCCAGATGGATGTGACTGAGGTGAAGTGTGTGCATGTGATAGGCATGAGCCATGATGCATGTGAGTTACATATCATTGAATGTTTCAAGAGTCCATTGGACATGCATGGAAATGTCCATGGCATGCACCATGCCTGTTACTGTGTGTGTTTTGCCTGGACTGACCCATGTGTTGTGGAGGGACATGATGGAAGTGTACTTTGACAGTGGTGCTCATCTGCTATTGCTTCCTGTCTAGGGGACCATTGTACAGTGCCCTGATGCTTGTGTTCTTTGTCTCCGTCTACGCAGCGGCTAGTGAAGAAGAGGGCGGAGACGGCGCTGTGGAGCAAGGCGGCGGGGATGCCCCCACAGCTGCAGCGGAAGGGGTGGGTGAGCCCCCACAGGGGCCTGCTACGGTGGGAGACGGTGAGGAGCCATCCAGGTTGGTGGTTTGCACAGAGGAGGAGGAGGCCGCCACTGGGGCACACATGGGGCCTGGTGGGGGCATCCCTGCTGGTGCAAGTGGTGCAGTCCAGGGCCAGGGGCAGGAGGCAGCACAGGTCACCGTGGAGGGGCCTGTGCATGTCGCTGTCCCTGACCCTGTGAGTGCACCACCATGCACCAGCAGGGATGCCCCGTCCCAGGCCCATCCGCAGGTAGAAGGGATGTCCATGTCACCTGACTCCACTCCACCTGCGGACGTGGGAACCCCTGGCCGTGTGGAGAAGGTCCTGATTGGGGTCGCGATGCGCACGGCTGTGATTCGTGATGCCGTGCGTGCTTCCCGGGAGGAGGACGCACGTCATCACGAAGTGCACCGTGCCGACGTGGCCCAATTGGGATCGGCCATGTTCGGGGGTTTCCTGCATGTGTTGTCCAATCTGGCGGCCCTCTCCTCCTCTGTGCAGGCTATACACCAGTCGTTCTCCTTGCCGTCTTCTGGCCCAGATGCCACCAGGGCCCCCTGTGGACCTGCCCCGACCAATGCAGCCAGCTCGGTGGGGATCCCATCCCTGCCACAGTTGGGAGTCGGAGGTCCAGCAGGGGTGGACAACACAGCAACTGGACCCCAGCAGATGGAAGATGTGACAGCATCATCGGGCAGGGCACGTGCACGACGGCGTCGGTGGTTTCCATCAGCCTGGATGCCGTCGTGCTGGCAGAGGCAGTGGCGTCGGAGGCAGCAGCAGGCTCGACGTGGGAGGCATCATGGCTCGGGGCCTTCAAGATCAGAGGGGCAGGCATCGGCCGGAGGGCAGGGCAACCCTGGGATGGTGGTGTCTTCCGTGTGGGAGCAGTTGGTCCAGCGGATAGGTGCGGAGCGGCAGCGGGCGGAAGAGGAGCGGCTCACCATGGTCAGGGCGGAGTTCTCCATGCGTCGGGCGTTGAGGCGGGCTGAGTGCCTCGAGGAAGCTCGCAGGGAGTTTGAGCTGGACATGGGGTTATCCCTGCGAGACCTCGGGGCCAGGACAGAGTCCTGCCTCCAGGACATCGACATGGAGTTCGATGATGCCCTGGCCAGCAACATCCCCGAGTGAGCCGCAGGACTTGCCCGCTGCCTTTGTATATAGTTATTTAGTTAGTTAGTGTTAGGTTTCCTTTATTAATTTTTTGTATTTTTGGACCGCTCGGACAATGGCCACTTTTTTGTATATATTATTTTCATTAGGTAGTAGTAGGTTTCATTTATGGTGTTGGGCTCATGGACCCTGGAATTTTCGTGTATATAGTTTGCTTTTTGAAGAAACATTTTTTTATTAATTATTGTGCTCACCATGAGGAAATGGTTTTTCATTATTTTACTTACACATGATTTTGCTTTGGACAACATTTGTTTTTGGATTACTTTGTTTTTTTTATTTTTACATTTGTTCTCGGACATGGACCACTTATTTTGTTATCCCCATTGTTGTATGTTTGATTTTTTTACTTATTTTTCATCTTTAATACATGTTTTTTTAACTTTCACTTGTGGTATTTTCTCATTGGTTTCATACATGTCATGATATGGGTTTTGACATTCACTTGCAACCATTGTGTATGTGTGTGTGACGGACATGTGTTCATTTACAGACTTGCCATTGGGGTTGTATCATGTAATTGCATTCACTATGTGGGTGGATGCAATCCTTGCCTGGGTGTTTGTGCTGGGTATGCTGGCCATTACTGCCATGATTGAGTATCGTCAGGACCTGGGGGCAGGGGGACATGTGTGGGTGCCTGGTGGAGGGTGCCCCTGCACTGCTGGCGTGTGGGGGGTGGTGGGAGACATGAGTGGGGGCCTGGTGGAGGGTGGCCCTGGTGGCTGGGGGTGGTGGGTGACATGAATGGGGGCCTGGTGGAGGGTGCCCCTGGTGGCTGGGGGGTGGGGGTGGTGGGTGACATGAGTGGGGGCCTGGTGGAGGGTGCCCCTGCACTGCTGGGGTGTGGGGGTGGTGGGAGACATGAGTGGGGGCCTGGTGGAGGCTGCCCCTGCACTGCTGGGGTGTGGGGGTGGTGGGAGACATGAGTGGGGGCCTGGTGGAGGGTGCCCCTGCACTGCTGGGGTGTGGGGGTGGTGGGAGACATGAGTGGGGGCCTGGTGGAGGGTGACCCTGGTGGCTGGGGGGTGGGGGTGGTGGGAGACATGAGTGGGGGTCTGGTGGAGGGTGACCCTGGTGGCTGGGGGGTGGTGGGTGACATGAGTGGGGGCCTGGTGGAGGCTGCCCCTGCACTGCTGGGGTGTGGGGGTGGTGGGAGACATGAGTGGGGGCCTGGTGGAGGGTGACCTTGGTGGCTGGGGGGTGGGGGTGGTGGGAGACATGGGTGGGGGCCTGGTGGAGGGTGACCCTGGTGGCTGGGGGGTGGGGGGTGGTGGGTGACATGAGTGGGGGCCTGGTGGAGGGTGACCCTGGTGGCTGGGGGGTGGGGGTGGTGGGTGACATGAGTGGGGGCCTGGTGGAGGCTGCCCCTGCACTGCTGGGGTGTGGGGGTGGTGGGAGACATGAGTGGGTGCCTGGTGGAGGCTGCCCCTGCACTGCTGGGTTGTGGGGGTGGTGGGAGACATGAGTGGGGGCCTGGTGGAGGGTGCCCCTGCACTGCTGGTGTGTGGGGGTGGTGGGAGACATGAGTGGGGGCCTGGTGGAGGGTGACCCTGGTGGCTGGGGGGTGGGGGTGGTGGGAGACATGAGTGGGGGCCTGGTGGAGGGTGACCCTGGTGGCTGGGGGGTGGGGGTGGTGGGTGACATGAGTGGGGGCCTGGTGGAGGCTGCCCCTGCACTGCTGGGGTGTGGGGGTGGTGGGAGACATGAGTGGGGGCCTGGTGGAGGCTGCCCCTGCACTGCTGGGGTGTGGGGGTGGTGGGAGACATGAGTGGGGGCCTGGTGGAGGGTGCCCCTGCACTGCTGGTGTGTGGGGGTGGTGGGAGACATGAGTGGGGGCCTGGTGGAGGGTGACCCTGGTGGCTGGGGGGTTGGGGTGGTGGGAGACATGAGTGGGGGCCTGGTGGAGGGTGACCCTGGTGGCTGGGGGGTGGGGGTGGTGGGTGACATGAGTGGGGGCCTGGTGGAGGGTGCCCCTGCACTGCTGGGGTGTGGGGGTGGTGGGAGACATGAGTGGGGGCCTGGTGGAGGGTGACCCTGGTGGCTGGGGGGTGGGGGTGGTGGGTGACATGAGTGGGGGCCTGGTGGAGGGTGACCCTGGTGGCTGGGGGGTGGGGGTGGTGGGTGACATGAGTGGGGGCCTGGTGGAGGGTGACCCTGGTGGCTGGGGGGTGGGGGTGGTGGGAGACATGGGTGGGGGCCTGGTGGAGGGTGACCCTGGTGGGCTGGGGGGTGGGGGTGGTGAGTGACATGAGTGGGGCCTGGTGGAGGCTGCCCCTGCACTGCTGGGGTGTGGGGGTGGTGGGAGACATGAGTGGGGGCCTGGTGGAGGGTGACCCTGGTGGCTGGGGGGTGGGGGTGGTGGGTGACATGAGTGGGGGCCTGGTGGAGGGTGACCCTGGTGGCTGGGGGGTGGGGGTGGTGGGTGACATGAGTGGGGGCCTGGTGGAGGGTGACCCTGGTGGCTGGGGGGTGGGGGTGGTGGGTGACATGAGTGGGGGCCTGGTGGAGGGTGACCCTGGTGGCTGGGGGGTGGGGGTGGTGGGAGACATGGGTGGGGGCCTGGTGGAGGGTGACCCTGGTGGCTGGGGGGTGGGGGTGGTGGGTGACATGAGTGGGGGCGTGGTGGAGGCTGTCCCTGCACTGCTGGGGTGTGGGGGTGGTGGGAGACATGAGTGGGGGCCTGGTGGAGGGTGCCCCTGCACTGCTGGTGTGTGGGGGTGGTGGGAGACATGAGTGGGGGCCTGATGGAGGGTGACCCTGGTGGCTGGGGGGTGGGGGTGGTGGGAGACATGAGTGGGGGCCTGGTGGAGGGTGCCCCTGCACTGCTGGTGTGTGGGGGTGGTGGGAGACATGAGTGAGGGCCTGGTGGAGGGTGACCCTGGTGGCTGGGGGGTGGGGGTGGTGGGAGACATGAGTGGGGGCCTGGTGGAGGGTGACCCTGGTGGCTGGGGGGTGGGGGTGGTGGGAGACATGGGTGGGGCCTGGTGGAGGGTGACCCTGGTGGCTGGGGGTGGGGGTGGTGGGTGACATGAGTGGGGGCCTGGTGGAGGCTGCCCCTGCACTGCTGGGGTGTGGGGGTGGTGGGAGACATGAGTGGGGGCCTGGTGGAGGCTGCCCCTGCACTGCTGGGGTGTGGGGGTGGTGGGAGACATGAGTGGGGGCCTGGTGGAGGGTGCCCCTGCACTGCTGGTGTGTGGGGGTGGTGGGAGACATGAGTGGGGGCCTGGTGGAGGGTGACCCTGGTGGCTGGGGGGTGGGGGTGGTGGGAGACATGGGTGGGGGCCTGGTGGAGGGTGACCCTGGTGGCTGGGGGGTGGGGGTGGTGAGTGACATGAGTGGGGGCCTGGTGGAGGCTGCCCCTGCACTGCTGGGGTGTGGGGGTGGTGGGAGACATGAGTGGGGGCCTGGTGGAGGGTGACCCTGGTGGCTGGGGGGTGGGGGTGGTGGGTGACATGAGTGGGGGCCTGGTGGAGGGTGACCCTGGTGGCTGGGGGGTGGGGGTGGTGGGTGACATGAGTGGGGGCCTGGTGGAGGGTGACCCTGGTGGCTGGGGGGTGGGGGTGGTGGGTGACATGAGTGGGGGCCTGGTGGAGGGTGACCCTGGTGGCTGGGGGGTGGGGGTGGTGGGTGACATGAGTGGGGGCCTGGTGGAGGGTGACCCTGGTGGCTGGGGGGTGGGGGTGGTGGGAGACATGGGTGGGGGCCTGGTGGAGGGTGACCCTGGTGGCTGGGGGGTGGGGGTGGTGGGTGACATGAGTGGGAGCGTGGTGGAGGCTGTCCCTGCACTGCTGGGGTGTGGGGGTGGTGGGAGACATGAGTTGGGGCCTGGTGGAGGCTGCCCCTGCACTGCTGGGGTGTGGGGGTGGTGGGAGACATGAGTGGGGGCCTGGTGGAGGGTGCCCCTGCACTGCTGGTGTGTGGGGGTGGTGGGAGACATGAGTGGGGGCCTGATGGAGGGTGACCCTGGTGGCTGGGGGGTGGGGGTGGTGGGAGACATGAGTGGGGGCCTGGTGGAGGGTGCCCCTGCACTGCTGGTGTGTGGGGGTGGTGGGAGACATGAGTGAGGGCCTGGTGGAGGGTGACCCTGGTGGCTGGGGGGTGGGGGTGGTGGGAGACATGAGTGGGGGCCTGGTGGAGGGTGACCCTGGTGGCTGGGGGGTGGGGGTGGTGGGAGACATGGGTGGGGGCCTGGTGGAAGGTGACCCTGGTGGCTGGGGGGTGGGGGTGGTGGGTGACATGAGTGGGGGCCTGGTGGAGGCTGCCCCTGCACTGCTGGGGTGTGGGGGTGGTGGGAGACATGAGTGGGGGCCTGGTGGAGGCTGCCCCTGCACTGCTGGGGTGTGGGGGTGGTGGGAGACATGAGTGGGGGCCTGGTGGAGGGTGCCCCTGCAATGCTGGTGTGTGGGGGTGGTGGGAGACATGAGTGGGGGCCTGGTGGAGGGTGACCCTGGTGGCTGGGGGGTGGGGGTGGTGGGAGACATGAGTGGGGGCCTGGTGGAGGGTGCCCCTGCACTGCTGGTGTGTGGGGGTGGTGGGAGACATGAGTGGCGGCCTGGTGGAGGGTGACCCAGGTGGCTGGGGTGTGGGGGTGGTGGGAGACATGAGTGGGGGCCTGGTGGAGGCTGCCCCTGCACTGCTGGGGTGTGGGGGTGGTGGGAGACATGAGTGGGGGCCTGGTGGAGGGTGCCCCTGCACTGCTGGTGTGTGGGGGTGGTGGGAGACATGAGTGGGGGCCTGGTGGAGGGTGACCTTGGTGGCTGGGGGGTGGGGGTGGTGGGAGACATGGGTGGGGGCTTGGTGGAGGGTGACCCTGGTGGCTGGGGGGTGGGGGTGGTGGGTGACATGAGTGGGGGCCTGGTGGAGGGTGACCCTGGTGGCTGGGGGGTGGGGGTGGTGGGTGACATGAGTGGGGGCCTGGTGGAGGGTGACCCTGGTGGCTGGGGGGTGGGGGTGGTGGGAGACATGGGTGGGGGCCTGGTGGAGGGTGACCCTGGTGGCTGGGGGGTGGGGGTGGTGGGAGACATGGGTGGGGGCCTGGTGGAGGGTGACCCTGGTGGCTGGGGGGTGGGGGTGGTGGGTGACATGAGTGGGGGCCTGGTGGAGGCTGCACCTGCACTGCTGGGGTGTGGGGGTGGTGGGAGACATGAGTGGGGGCCTGGTGGAGGCTGCCCCTGCACTGCTGGGGTGTGGGGGTGGTGGGAGACATGAGTGGGGGCCTGGTGGAGGGTGCCCCTGCACTGCTGGTGTGTGGGGGTGGTGGGAGACATGAGTGGGGGCCTGGTGGAGGGTGACCCTGGTGGCTGGGGGGTGGGGGTGGTGGGAGACATGGGTGGGGGCCTGGTGGAGGGTGACCCTGGTGGCTGGGGGGTGGGGGTGGTGAGTGACATGAGTGGGGGCCTGGTGGAGGCTGCCCCTGGTCTGCTGGGGTGTGGGGGTGGTGGGAGACATGAGTGGGGGCCTGGTGGAGGGTGACCCTGGTGGCTGGGGGGTGGGGGTGGTGGGTGACATGAGTGGGGGCCTGGTGGAGGGTGACCCTGGCGCTGGGGGGTGGGGGTGGTGGGTGACATGAGTGGGGGCCTGGTGGAGGGTGACCCTGGTGGCTGGGGGGTGGGGGTGGTGGGTGACATGAGTGGGGGCCTGGTGGAGGGTGACCCTGGTGGCTGGGGGGTGGGGGTGGTGGGTGACATGAGTGGGGGCCTGGTGGAGGGTGACCCTGGTGGCTGGGGGGTGGGGGTGGTGGTAGACATGGGTGGGGGCCTGGTGGAGGGTGACCCTGGTGGCTGGGGGGTGGGGGTGGTGGGTGACATGAGTGGGGGCGTGGTGGAGGCTGTCCCTGCACTGCTGGGGTGTGGGGGTGGTGGGAGACATGAGTTGGGGCCTGGTGGAGGCTGCCCCTGCACTGCTGGGGTGTGGGGGTGGTGGGAGACATGAGTGGGGGCCTGGTGGAGGGTGCCCCTGCACTGCTGGTGTGTGGGTGTGGTGGGAGACATGAGTGGGGGCCTGATGGAGGGTGACCCTGGTGGCTGGGGGGTGGGGGTGGTGGGAGACATGAGTGGGGGCCTGGTGGAGGGTGCCCCTGCACTGCTGGTGTGTGGGGGTGGTGGGAGACATGAGTGAGGGCCTGGTGGAGGGTGACCCTGGTGGCTGGGGGGTGGGGGTGGTGGGAGACATGAGTGGGGGCCTGGTGGAGGGTGACCCTGGTGGCTGGGGGGTGGGGGTGGTGGGAGACATGGGTGGGGGCCTGGTGGAAGGTGACCCTGGTGGCTGGGGGGTGGGGGTGGTGGGTGACATGAGTGGGGGCCTGGTGGAGGCTGCCCCTGCACTGCTGGGGTGTGGGGGTGGTGGGAGACATGAGTGGGGGCCTGGTGGAGGCTGCCCCTGCACTGCTGGGGTGTGGGGGTGGTGGGAGACATGAGTGGGGGCCTGGTGGAGGGTGCCCCTGCACTGCTGGTGTGTGGGGGTGGTGGGAGACATGAGTGGGGGCCTGGTGGAGGGTGACCCTGGTGGCTGGGGGGTGGGGGTGGTGGGAGACATGAGTGGGGGCCTGGTGGAGGGTGCCCCTGCACTGCTGGTGTGTGGGGGTGGTGGGAGACATGAGTGGCGGCCTGGTGGAGGGTGACCCAGGTGGCTGGGGTGTGGGGGTGGTGGGAGACATGAGTGGGGGCCTGGTGGAGGCTGCCCCTGCACTGCTGGGGTGTGGGGGTGGTGGGAGACATGAGTGGGGGCCTGGTGGAGGGTGCCCCTGCACTGCTGGTGTGTGGGGGTGGTGGGAGACATGAGTGGGGGCCTGGTGGACGGTGACCTTGGTGGCTGGGGGGTGGGGGTGGTGGGAGACATGGGTGGGGGCCTGGTGGAGGGTGACCCTGGTGGCTGGGGGGTGGGGGTGGTGGGTGACATGAGTGGGGGCCTGGTGGAGGGTGACCCTGGTGGCTGGGGGGTGGGGGTGGTGGGTGACATGAGTGGGGGCCTGGTGGAGGGTGACCCTGGTGGCTGGGGGCTGGGGGTGGTGGGAGACATGGGTGGGGGCCTGGTGGAGGGTGACCCTGGTGGCTGGGGGGTGGGGGTGGTGGGGGACATGAGTTGGACATGGGTGGGGGCCTGCTGGCAGGTGCCCCACAGTGCTGGGGGGTGGGGGTGCAAGGGGACATGAGTTGGTGTTCATTAGTTCAAGGAGACATGTGCCTTTGCTGGGGGGCATGCCCATGTTGGGTGGGCTGCCTGCGGGACATGACCAGGGATGCAGGGTAGTCCCCTGTGGTGTGGGCTGCCTGCAGGGGCCGTGGAGGGTGTACAGGGTACACCTGGGAGGACCCACACTGTCAAATCACATGTGGGACTCCCCGGCACCCCTGAAATACACGTACCGTGCAGAAATTGCGTGTAAAAGTTCCCGCGCACCCCTGAAATACATGCGCACAGGCTATTCGCGTGTGGAACTTGCCGCGCACCCCTGAAATACACGCGCCCAGGCTATTCGCGTGTAAAACTTCCCGCGCACCCCTGAAATACACGCGCACAGGCTATTCGCGTGTGGAACTTCCCGCGCACCCCTGAAATACACGTAGCCCGCTCCCCCAGGCCCGATCGCGTGTGAAAGTTCACGCGAACCCCTGAAATACACGTAGCACGCTCACCCAGGCCCGATCGCGTGAGAAACTTTACACGAACCCCTGAAATACACGTAGTCCGCTCCCCCAGGCCCGATCGCGTGAATGACTTCACGCGCACCCCTGAAATACACGCGCCCAGGCTATTCGCGTGTGGAACTTCCCGCGCACCCCTCAAATACACGCGCCCAGGCTATTTGCGTGTGGAACTTCCCGCGCACCCCTCAAATACAGGCGCCCAGGCTATTCGCGTGTGGAACTTCCCGCGCACCCCTGAAATACACGCGCCCAGGCTATTTGCGTGTGGAACTTCCCGCGCACCCCTCAAATACAGGCGCCCAGGCTATTCGCGTGTGGAACTTCCCGCGCACCCCTGAAATACACGCGCCCAGGATATTCGCGTGTGGAACTTCTCACGCACCCCTGGAATACACGTAGCCCGCTCCCCCAGGCCCGATCGCGTGAGGAACTTCACGCGAACCCCTGTAATACACGTAGCCCGCTCCCCCAGGCCCGATCGCGTGTGAAAGTTCACGCGAACCCCTGAAATACACGTAGCACGCGTGAGAAACTTCACGCGAACCCCTGAAATACACGTAGCCCGCTCCCCCAGGCCCGATCGCGTGAATGACTTCACGCGCACCCCTGAAATACACGCGCCCAGGTTATTCGCGTGTGGAACTTCCCGCGCACCCCTCAAATACACGCGCCCAGGCTATTTGCGTGTGGAACTTCCCGCGCACCCCTCAAATACAGGCGCCCAGGCTATTCGCGTGTGGAACTTCCCGCGCACCCCAGAAATACACGCGCCCAGGCTATTTGCTTGTGGAACTTCCCGCGCACCCCTCAAATACAGGCGCCCAGGCTATTCGCGTCTGGAACTTCCCGCGCACCCCTGAAATACACGCACCCAGGCTATTCGCGTGTGGAACTTCTCACGCACCCCTGGAATACACGTAGCCCGCTCCCCCAGGCCCGATCGCGTGAGGAACTTCATGCGAACCCCTGTAATACACGTAGCCCGCTCCCCCAGGCCCGATCGCGTGTGAAACTTCACGCGAACCCCTGAAATACACGTAGCACGCTCCCCCAGGCCCGATCGCGTGAGAAACTTCACGCGAACCACTGAAATACACATAGCCCGCTCCCCCAGGCCCGATCGCGTGAATGACTTCAGCACGTACCCTGCTGAAATCGCGTGTGAGACTTCCCGCGCACCCCGGTATACACGCACACGTATGTTTTGTCAGCGGGTGTCCGTGTTTGTGGGTACCCCTTTGCACGTCATTTTTCCTGGAGGGCCACAGTATGGGACATTCATCATGGCAGTATATAGGTGCTATTTGTTGGCGCACCTTTTGGCGCACATTTCTTACAGCCGCAGAGACGCTACCGCCTGCTTTCTTGTGGCGGTCGTGTTTGTGCCTGTGCGCTGGTTTGAGCGTGCGCTTTTTTCCCCTATTCTATTCCATGAATACGTGTTGTAGGCGAGCGTGTGGGCGTTCCGCGCACTTGTGCCCTGTACTTCCCCCGTGATGCCCACGTTTTGGCAAGTTGTTCCCCATTCCGAGTGTTACGCCCGTGTTCTGCCTACTTTTGTTGCGTGCGCCGCGCTATGTGCGAATTTCGCTGTGGCCTGTGCGATTTTCGCTGTGACCTGGCGCACGCTGTTAGATGGCCTGTGCGCCAACGTGCGCCGCGCACTTTTTTATCGCACATCCGCTGGTTTTCTCACGCACGTCCTTCCATGAATCGACGTGCGCTGCTTTTCGTGCGATTTTCGCACTTGCACTGCGATTTTCGCTATTCCACTGCGAATCGCACGTTTTTGCCCACTTGCGCCGCGCTAATTATTCCATGAATCGGCCTCTAAATGTTTAAAAAATGAGATTCTACGTTTCTTTTGTCCACAGAGACATTTAAGAATGTAGGACTCCAGGGATTTAAAGAACGCAATAGGAAAGGAAATAGGGAGCATGTATAAAATGTAAAATACAATTGAAGCGATCATCGATTTAATAGATTCAAGCCTTCCCCACCATGACAGATAAAGCGGGGACCATGAACTAGTGATATCCTTAACGCTAGCCATACAATTTGCTTTATTTTGTTATATAATATCTTGAATAGCGGACGCTATAGGGATACCAAAATATTTAATACCTGCGGGACACCATTTTGTTCCAAAACTTGAGCAGTGATGCTTGGTACAATGTATATTTAATGGCTGGATTTTTCATTTATCTGTGTTAAGTTTATACCCAGAAGCTAAAGAACATTGAGGGATAGTGTGAAGTAAATGATGCAGAAATGAGTCAGTTATGTTTAGAAGTAATAAAACATCATCTGCATTCGCAGCGGTCTTAATCTGAATATCCCCATTTTGAATATCAGTTATATTTTCTTCTTGTCTGATTGCCTCTAGGAATGGTTCCGTGCAAGAATAAAAAGGAGGGGGGAAACTGGACAACCTTGCTGGGTACCTCTGCGCAGAGAAAAAGAAGTGGACATATAACCATTTATAAAAAACTGCTATAGTGTGGTTGGAGTACAGTACTTTAACTACAGAAATGAAAGGGTCAGGAATGCCATGCCATATAGGAGCCTTAAACATATAATTCCACTATACCCTATCAAATGTTTTTTTCTGCATCAAGTGCTATAGTCGCGTATGGATTTGTAGATTTCTGAATGATCTTAAGGATATTAGTCAAGAGTCTAATATTAACTTATGATAACCACCCTTTGACATAACTTACCTGATTGTTTTTAATTAGATTTGGAAGAAATGGATTAAGTCTATTAGCAAGAATTTTAGGGAAGATTTCACAATCAGTATTATCTAGGGATATGGGTCTATAGTTTTGGACCAATTCAGTATCTTTGTTCGGTTTAGGGAATGCAATAAGCATTGCTTCTGAAAAAGACCCTGTGTTTTTTTCATTGGAAATGAAATAAGTATAATGTTCAGTAAGCTTGGGCACCAACAGATCATTAAAGTGAGCAAAGAAGTCAATTGGAAAGCCATCTGGGCCGGGAGCTTTACCTTTTTTGAGGTCTTTCATAGCCTTATATATTTCACTTGCATGTATGGGAGCATTTAATATTTGGAAGTTAGTGTTTACATATGAGTCATGATGTATATGTCTAAGGAAGTCTGAAGCATGAGTACTATTGGGTAATACTTCCAAGGAATAGAATCCTTGATAGAATTTAGAAAAAACTAGTGAAATGTAGTAAGGACTCCGTTTCCATAATGATCTTTAATCACTGCAATCTTAGCTTTATCCTTTCCAGTTTGCGTTTAGAAGCTACTGATTTGATAGATTTACTGGAGAACTGATACATTTTTGATTTGTACTTTAGGAGGTTGAATGCCATATGGTATTTTATAAATTCTGGAAAGCCAACTCCACCATTCGCTCTAGGAACTTTACGTTTAAATAATGAGATTCTATGTTTCTTTTGTCCACAGAGACATTTAAGAATGTAGGACTCCAGGGATTTAAAGAACGCAATAGGAAAGGAAATAGGGAGCATGTATAAAATGTAAAATACAAATGAAGCGATCATCGATTTAACAGATTCAAGCCTTCCCCACCATGGCAGATAAAGCGGGGACCATGAACTAGTGATATCCTTAACGCTAGCCATACAATTTGCTTTATTTTGTTATATAATATCCTTAATAGAGGACGCTATATGGATACCAAAATATTTAATACCTGCGGGACACCATTTTGTTCCAAAACTTGAGCAGTGATGCGTGGTACAATGTATATTTAATGGCTGGATTTTTGATTTATCTGTGTTAAGTTTATACCCAGAAGCTAAAGAACATTGAGGGATAGTGTGAAGTAAATGATGCAGAAATTAGTCAGTTATGTTTAGAAGCAGTAAAACATCATCTGCATACGCAGCGGTCTTAATCTGAATATCCCCATATTGAATATCAGTTATATTTTCTTCTTGTCTGATTGCCTCTAGGAATGGTTCCGTGCAAGAATAAAAAGGAGGGGGGAAACTGGACAACCTTGCCGAGTACCTCTGCGCAGAGAAAAAGAAGTGGACATATAACCATTTATAAAAACTGCTATAGTGTGGTTGGAGTACAGTACTTTAACTACATAAATGAAAGGGTCAGGAATGCCATGCCATATAGGAGCCTTAAACATATAATTCCACTATACCCTATCAAATGTTTTTTCTGCATCAAGTGCCATAGTCGCGTATGGATTTGTAGATTTCTGAATGATCTTAAGGATATTAGTCAAGAGTCTAATATTAACTTATGATAACCACCCTTTGACATAACTTACCTGATTGTTTTTAATTAGATTTGGAAGAAATGGATTAAGTCTATTAGCAAGAATTTTAGGGAAGATTTCACAATCAGTATTACCTAGGGATATGGAGCAATTCAGGATCTTTGTTGGGTTTAGGGAATGCAATAAGC
The DNA here is from genome assembly GCF_040938575.1 of Ambystoma mexicanum. Lineage (NCBI taxonomy): Eukaryota > Metazoa > Chordata > Amphibia > Caudata > Ambystomatidae > Ambystoma > Ambystoma mexicanum. The sequence goes on along the minus strand of NC_090937.1, from coordinate 1,491,191,572 downwards.
ATTGCTTCTGAAAAAGACCCTGTGTTTTTTTCATTGGAAATGAAATAAGTATAATGTTCAGTAAGCTTGGGCAGCAACAGATCATTAAACTGAGCAAAGAAGTCAATTGGAAAGCCGCCTGGGCCGGGAGCTTCACCTTTTGTGAGGTCTTTCATAGCCTTATATATTTCACTTGCATGTATGGGAGCATTTAATATTTGGAAGTTAGTGTTTACATATGAGTCATGATGTATATGTCTAAGGAAGTCTGAAGCATGAGTACTATTGGGTAATACGTCCAAAGAATAGAATCCTTGATAGAATTTAGAAAAAACTAGTGAAATGTAGTAAGGAGTCTGTTTCCATAATGATCTTTAATCACTGCAATCTTAGCTTTATCCTTTGCAGTTTGCGTTTAGAAGCTACTTATTTGATAGATTTACTGATACATTATTGATTTGTACTTTAGGAGGTTGAGACAGGAATACTGTGTAGCCAAGCGATTGTACTGAATCCTAAGTTTAGTTATTTTTGGGAGAATTAAAGCAGTGTTGGTGCGTATGTATTCAGACTCTAGATATTTAATTATCCTAACGATATCTTCTGTTTCTTGTTTGTTTTATCTTTTAAATAGCAGTGTAAGAAATGATGTGACCTCGTAATACAGCTTTATAGCAGTCCCAGTTTTTATCAATGGATGTTTCTACATTAAGATTTTGGTAGAAGAAATGGGCATGCTGTTGCTGAATACATTTAGTAAATTGTTCATCTTTCAAGAGGGTTGAGTTAAATCTCCATCTATTATGTGTATGTATTTTGTATAGATTGGATAGTTGCATGATCTGACAAAGTTATAGATTCTATCTTAGCATCTAACAAGCAATTAGTCATAGATTTGGAAATAAAAACATAATCAATTCTTGAAAGGAGTTGTGAGGAGGGCAGTAGAATGTATATTCCATATCGGAAGGATGAACCAAACGCCATGTATCAGAAAGGCCTCATTCGGAAACAAAGTTTACAAATTGCAAGTGAGAATTCATTTTTTTTTAATGTACATTTGATTTCTTATCAAGAAGCGGGTCCATGATCTCATTACAGTCGCCACACACAATGAGGTTTGGTAGGGCCATATACATTTAAAATATAGTATTCAGTAGAATCAGTAGGAAGCTTAACCAAAACTCATCTTCCCACCTCGTCAAATTCTGTGGAGATAACCTTATATTGCCTATGCTTATCGATAAGGGTAATAATTCAATTTTTCCTTCCAAATGCTGCACTCAAAAAGATTTGTTCCAACCATAGACGCTTCAGTTTAGCGGCTTCTGCTTGAGAGAGGTGAGATTTTTGTAGACATGCTATGGACGATTTGCCCTGTTAAGATGGGAGATCATTTTCTGCCATTTGATAGGGTTATGAAGTCTTTTAACGTTCCAAGAAGCTATGTTAAATGACATAGGTAGCTGTCAGGAAGGTATAAGCAAGCTCATAGTCCATATTAACAGAATGTTGCATGAATAGACTAACATAAGAGAAACATGAGAAAAAGGGGAGGATAAACAAAGTTGACATGGAATTTTGTATTTTGCAGGAAAACCAAAAAATGATGATGAAAGTAGTGGCTAACCGGAATCAGCCACTCCAAAACATGGTGCAGTTGGAATGGTAAGTAGTTGGGGTGCAGATCCAGATGGGCTCAACCAATGCCCCACTTTGGTTAGATTATCATGAAATATAAGATATTTTCAGTATGAAGTCCTCTTCATGTAGGTTGTCTTGATGTGTCCATGTCTTCCCTTCTGTGGCTCTGAATAAAGTTGCATAGGTCAGCCGGATTCAGGAATGTGAACATATTGCCATTCAGGGTAATCTTTAGAGAAGCTGGATGGATGATTCCATATCTGGTGTTAGTTGCCTAAGAGCTGGCCTAAACATCAAAAGTTATTTTCTCTTTTCTGCAGTGGCGTTGGAGACATCTTGAGGTATACAAATCTTGGTACCTTCCCACACAAGTTGGGTTCTTTGGTTTGCTTTGTCCATGATTAGAAGGACATGGGTATAATCAAGTAAGGCAAAGATTAAAGTTCTTGGACCATTACGAGATGGGATTTTAGGACCCACACGATGAGCCCTTTGGATGTTGAGTTGTAAGGTTGTAAGGAGATCTAGAAGCAGTGGAAGCATAAACTATATACATTGAATGGGTTATCCTTTTCAATGCTCTCTGGAAGACCCACAATACGTATGTTAGTCCTTCTATTCAATTTTTTTTTTTTACATTTTCAGTTTGCTTCTGAGAGACATAACCACATTTCCTAGAGATGCTCCTCATTTCCATGACATCTTCCGCATTGCTGACCCTTCATTCAACTTAATTTATTCTTGTCTCGGACGTGGACAATTTATCGCCCAGCATTTGCAGTTTGGCATTTGTAGCTTCCATGAAAGGTTTGATGGCTTTGATCTCAGCCAAAATGGCTTGCATAACAGAGTCTTGTAAATCATCTCTGTGGGTAGGAGAGTCACTTTTCGGTCTCCTTAGAAGCATTGTTAGTCGATGTTGAGTACCCATCCTTGTGTTGTCCTTTTTTCAAGGTCATGTTGATGCTGGGTATAAAGTACTCAATTTGCACAAACTTTCTACCGCAAGTTTAATTGATAATTCAGAGGTCACATAGATGATGCACCTTATTGTGAATTATGGCACACAATATGAACATCTGATATCTTGTTATAGAATGAGCTTGCTACCTCATGTATGTAGTGTCCGCTGATATTAAGGACACCACGTAATAAGGCAGCCTTTACCTTAACTGGTAGTACTAAAAACACCTCAATATGCCTGTGCCATGACACGGTAGCTCTTCATTATTTAATTCCGGGCATCTATGTGCCAAAAGTGCATTTTTATTTTTCATCTGTATCAAATCGGCACTATACAAATGAAACTTCGAGTAGCCACATTTCCATGCGTTAATATCCCCTCAAAAATATTGCCATACAAGAATATCACCATATTTTTTCTGCATTATTAAGCCATGGAACCTGCGGGGGACATCCACGCAACCCCTATAATGGAGCGGGGTACACCCCTGCAATCCCTGGTCCCATTAACTCCATGAATTATCCCCACTAATAATATTGCTCATTGCCTTACCCCACGACTATATAAATGGAAATATTATTGGTGGAGATAATATTACCTGATACTGTAGCCACATGCCTTGACTGCCCAATATTATTATATTAAGAATTCATAGCCAGGTTAGTATCATGACAGAGGAGCATATTGCTACAAAATACCAAGCAGCCAGATGTTCATGGCAATATTCCCTTTTTGAGTACTTAATTTCTTGCTATTTTTAAGCAGAATTACAGGTGGCAATGTGTCAGAAAAGTATCTTTCCCCAGTCAGGATATGCTAGAAAGTCATCAAAAAAAATGTTTCGATGCTGCTACATAAGCATTTTTCAGTTATAAAAATGGGCCCATGTGTTTAACATGTCTTTTATCTTTAAGGTTGTGCTTCAATGCTACTCATGAGCCCTTGTTGTGGAGAAAAACGGCTTCTCTAGAATGAGCGGGTCCTTGCCTCAAGTCTGCAGCACCAGCTGACAGGACGCGTCCGCTCTTTTCCAACTTGATGCTGCTGCTTCAGACCGCACCCACTGTGTCATACAAGCTGTCTGTGTTGCATTCTTCAGCCGGAGCCTGCACTCGATAGACTGCACCGCTTACCGTAAAAACACATTCCGAGCCACAGGCAAGTCAACAGAGGTATGCTGCGAAAACATTCATCCGAAGTATAAATACTTAATGTATATATATATATATATATATATATTTATATATATATATATATATATATATATATATATATATATATATATATGTTTTTATTTATAAAGTACACATAAATATCCAGAGATATTGAGGCATTGTTACAGGTACCAGTTACATGTGGACATGCCACCCCAGTAAGCAATTGATAGTTAAATGCAGACCGGATTAACAGCTACATAGAGAACAGAGGTGAGGAACAATACTATGTTACATGCAGAAAGCAGAGAAAGGGGGATCAGGGATGAGTTCATTGCATTAAGTAAGCAGCCAGGATGATTGAAACACTAGGATTATTGACACAATATGGCCAACTTTCAGTCCAGGACTATAAGGAAATCTGTGAGGGACTACTATTCATAACTACTAATGGGTGAGAACACAAGTCATTGACAACTGCTTTCTTCAGTGTCACCCTCAAATTGTTGACAACCATTATCAAATCTATGGCACATTGCGATAATGAGGCACTCTGCGCCATTAAAACATATGTAAGGTATTTTGTATTTGCCACAGTGTATGCAAGCCACAAGGTGATTATCAAGCATTAGGCACTGAGGTAACATTGGACATTACACCAACTTAACTTTGGGAATGCGTTTTTTAAGGGCCACATTGTATGCTTGTCTGTGAGTTTAAGGAACTTTATTGATATGACAACATGGCCCTGACACTGTGAGAAGCCTACAGAATACATACTTACCTCAGGCATAATGTTTGAGCACAGAAAGTCATGCAAAATGTCATTCTTGAGCTTAGTTGGACATTGAACACACTGTAATTATATGGGTGGGGGTGCCAAGGGATTCATACTCATGTTTTACAAATGAAGGCTGTTTGCAGCAATTCCAATTTTGAGCCCGTTAGACTCTCCAGGTACATATGTGACAACAGACCCCGGTTTCAACGTGTGTTTTGTAGTACATCGTTAGCTTCAGTTTGTTCATAAAGCACCATAAATACGTGTCCAAACTTAATAGCTCCCAAATGAATATGGATTTTACAAAATGTCTTAAACTATAATCCCCAGCAATCCTAGACTACCTAGAAATGTTAACAGGTTTCAGTGTGAATTGTTATGTTTCTTACTTCTCGCTGGATGAATGCCTCTGTAGATAAGGACTACCCAAGATTGCATTATTTATTTATTTGCATTCATAAAGCGCCCAAAGCAGCCTAGAGGCATTGTGTTACATGGTATCGGCTTAGTTATAATTGCACATAGATGTACATAGTTATGCAGGATTTGTCACATGAGTGTGACAGGCTGCACAGGGTTACAGAGTGTGCCGCATGTCGTTACATGGCACATTACATACAGATGTTTATAGTCTAAGGGCCTCATTACGACCCAGGCGGTAAGTTACTGCCTGGGCCGTGACTTTACCACCATGGCGTAAACTACGTTTACGCCATGGTGGTTGGCGGACTTACCGCCCCATTCCGACCTTGGCGGGGCGGTAAATCCCCAATCCCCATTTACCCTTCCCCATTCCCATTTTTGCCCCATAGGGCATAATGGGAGTGGGGAAGGCGTTAATTACGACACCGTAAATTACGGTGGCGTAATTAACTTCATGGTCCCTTAGCGCCATGGATTTTAACACCTGCTAAAAGCAGGTGTTAAGTCCGCCATGGCGCTAAGGGACCTCGTACTCAGGCGGTAAGGGTCGGCGCTGTTAACGCCGCCGTAAAACCCTTACCGCCTGAGTCGTAATGAGGCCCTAAGTGCGCAGTTGGCTCGGCTTGGGAGCTTACGTGGGCTGCGTGAGGGGTTTAGGCAAATAGTCTGGTTTTGATGTCTTTGTGAAACGTGAGGTGTGATGGTTCGGATCTGAGGGTGAGTGGGAGGTAGTTTCATTGCTTAACAGCAATGAAAGGGAAGGTTGCACACCCTCCTCTGGCCTGTTTATCTATGGGTACCGGTAGCAGCTTGGTGCAGGGTGTTCATGTTGGTCTGGTGGTGGGAGATATGTAAACTCTCTGAGAAAGGTAGGGCGGGTTGTGAGATGGATGCATTTGTGGGTGAGGGCTATATCTTTGCTTCAGCAAATAAACTCTAAACTAAAAAGCATCTTATTTTTACTATGATAAGGAAAAGCCAATGCAGATGTTTATGTTACTCATGCACTCTATGACCACACTGTGATGAACACGTCAATGGCACTTTGATTTCATGTGCCAACTCAGCATAATGTTTTCATTTAGGTACCACAAGATTGTGTGTGCATTAACAAAATGTACATTAGTCAAATGTCCTTGCCGTTATGCTTTTTTCTGTTTCCATTCTATTTATTTCACTTATTTAATGAATTCATTCAGACCTAAACTTACATTCCAGAGCTAATGTTAAATATATGATTCTGAAATAATAAAAAATCTGTAATGTTCACAATATCAGAACAAGATTAAAGAGCATAACCTGATGGAACATCTTTTGTGGATTGTCACAAGAATTCTAGCACCTGCAGTTGGATTTTCTTGGAGCAGTTTGTAAACACAGACGCTTTGTGTTGTGTATTGTGTAGCAGCAATATGACCTCTGTTAATAAAAGTCCAAGTTAGCGGTAAGCAGACAATTTTCCCAGCAGGTGTGGTCAATCAGAATCGCTCCGAATTCTGCCTCCAAAAACCGATTTCAAGGAGTCCTGCATGTTTCTTCTCAGAGGATAATCTAGGAACTGAGGGTGAATGATTCTCCATAATGCCCAGCAGTATGGCAGGTCAGAGTGGATTAAACGTTATGGCCAATTAAATGGCTGAAACACAGTACATTGCTCACCGATTAGAGTCTGTGATTCACTTTTGTGGACTGGCTCTCCTACATTGTCCTCATCCGCTGATTCATAGGAACCTTCTGACCTCTATGAACTGGTCGAACAGCTTTTTCTCTGCCCATTCAGCTACACTGAAAGGACTTAATTGTGACAAGCTCCCAGGGATTATATTATGTGATTCTGTTCTGTGATTTGGTATATGGCACTGGGCAGTAACTAATGTTAACTTAATTTTCATAGATAATGTTGGACATAGACGGTTTTAATCGGACGTGAGAGTAGGATGATGTAATTAACAAGTGCCATAGATGTATGGACTAGAAATAAGAAAGACATTACACCGGATAAACTCTTACCACTACTTCTCCCCCTTCTTAACAACTCTGCCACCTCTGATCCCACAGTCCTAGTGGACATTTACAACCAGGCAATACTTAAAACCTTGGACACCATCGCCCCCCTAAAATTACGGAAATCCAAACCACAACACCACCTGAATACCTGGTTCACGCCGCATCTTAGAGAATTACGGAAAACTAAGAGGACTGCAGAACCACACTAGCTACAAAGAGGCCATCATACTCGCTAAAAAAGACACGTATAACTAAAGGATTGTTCAAGCGGTATCTAACACAAAAGAATTGTTCAAGATTCTAAAAGAATTAGAATCCTCTATTTCCCCCATTGATAAATGCATCACAGATGCACTATAATGCGGTAACATTCAGAAAGCACTATTAGATAAAATAGCCCGATTACAAACTAAAATGAATGCAAAAAGAGACCTGTTACTATCTGACCCTGAGTACAAACAATTCCCCAACAAATTACCTACCTCTGAGCCAACGTGCAAACCTTTTAGTTTCTCACCTCTCTCAATTTTGAAAGTAGAAAACATCATTAGAAAACTCAAACCATCTAACTGCCAAGGTGATGCCTGCCCTGCTCCGATCATCAAAGCAGCAGCACACGACCTGCCACCATTTATCACCAACTTTATCAATGCCTCCATAAAAACAGGAGTAGTGCCAGATAACTTAAAAGATGCGTGGGTCATCCCACTAATCAAAAAACCTACTCTTGACCCAGCCAACCCTGCCAATTACAGGCCGATAACAACTGTACCCTTCTTATTAAAAATACTAGATAGAGCAGCCTATCTGCAAATACAGGCTTATCTTTAAACAAACAATCTTCTGGGGCTAAGCCAGACCTAGACACGGCATGGAAACCGCCTTAATAGATCTCACTACCCAGATCCAAATCTTAAAAGACAATGGCAAACTAGCACTCCTCTTACTGCTTGACCTGTCAGCAGCTTTTGATTTGGTCAACCACCAAACACTCTGCCATCATCTGAAATCGGCAGCACACTTCTCCGATGCAGCCACTACCTGGATCAGCTCCTTCTTGGCGAACAGAACTATGAGGGTCTTCTCGCCCACTGACTCGGCCGAACCTTCATCGGTACCCTGTGGGGTCCCGCAAGGCTCTTGTGTGTCCCCAACGCTATACAATGTATTCACGAAGCCCCTCTTCGATATCGTTGACTATCTGGGTGTCACATACACCAACTATGCGGATGACACCCAGATACTCATTCCTATCTCTGGTGACTATGCAACCGACAGCAAAACCCTTAACAAAATCTATGCAATAATGCAAGCGTGGAAGGCACACCATGGACTTTGTCTCAATGACGAAAAACTGAGTTGCTCATCTTTGGTACTCATGCCAAACTAAAAAAACTAAACTCTGACTTCAAATCATTTATCATAGATGGTAACCCCATCACAGTGTCAAACAATATTAAAACCCTTGGTATCTACCTAGATGTCACCTTATCCTTTACCAAACAAACGAATGCAGTAGCATCATCAGCCGCCTACACTTGCAATCTTATCACTGCATGTAGGCCGTTTATCTCCACACCCAACTGCATCACACTCTCCAGAACGTTAGTTTTGTCCAAAGTAGACTACTGCAGTGCCCTCTTCTTAGGCACTAGCCACAAAAATGTCCACAATCTACAAGTAATCCAAAACAATGCCATCAGGGCAGCCCTCAACATCCCCAAGAAATCACATATTTCTGAGACCAGACGTAATCTGCACTGGCTCCCCATAGAGCACAGAATATCCCTCAAAACCCTTGCCCTAACGCACAAAGCTAGGGCTAACCTTGCACCTACCTACATCTCTAACCAACTCACCCCACACACATCTTCAAGACCTCATAGAACAGCGCAAGCAAACACTATGTCCATACCAAGATTCAAACTCCAGAACTCGTGAGGGACTAGCTTCCCGGTACAAGCTTCTAAGTTATGGAACACACTCCCTGCTCTCCTCAGGTCAGAAACATCCTTCAACCTATTCAAACGCAATACCAAGCGTTGGATTCATGACTTGGACACAACGACAGTATAACACCCTACAGCCCAGACTCATCGCCTACCCATTGTACATATTGTAATTAATATGTCAGAATATTATATAATATACTACTACCTGCTTCTTCACTGCCCAATATATGTAAACTATATGTAAAATGCATATATGGATGTATGTACCTGCAGCCCATATTAACTATCTGTAACAGCAACCATTGTAATGTATGCCAATCATATGCGATTGTAACTTGATTACCTGTAACTTGTACTATAACCTATGTGCCCGTATGCCCCTGGGCCCGGTCGCGCTTTATAAATAAACTAAATACAAATACAAATACAGAGATAAGCAGGAAATGAGGGAGCGGTGTGTGCAGATAAGGTGAATATCAGTTTTACTGGTGTTAAGGCACAGAACATTGGTGACACATCACTCCTGGATAGCGGACAGACAGTATGAGATCAGAGAAGGAAAATAAGTGGAGGAAGGGAGCCTGAAAAGGAGCTGAGTGTCATCTGCATAGCACTGAATGTTGCGGCAGACAGCAGCAATGTGGTGGGCAAGAAGTGCCAAGTATTGGTTGAACAGCCAGGAAGAGAGGTTAGACCACTGGGGAACACCACAAGTAGAGATAGAGATAGAGGAGAGGAAGGACCCAAGTTGGACCTGGGAGGGTCGATTGGAGAGGAAAGAGGTCAGCCAAGCCAGGGCCTAATCGGTGATACCCAGGTTATCACAGAGACGGTTGATTGAAAGTGTGATTTTTTTATTATTTTTTATTTTATCAGGTCATTTGGTTTACAAATCAAAAACCTTTAACCCTTCACTACATTAAAAAAAAAAAGTTTTATCACCGAACTAGTGTCCAGATTTAGAACTAGACATCAACATTTTGCCAAGTCCTATACACCATTAGCTTCCTACCCAAAGCCTTGATACAATCCGAGTTGAATGTTCTTAACCAATGTTCTTAGTTTAATTTGGTCTGCTTGAGCCTTCGTAAAAGTTCCTTCCTGTAAAAAACCATCAAGTTTCTTAAGGATGGCAATTACCAGTTTTACGAGGGCTATGTTGATGCAAATTTTCTCACCCTCAATCAGAATTCGCCACCAATCGTCTGCACTTCTGGAGGTATAATTTCTCAAGATGGACCCCAGGCAGTGCTCACGTTCGTTCCTCAGACCAATGCAACTTAAGGTAAGATGTTTCAAGGACTCTGTCGCCCCACAGTCATTGCAAAATATGCACCCAGAATCACTGCTTAGAATGTTTCTCCTGTTGGCAATATATTAAATCTGAACCTCATATAAAGGGGCCTGAAAGTACCAGTTTGGAAATAGGTTCAAATAGCCAGGCAAATGATTAAGCTTTTGTGGATCAAAGTTCTAGTACTTCCGGTTGTGTTCCTTCGTCTCTATCCAGTCAGCAGTATACAGTTTTAGTTTTCTTCTGTCTGGATTTGTTAGTAAGTCCTCCTCTGTTTCATTTAGGTTCGCTAATGTTGCTTGGCATATTCCTTGCCATTCGGATAGAACAGCATCTGTCTGGTCTTTCATAGCTTTTTTCAAGATGCTGAAGCCCCCTGTTACCTCCTCCTCCAGGCAATTGCGGTAGAAGTAGATTGTTTTCCAGTGAGCTATGGCTTTTAATGAGGTCAAGGCCAGCTCTCTCTGTATGATTTGTATCAGAAGAGATTTAGGGAGCTGAAGCACCCTCTGCCAGAATAGGCCGTCCAGAATAGACCATGTTTGAACTGGTAAAAACATTGATGTTTTGGCTCCATAGAATGTATAGGGACCACTTTCATTCTGTAAAATTTCACCAACGGTATTAGAGTAAATCGGCAATACCTCTTCAGTAAGATTTTCCCTTGCGAGGCTAAGTTGATTGCTTTTCGTCTTAGCCTCTCTATTCCCATGCTTTGCTTTTGGTGTTATTAATGCAAATACCAAGATAGATGAAAGAGTTAACTTCCAAAAAATGTTTGCCTTTTAGCAACCATCCATTCTTGCTGTTTTTCCGTTTCTTCGCTCCCACACTTAGCCTTAGAATTCTTATTTTCTCTGGATTAATTATCAGGTTGTTGGCATCCACATAGGTCTGATTAATAAGAACAATATCGTATGCATACAACAGTCTCCCTATTGATGATCCGGACACCTTCGGGGGAAAGCAGCATGTAAATTCAAATACATCTATAGCATCTGATGTAAAGAGGTTAAAAAGTTCAGGTGCTAATGGGTAACCTTGTTTCAGGCCAGTTTTAATTGTTATTTGGTCTGAAAATGTCCCCATTTTGTCCATCTTTACTCTGATGACTGTATCCGAGTATAGATAGCTTGAGGGCACTCCCATGTCTCGAGTTTCTTCCATAGCTTAGATCTTCTAATCGTGTCAAAAGCCTTTGACAGGTCGATAAAGGCAACATATATTGCCTGTGCTTTGTCCCTGGCCATCCTAGCTTCCAACAGATTGATCAGGAAAATGTTGATGGGGGTTCCTCTTCCCCTAACAAATCCTGACTGCCAGGGATCCCTGCGACCACTCGATACACTCCACAAGGTTAATGTCTTCAACAATGTGTTCGCAAAGACCTTCCCTGCAAAGTCCAAAAGGGCTATAGGTCTGTAGTTATACCGAATTTTTAGCCCATTTTTAAAAATGGGGACTAACACAGCTGTCTTCCAAGACACTGGAATCTTTTCACTGTGTAAAATGTACTTAAATAGCTGATGCAGGAAAAGTGCCCATTCAGATATGTTGCTCTTCAGTGTGACATTCGTCAGCCTGTCTGGACCTGGGGCTCTTGAATTTTTTAGGTTCTTTAGAATATATTCAATTGCCTCAATACTTATGTCAGGATCACCCCCCCTTTTTTGTCTCCAATGTCCTTCGCTTCGTTGGAATATGTTTTTTTTCTTGCAGCTGCCTATAGTACTCACACCATTGTAGTTGCACTTATGGGGTTTGTCAATAAAGACTCTTGAGGAATATCAATTTCATTGATAATCGCCCACATTTCTGATGTGTTTTTTGTCCGTATTTTGTCCAGCATCTACTCCGCGTCATGATTTAACAAGGTTTTGGTATCAGTTGTGGTATATCTGTTTCAAATTGTGGATCTCCTTGCTGTTGTCTGGAGACCAGTTCTTCTTTAGGCGGGTGATGAATTTCTTTAGTTTTTTTTTTCTTTTCCATATCAATCTGTCATATAGGAGGCGATAGGTCTTGGAGGGTGTTCTATTGCTGGTTTGTCCTTCTAATCTGAAGGCTTTAAATAGTGGTACGTAGTCAATTCTAAGGGTTTTGGTTGGTTTTGGAGGGACGTTATCAAGTCCCTCAAGTTGACATTTAGCCCTTGGATACTGTTTGGTCGCATCTTGAGTTTAGTTCCTCCTTGGTTAATCAGTATATCGTTCTCATAAATTATAATCTTGTTACTACTGATGTTCCTGCATGTAAGTTTCACAAGATTGTGGTTCTTGGCTGATGTTATTATCACCTCCAGCATCTGAATACTCTCTGACAGGTTAGTTGAGGTGCAGATATAATCCAATATCTCTTCCTATTGAACCCCCTTCCAAGTTGTCCTTGCAGGAGTGCCCCCTTGTTCTGTTCCATTTAGTATCGTACAGTCTCTTGACTGTAGCATTTCTCGCCACCTTGTTCACCGTTTTTCTTTTGTTGTTGCTGAAGACGAGTCGTGTTCTATGGCCTGGCTTCTGTTGTCCAAGCATGTACAGTTTAGATCGCTGACAATTATGCAGAGTGGGTCCGTCCACTTCTCTCGCTGTTCATCTAATAAAGTGGCTATTACCTTTTGGAAGGGCATCTTTAGAGGGAATCACGATGTTCTGATAAATGTTTATCAAAATCAGAACTCTAGGGCTAGCCACTACAGATTTTTCCACTTGTATGACCACCATCTGGATAAATGAGGACGGATTCCTCGTCTCCGTCACTGCCCAGTTTAAGTCATTTTTGATGGCCACTACTAGCCCTGACATGGGCCTACCCCTGACTCCTTTTGTTGCCAGATTTAAAAGCACACAATATCCTTCCAGTGATAGAGGTTCCATCAGCCAAGTTTCTTGGAGGCATAGAACTTTCTGATTCTCCTTTTGTTGATCCCCTGTGGTAAGAAGATGGCCAAATCCTCTTGTATTCCAGCTAACAAGAGACCATAGGCCTATATATTCGCAGGGTAATTCATAGAATTTCACAGAAAAGTGTCGCAAGCGGCTGGCACAGAGTGTCCGCGTGCGATTGTCTGCGCCAGGCACGTGCGCTAAAACCGATTTCCGCGCACAGCGTATTCATGGATTTTAGGCTCCCAAACCAGCCGTGGCGCAGAGTATCGCAGCGACCCTGCAGCAGCGCCAGTAACGCCCCCAAGAACGCCCTCGCGCAAGGAAAAGCCATCAAAATCGCTAAATCATCGCAAAGGGCTGCGCTAACCCTGGACCAGTTTACAGGGCTGCCAAACAAGGAACGCAAAGCGGGTAACGTGCATATCAGGGGTACACGTGAAGTTATACACGCGATTAGCCAGGGTGCCAGGGTACGTGTATTTCAGGGGTGCGCGGGAAGTTCCACACGCGAATAGCCTGGGCGCGTGTATTTCAGGGGTGCGCGGGAAGTTCCACACGCGAATAGGCTGGGCGCGTGTATTTCAGGGGTGCGCGGGAAGTTCCACACGCGAATAGCCTGGGCGCGTGTATTTCAGGGGTGCGCGGGAAGTTCCACACGCGAATAGCCTGGGCGCGTGTATTTCAGGGGTGCGCGGGAAGTTCCACACGCGAATAGCCTGGGCGCGTGTATTTCAGGGGTGCGCGGGAAGTTCCACACGCGAATAGGCTGGGCGCGTGTATTTCAGGGGTGCGCGGGAAGTTCCACACGCGAATAGCCTGGGCGCGTGTATTTCAGGGGTGCGCGGGAAGTTCCACACGCGAATAGCCTGGGCGCGTGTATTTCAGGGGTGCGCGGGAAGTTTTACACGCGATTTCAGCAGGGTACGTGTATTTCAGGGGTGCGCGGGAAGTTCCACACGCGAATAGCCTGGGCGCGTGTATTTCAGGGGTGCGCAGGAAGTTTTACACGCGATTTCAGCAGGGTACGTGTATTTCAGGGGTGCGCGGGAAGTTCCACACGCGATTAGGCTGGGTGGGTCCTCACAGGTGTTCCCTGTACACCCTGGACGGCCCCTGCAGGCAGCCCACAAAACAGGGGACTACCATGCACACCTGCTCATGTCCCCCTGCACCCCCACCCCCAGCACTGTGGGGCACCCTCCACCAGGCCCCCACTCATGTCTCACACCACCCCCACCCCCCAGCAGTGCAGGGGCACCCTCCACCAGGCCCCCACTCATGTCTCACACCACCCCCACCCCCCAGCAGTGCAGGGGCACCCTCCACCAGGCCCCCACCCATGTCTCACACCACCGCCACCCCCCAGCAGTGCAGGGGCACCCTCTACCAGGCCCCCACTCATGTCTCCCACCACCCCAACCCCCCAGCATCCAGGGGCACCCTCCACCAGGCCCCCACTCATGTCTCCCACCACCCCCACCCCCAGCATACAGGGGCACCCTCCACCAGGCCCCCACTCATGTCTCCCTCCACCCCCTACACCCCAGCAGAGCAGGGGCACCCTCCACCAGGCCCCCACCCATGTCTCCCACCACCCCCACCCCCCAGCAGTGCAGGGGCCCCCTCCACCAGGCCCCCACCCATGTCTCCCACCACCCCCACCCCCCAGCAGTGCAGGGGCACCCTCCACCAGGCCCCCACCCATGTCTCCCACCACCCCCAACCCTCAGCATCCAGGGGCACCCTCCACCAGGCCCCCACTCATGTCTCCCACCACCCCCCAGCACTGTGGGGCACCTGCCAGCAGGCCCCCACCCATGTCCAACTCATGTCCCCCACCACCCCCACCCCCCAGCACTGTGGGGCACCTGCCAGCAGGCCCCCACCCATGTCCAACTCATGTCCCCCACCACCCCCACCCCCCAGCACTGTGGGGCACCTGCCAGCAGGCCCCCACCCATGTCCAACTCATGTCCCCCACCACCCCCACCCCCCAGCAGAGCAGGGGCACCCACCACCAGGCCCCCACCCATGTCTCCCAACACCCCCACCCCCCAGCAGTGCAGGGGCACCCTCCACCAGGCCCCCACTCATGTCTCCCTCCACCCCCACCCCCCAGCAGAGCAGGGGCACCCTCCACCAGGCCCCCACCCATGTCTCCCACCACCCCCACCCCCCAGCAGTGCAGGGGCACCCTCCACCAGGCCCCCACCCATGTCTCCCACCACCCCCACCCCCCAGCATCCAGGGGCACCCTCCACCAGGCCCCAACTCATGTCTCCCTCCACCCCAACCCCCCAGCAGAGCAGGGGCACCCTCCACCAGGCCCCCACCCATGTCTCCCACCACCCCCACCCCCCAGCACTGTGGGGCACCTGCCAGCAGGCCCCCACCCATGTCCAACTCATGTCCCCCACCACCCCCACCCCCCAGCACTATGGGGCACCCTCCACCAGGCCCCCACTCATGTCTCACACCACCCACACCCCCCAGCAGTGCAGGGGCACCCTCCACCAGGCCCCCACTCATGTCTCACACCACCCCCACCCCCCAGCAGTGCAGGGGCACCCTCCACCAGGCCCCCACCCATGTCTCACACCACCCCCACCCCTCAGCAGTGCAGGGGCACCCTCCACCAGGCCCCCACCCATGTCTCCCACCACCCCCACCCCCCAGCATCCAGGGGCACCCTCCACCAGGCCCCCACTCATGTCTCCCTCCACCCCCACCCCCCAGCAGAGCAGGGGCACCCTCCACCAGGCCTCCACCCATGTCTCCCACCACCCCCACCCCCCAGCATCCAGGGGCACCCTCCACCAGGCCCCCACTCATGTCTCCCTCCACCCCCACCCCCCAGCAGAGCAGGGGCACCCTCCACCAGGCCCCCACCCATGTCCAACTCATGTCCCCCACCACCCCCACCCCCCAGCACTGTGGGGCACCTGCCAGCAGGCCCCCACCCATGTCCAACTCATGTCCCCCACCACCCCCACCCCCCAGCACTGTGGGGCACCTGCCAGCAGGCCCTCGCCCATGTCCCATCCATGCCCCCCTGCACCTGGGTCCCAACAATCCCCAATCATGTCCGTAATGGCCATCCTCCGCTGCCAAAAGGCCCAACCAACTATCACATCCACCCACATATCAAAGGCAATTACATGTTACACACCCAATGTAAATAATGCAATTGAACACATGTCTATCACACACAATGGCTGCAAGTGCATGTTAAAACACCCAACATGACATGCATGAAAGCAATGAGATGATACGACAGATTGAAGGATGAAAATAAAAATGTATTGAAAATCAACTAGAATGGAAATGAAATTAGATAAACCACAAAGCAAAACAACAAAAAGAAGAAGAATATCCATGAAAAAAATCCAAGAAATCAAAAAATCCATAGAATAACTATTTACAAGACAATCCCGGGTCCATGAGCCCAACCAAATGAAACCTAACTATGTCAACAAACTAAAAACTGATCTATATACAAAAAAGTGGCGCATTGTCCAATCGCAACCAAATAAAAAAATATAAAATTTAAAGGAAACCTACCACTAACTATATAACTATATACAATGGCAGCGGGCAAGTCCTGCGGCTCACTCTGTGATGTTGCCGGCGGGACTCTGTCCTGGCCCCGAGGTCTCGCAGGGATAACCCCATGTTCACCTCAAACTCCCTGCGAGCTTCCTCGAGGCACTCAGCCCGCCTCAACGCCCGACGCATGGAGAACTCCGCCCTGACCATGGTGAGCCGCTCCTCTTCCGCCCGCTGCCGCTCCGCACCTATCCGCTGGACCAACTGCTCCCACACGGAAGACACTACCATCCCAGGGTTCTCCTGCCCTCCGGCCGATGCCTGCCCCTCTGATCTTGATGGCCCCGAGCCATGATGCCTCCCACGTCGAGCCTGCTGCTGCCTCCGACGCCACTGCCTCTGCCAGCACGACGGCATCCAGGATGATGGAAACCACCGACGCCGTCGTGCACGTGCCCTGCCCGATGATGCCGTCACATCCTCCATCTGCTGGGGTCCAGTTGCTGTGTTGTCCACCCCTGCTGGACCTCTGACTCCCGACTGTGGCAGGGATGGGATCCCCACCGAGCTGGCTGCATTGGTCAGGGCAGGTCCACAGGGGGCCCTGGTGGCATCTGAGCCGGAAGACGGCAAGGAGAACGACTGGCGTATAGTCTCCACAGAGGAGGAGAGGGCCGCCAGATTGGCCGACACATGCAGGAAACCCCCGAACATGGCCGATCCCAATTGGGCCACGTCGGCACGGTGCTCTTCGTGATGACGTGCATGCTCCTCCTGGGAAGCACGCACGGCATCACGAATCACAGCCGTGCGCATCGCGACCCCAATCAGGACCTTCTCCAGACGGCCAGGGGTCCCCTCGTCCGCAGGTGGAGGGGAGTCAGATGACATGGACATCCCCTCTACCTGCGGACGGGCCTGGGACGGGGCATCCCTGCTGGTGCAAGGTGGTGCACCCACAGGTTCAGGGACAGCGACATGCACAGGCCCCTCCACGGTGACCTGTGCTGCCTCCTGCCCCTGCCCCTGGACTGCACCACTTGCAACAGCAGGGATGCCCCCACCAGGCCCCATGTGCGCCTCAGTGGCGGCCTCCTCCTCCTCTGTGGAAACCACCAACCTGGATGGCTCCTCGCTGTCTACCGCCGTAGCAGGCCCCTGTGGGGGCTCACCCACCCCTTCCGCTGCAGCCGTGGGGGCATCCCCGCCGCCTTGCTCCACAGCGCCGTCTCCGCCCTCTCCTTCACTAGCCGCTACGTAGAGGGAGACATAGAACACAAGCATCAGGGTACTGTACAATGGTCCCCTAGACAGGAAGCAATAGCAGATGAGTGCCACTGTCAAAGTACACTTCCATCATGTCACACCACAACACATGTGTCAGTCCAGGCAAAACACACACAGTGACAGTCATGGTGCGTGCCATGGACATTTCAATGCATGTCCAATGGACTCTCGAATCATACAATGTAATGGGACTCACATGCATCATGGGTGATGCCTATCACATGCACACACTTCACCTCAGTCACATCCATCTGGCCCCGTACACCCCAATCACAGTGCATACAAGGATGACTAGGCTGCATCAGTGAATCTGTACATTGTCACAGACATGTGTCATGCATCCATGGCACTCACAAGTCACAGACACGCAGGTCAGGCACACAGACATGGATACCACATATGTATCTGGCATCAGCACCCATCCCTCGCCCCCACCCATGTCCAGGAACAGAGACTGCCATGCTCTCATGTGTGCAATCTGCACAGGGCTCCCCATGTCGCATTCAAACACATCCAACAACCGTGCGGTTCACACATTACAGGTCGCACATGCATTCCCATGATGTCCCTGCACACATACATGCGTACATGGCCTATGTCACACATGCAGGCAAGTATCAGACAACCAGCACACTGCAACATGCCCTGTCTCACACAGCAATGCTTGGCCACTTACCGCTCAACTCCAGACGGGTCTCCCTCTCAAGGACCTGGGCGTGGAGCGCTGGGTGTGCGCGTTCCAGGACCCTCAACTGGATGGAACTCATGCGGCCCCGGCCCCCCTCCACGAGGCGCCATGCCTTCATGAGGGTCCTGGACCTCAAGTCTTCCCAGCGCTTCTTGACCTTCTGGATGGTGCGGGTTGCCACCCCCTCCGCGTTGATGGCAACCACACAGTCGGCCCAGATCCTGTCCCGTCCTTCCTTGTTGGCGCGGGACGATCCGAAGAGGGCATCATACTGCCCCAGGACTTGCTCCACCAGGACACCAACTTCGATGGCAGGGAAGCTGGTGCCCCTCTGCCCCTCTGGCTGGGGGTTGCCACTGGTGCCAGATGTTGATGTGCCCGACATGGCAACCCCAGGGGCAGGAGTGGGTGGGCAACTGGGTCCTGGGGCTGGGCTGTGGAGCGATGTTATCCGAGTCGGGAGTCTTCTGTTCCAGCAGGGGTGGACACAGCAACTGGACACCTGCAGATGGCTGATGTGCAGGCACCAAATGGCAGGGCACGGTGGCAGCAGGCAGGCAGGCAGGCAGGCAGGCAGGCAGCAGCAGATGGCACGTGGGAGGCTGCTCGGGGCACTGGGGGGCAGTAATTCAGCCTTCTGGGCAGGAGCGTGGTCTTCCGTGTGTTTTCGCGTGGCCAGCTTGATACGGAGTGATTTGGCACGTGAAAATCCTGCACGTCAGCGTGAAAATCGAGGAAAGGCCCTTAGCGCGTAAGCGCGTCAGCACGCGTACGCAATTTCATTGGACCAAAGGCCCTTATAGCGTAAGCGCGTCTGTGACGTTTTGCGCACGGGCGTTGCCCGTACGCCATTTCATTGGACCAAAGGCCCTTACAGCGTAAGCGCGTCCGTGACATTTTGCGCACGGGCGTTGCCCTGGCACGGCTTGGTGATCCCGCGTGCCTTTATGTTCTGTACGTGCTTTTCGTGCTGTGCTTGTGTTTTCCATCCGTTGGGGTTCACACGCTATTACTTCACAGCGGGTGTTGGCTACGCGTTCTTCTACACGCAAGGCAGACGGTGAGTGGTACCCCGCTCCCCCAGGCCCAATCGCGTGAATAACTTCACGCGAACCCCTGAAATACACGCGCCCAGGCTATTCGCGTGTGGAACTTCCCGCGCACCCCTGAAATACACGCGCCCAGGCTATTCGCGTGTGGAACTTCCCGCGCACCCCTGAAATACACGCGCCCAGGCTATTCGCGTGTGGAACTTCCCGCGCACCCCTGAAATACACGCGCCCAGGCTATTCGCGTGTGGAACTTCCCACGCACCCCTGAAATACACCCGCCCAGGCTATTCGCGTGTGGAACTTCCCGCGCACCCCTGAAATACACGCGCCCAGGCTATTCGCGTGTGGAACTTCCCGCGCACCCCTGAAATACACGCGCCCAGGCTATTCACGTGTGGAACTTCCCACGCACCCCTGAAATACACGCGCCCAGGCTATTCGCATGTGGAACTTCCCACGCACCCCTGAAATACACGCGCCCAGGCTATTTGCGTGTGGAACTTCCCGCGCACCTCTGAAATACACGCGCCCAGGCTATTCGCGTGTGGAACTTCCCGCGCACCCCTGAAATACACGCGCCCAGGCTATTCGCGTGTGGAACTTCCCGCGCACCCCTGAAATATACGCGCCCAGGCTATTCGCGTGTGGAACTTCCCGCGCACCCCTGAAATACACGCGCCCAGGCTATTCGCGTGTGGAACTTCCCGCGCACCCCTGAAATACACGTAGCACGCTGGGAGACATGAGTGGGGGCCTGGTGGAGGGTGCCCCTGCACTGCTGGGGGGTAGGGGTGGTGGGAGACATGGGTGGGGGCCTGGTGGAGGGTGCCCCTGCACTGCTGGGGGGTGGGGGTGGTGGGAGACATGGGTGGGGGCCTGGTGGAGGGTGCCCCTGCACTGCTGGGGGGTGGGGGTGGTGGGAGACATGAGTGGGGGCCTGGTGGAGGCTGCCCCTGGTGGCTGGGGGGTGGGGGTGGTGGGAGACATGGGTGGGGGCCTGGTGGAGGCTGCCCCTGCACTGCTGGGGGGTGGGGGTGGTGGGAGACATGAGTGGGGGCCTGGTGGAGGCTGCCCCTGGTGGCTGGGGGGTGGGGTGGTGGGAGACATGAGTGGGGGCCTGGTGGAGGCTGCCCCTGCACTGCTGGGGGTGCAGGGGGACATGAGCAGGTGTGCAGGGTAGTCCCCTGTTTTGTGGGCTGCCTGCAGGGGCCGTCGAGGGTGTACAGGGAACACCTGTGACCCACCCAGCCTAATCGCGTGTGGAACTTCCCGCGCACCCCTGAAATACACGCGCCCAGGCTATTCGCGTGTGGAACTTCCCGCGCACCCCTGAAATACACGCGCCCAGGCTATTCGCGTGTGGAACTTCCCACGCACCCCTGAAATACACGCGCCCAGGCTATTCGCGTGTGGAACTTCCCGCGCACCCCTGAAATACACACGGCCAGGCTATTCGCGTGTGGAACTTCCCACGCACCCCTGAAAGACACGCGCCCAGGCTATTCACGTGTGGAACTTCCCGCGCACCCCTGAAATACACGCGCCCAGGATATTCGCGTGTGGAACTTCCCGCGCACCCCTGTAATACACGTAGCCCGCTCCCCCAGGCCTGATCGCGTGAGAAACTTCACGCGAACCCCTGTAATAGACGTAGCCCGCTCCCCCAGGCCCGATCGCGTGAAAAACTTCACGCGAACCCCTGTAATACACGTAGCCCACTCCCCCAGGCCCGATCGCGTGAGAAACTTCATGCGAACCCCTGTAATACACGTAGCCCGCTCCTCCAGGCCAGATCGCGTGAGAAAATTCACGCGAACCCCTGTAATAGACGTAGCCCGCTCCCCCAGGCCCGATCGCGTGAAAAACTTCACACGAACCCCTGAAATACATGTACCCTGCTGAAATCGCGTGTGAGACTTCCCGCGCACCCCGGTATACACGCACACGTATTTTTTGTCAGCGGGTGTCCGTGTTTGTGGGTACCCCTTTGCACTTCATTTGTCCTGGAGGGCCACAGTATAGGACATTCATCATGGCAGTATATAGGTGCTATTTGTTGGCGCACCTTTTGGCGCACATTTCTTACAGCCGCAGAGACGCTACCGCCTGCTTTCTTGTGGCGGTCGTGTTTGTGCCTGTGCGCTGGTTTGAGCGTGCGCTTTTTTGCCCTATTCTATTCCATGAATACGTGTTGTAGGCGAGCGTGTGGGCGTTCCGCGCACTTGTGCCCTGTACTTCCCCCGTGACGCCCACGTTTTTGCAAGTTGTTCCCCATTCCGAGTGTTACGCCCGTGTTCCGCCTACTTTTGTTGCGTGCGCCGCGCTATGTGCGAATTTCGCTGTGGCCTGTGCGATTTTCGCTGTGACCTGGCGCACGCTGTTAGATGGCCTGTGCGCCAACGTGCGCGGCGCACTTTTTTATCGCACATCCGCTGGTTTTCTCGCGCACGGACTTCCATGAATCGACGTGCGCTGCTTTTCGTGCGATTTTCGCACTTGCACTGCGATTTTCGCTATTCCACTGCGATTCGCACGTTTTTGCCCACTTGCGCCGCGCTAATTATTCCATGAATCGGCCTCTCATTCTCTTGGCATTATTGGTTGTACGTTTTGTCAGCAATGAGGTTCTTCAGCCATTTCCATCTTGCCACTTCACTATCATCGCCATGTCTTACATTTCTGGCGTCTGAGGTCCAGTTTCCATTATTGAAACTTCTTATCGGTGGTGACTTATTTGTGTTGTAGTGTTTAGGCTCTTTACCTTGTTCTCTGTTTGGCGTAGGCTTATGCTTATGTTATTGTTCTTTTAGTTTCCCAGTACTCTCTTGAAGGTTGAAACCCATCAGCCTTAAGTGGTGGGCCTCTTCCAAAAGAAGCTGTTTTACCAGATTTGACACTGTGTGTAGAATCACTTTGTCTGTGCAAGATTCATCAACAAATTCAACTATGACCAGATTGTTGGAGGTGATTAGCCTTAGCGCAGGGATGTGGTGTAAAGGTCTAATTACATTTGCTCTATTGAGGATCAATCCATCTTAAAAATGGAGTATACACTCCAGGATGAGTCCCTGCTGCGGGGAGGCAGGTTCTTTATCTGAATCTATTGAATGGTGGTGCGTGTTTCTTGTTTCAGTGGAATATGGTTCCACCACTTTTCCGTGATCGTATGGCACAAGTCTGTTTCTCAGATTCCCTGCTGGATTGGCAGACCTGCTCTTCGAGGTGGTCCGACCGTGGACATGATACCGTCTCTCTGACCGGATTTGAGTTCAAAGGTGAGCCCTCCAATCAATCCTTTTCTAGTTCTTGCCCTCACATTTTTATGGTTAACAGTCACTTCTGAGCTTTCACTTTGTTGTGTGCTCCTTTCAGTCCTCCTGCAGTCACTCTTGGCTTTGGCGGCATTCGGCTGTGTCCGTGTTTGGTGTGGGGCATCACTCTCCATACTCTCTGTGCTTTCAGCATCATCCTGTTCAACATCATTGTTGTTCTGATCGCTTTTCTCCACCTCCCAGTGCCTCTCTTCGTCTTCTGATATTGAGTACGTCGAGAGGTGCATTAGGTTGGATTCTGAGCACTCATTATCAAAGAATTCTGGCATAGCGTTTCCTTGATGGCCTGTTCCGAACTTGATTTAGTCGTAGGATCAACTAATGGTGCTGTTATGTGGGATTGATCTTTTGGAAGAGTCACATTTATTATGAACGAGCAGCTTTTGTTAGATTTTAGTTTCCTTGGAAGTGTTTGGTTCTTTTGTTTTTTCATGGGGACCGGTATTATCCTGTCATCAGGTTTTTTTTCCGGTTCTTCCGATTTTTTGATCCTTACAGGGCCTTCCTGTTTTTTGTTCCCTGCATTTGGATCTCTTTTCTTGAAAATCTTGCAAATGCTCACATTATGGGTGTCTTTCAAGTTGGTGTTATTCTGACTTTGTGTTTCTCTATTGATGGCTTCCACTGCTGTCTTAGTTGATTGCTTCTCTCTTTGATTGTCTAATAGCTGCCTTTTGCTCTTTTGGCAGTCGCAGGAAACTGCATTCCTTGGCAATTCCGTGTCAGGTTCTGCTCTAGAACTATTTGTTCCTGTTTGAGGTGGCTGCTCCTGATATTGCACCACCGGCACAGCCACCAGGAGTCTATTTCTGTTTCCGGTCTCTCCATTGGTGCTATTTACATAGCCCTTCTCCCCTGAAAGTTTTCTCCGTTGTCTGGATCAGTAAGCTTTGTTTAATCAGTAAGCCGGTATATCATTTTTTTATGTTCTTTTTCCAGGGCTCTGGTCCTTCCGTCTGCACTACTTTCCAGTGTTGTGTTCTCTAAATAGTCTGAGCCTCTTGTAGGTTGCACTAATGATGTTGGGGCCAGTGGATCATTCACTCCACTGGTCTATTCTTTTCCCATCTGGTTTTTTCTCCCTAGTTTTTTTTCTTTCCGAATGGGTTCAATAATGTTGTGTAGAAGTTGGGAGACACATGCAGTGCTATTGTCCATATTGCTCTGCAGTGAAGTAATGAACCCTTCCACAAACATATAATTTTTGAATCTGCCATGGCAAGCACGGATGGGTGGTCTTTTAAAGTCTCTGCAACATCTTCAAAGAGCTTCATGAATGGTGCGAGAATTACTGTCATAGTCGATACTAGCAGGAAATTGTCCATCTCCAGCCGTCCTACACTCTTGGAGGTCACATTATCAACTGTCCTTGCTGAGGAGAGTTTTACCTCCACCGGTATTTGGGTCCCTGTTAGGGTTGGCTTTGGCCTTCTCCAGGTGTGCTTGAGGTGTGCTTGTTTGGTGTAAGGAAAGGAGGTGTTAGGGTTGGTCCCCTTTCTGTATGTGTGACGTGCTAGGACTGATGCCATCTTTAGAATGTAGGCTGTGAGTGTGGAGTGTGAGGTCGGAATGTTTGGAGTTGAATTGGTTCTAGCCCTGGCAGTTAGAAGATGTGAGCCTGGGTGGTGGGAGCCAGTGGGATGTTGTCCCCTGTTCCTCCTGATCTCTCAATTACCTGATGACATCTGATCCTGTAATTAAGAATGCCTGGCAGAGTATCCTGAGTGTCCTTGATGAGTAAACCCTATGACCAAGAGTCGGTCATAACAATTGGCGACGAGGATGGTCCAAGGTATGCTGAAGGAGGACCTTAGAGTGGACATCAGTGAAGCAAAGAGAGGTACCTATGTGATGTAATGTGAGAGAGGGGAAGAGAGACCCTGCTGTGGGGGTGCAGGCAAGAGAACAAAAGTGCGAGAGCAGGAGAGAGCGAGAGCCCACTGCCCCCCACGCTATGATCAGCACCCACCACCCAGGACTAATTAAGGCAGTCCCCCTGAGAAGAGTGAGGGAGCAGAGCTGTATAATCTGCTTATGTCCATGCAGGATCAAGTGAGGTAGCCACCCAGGGCTGTTAGAGGCAGTCTCTCAGGGTTGAATGAAGGTGTCAGTTCCCCTCG
Source organism: Ambystoma mexicanum (assembly GCF_040938575.1). NCBI lineage: Eukaryota > Metazoa > Chordata > Amphibia > Caudata > Ambystomatidae > Ambystoma > Ambystoma mexicanum. The sequence goes on along the minus strand of NC_090937.1, from coordinate 1,491,166,464 downwards.
GGACAGAAGGGTCTGTCCAGGAAGAAGTACAGTGTTTATCTTTTGAGAGGGTGAGCTGCCTGTGAGTTGTCCGAGATGCTGTGAATAAGGACTCCTCGGGATTGAAGGGGAGAGGTGCTGTGTTTGTCCAAGACATTCAGTGTTGGAAGATCATGTGTGGAGATGGTTTTGGGGAACTGGATGCGAGTGTTCACATTGCTTGTATTGGCAGGGTATGTTGGTGTGATGTCACTGAGAGAGTGTTTGGTTATGTGTGTGTGGAATGCTGTGTGGTGAGTGTTACACCCAGGGCAGTTGAGATGATGTAGCCTGGGTGGTGGGAGCCAGTGGGCTCAGCTCCGATCCTGTCACTACAGAAGAATCTCCTGATGAGGTGTTGTAGAACATAAATTGGCGACGAGGATGGGATTTGTGGCCAGAGGGAGCTGAGAAAGGATAAGGAGAGACTGACCTGGAGAAAGCAGACGGCTGTGGGGGGTGCACCGCAGGATCAAGGAGACTGTTAAAAAAAGGAGGGGGCCCACTGCCCCCCATGTGTGCAGTCCCACACCCAGGGGCTAGGAGGGTGCAATGGGAGTACCTGTATGGATTCCAGAGAAGAGCAGAGTAGAGAGAGTGGCACCCAGCACCCAGTGGGGAACCAAGGGTTATCCCAAAGAGTAGGCACCAAGCAGACATAAGGGTGACAGAGGCTGTAAAGTTTCCATGAACTGGCAGTCATCTATGGCAAGTAAAAATAGGAATAAACCTATAAAGTGACTGCAGAGGCCAGTGAACATGAAGAACAAGTTAGTAGTGATGGTAAAGAGGCGTGTGGAAATGTTTACTTTTATTTATATCCACCTGGTGAAAAGGACATACATCACATTCAAGTGTTTGGAGAGTACTGGTCTGAAAGGTTTGTGTGATGGCTGCATAGGCTGAGGGTGGTGTGTAGCCTGAGTCTGCTGATATCAACAGAGTGGAGTAGTGTCAACCGACCCAAAATAACAACTTCCTGAAGTTGTATAATGCTGAGCGGTCGAGTACCTGTCGAGTACCTGAAGGTGATGGTTGGCCCTCTGAGCCATTTGCAGTTCTGTAGCTTCACTGTAATGGTGAGTGGTCATAACAGTGCCCTTATGGTTGTCATTCTGTGCACATTCTGTGCATCTAAGTTGACTGATCGACGATTAGGGTAGTAGGTTTCCGGTTGTTCCGATATGTGCTTCTTTGTATAGAGTCTTGGTTTGTTTCAGTAACCGATTTCTCCATAATTGTCGATGTCTCTAATAAGATTTCATCTGAGATTTCTTGTTCATGCCCCCCTGCTCCTGCGTAAGGGATCCTTACCTTAAGCAAAGTTCCTTCCATTACTGCCCATCGTGATTTTTTTCCCCAAAGGAGAACCTAATTGTAGACGGCTCTTCTATTGTTGTTGAAGGTTTCCAGATGTTATTGCTCTTCGGGGAGCCAAGCGCGGGTCTTCCTGTCAGCTTCACTGACTTCCCCATCCTGTATGGCAACCATGTGTTAGCACATAGTTCCCTATATCTTTTGAATGTTTTCTTTGCAGAATTGCTCCTTTTGGTGGTCCCTTTCCTGTGGGGGTTTCTTATATTGCTATCTCCCTTCCCACTAAGGCCGTGTCCTTACTTAGTTCTTTTTGTGGGCTTACCAGGGGGGCCAAGGTAGGTGTTGTAGACCTTGTTTCTATCTGGGGGTTTGCGTCTTTCATTGGAGTTCCCATTGGAGTTCCCTCATCCTTCATTGTCAGCGCCTATCTCGATCCCAATTATTTGTGCTCAAAGGCTGCTGTTCCAATCGATAGTTACCTGCCTGAGCTGCCGTGCCACCCGTCAAATTGCCCGTTGTTACTTTTGCCTCCTGGATGTATCATGCAGTAGGCAGGTTATCAATATATTGGACCGTGCTTGCGCTGATTTTTATTTGTATATTAAAAGGGCACACACTCAGACACACTCCACTACGCTTTTCTTTGCTTCCGGTTTTTGTATGCAAGCGAGCGTAGGAGCGTAGGGAGGTGGAGCGTTCTGCTGCCAAGGGTATCCAGGGAAGAAAGACTGTTCTTTTTTTAATACAGCAAGAAGAAAGACTACTTTTGCCAATGTCTCACAATGTTCCTCAAGCAGTTTCTCGCCGCAAAGTAAAGTTCCAATCCAAATGGGGTGCAGCACTCTCGGCACACCGGACACTCAGACACACTCCTCTACGCATTGCTTTGCTTCCGGTTTTTGTATGCAAGCGAGCATAGGGAGGTGGAGAGCTCCATTGCCAAGGGTATCCTGGGAAGAAAGACTGTTCTTTCTTGAATACATCAAGACGAAAGACTGCTTTTGCCAATGTCTCACAATGTTCCTCAAGCAGTTTCTTGCCGCAAAGTAAAGTTCCAATCCTAATGGGGTGCAGCACGCTCGGCACACCGGACACTCTGACACACTCCACTAGGCTTCGCTTTGCTTCTGGTTTTTGTATGCAAGCGAGCATAGGGAGGTGGAGCGCTCCGTTGCCAAGGGTATCCAGGGAAGAAAGACTGTTCTTTCTTGAATACAGCAAGAAGAAAGACTGCTTTTGCCAATGTCTCACAATGTTCCTCAAGCAGTTTCTTGCTGCAAAGTAAAGTTCCAATCCAAATGGATTGCAGCACGCTCGGCACACCGGACACTCTGACACACTCCACTACGCTTCGCTTTGCTTCTGGTTTTTGTATGCAAGCGAGCATAGGGAGGTGGAGCGCTCCATTGCCAAGGGTATCCAGGGAAGAAAGACTGTTCTTTCTTGAATACATCAAGACGAAAGACTGCTTTTGCCAATGACTCACAATGTTCCTCAAGCAGTTTCTCACCTCAAAGTAAAGTTCCAATCGAAATGGGGTGCAGCACGCTCGGTACACCGGACACTCGTTCTGAATTTGCATTGTTGAAGAAGGGTGTCAGTTCTCGACCTGAGGTGTCCCAGCAGGGTCCTTAGACCTATCTGTAGAAGTCAGATTACATACGGGACAACATGTGGAGGTTTCACTGGGGTCCAACACGGATTTGGTTTTGTTAGCATAGCGACTCATTACATATTGCTCATGGGGTTTGCTGATGAATCTACCATGTCCTAAATCTGTTTCAGAATCTGACCAAGGCAATCCGCCCTAAGGAGATCTTGACCTATGACTCCTTTTAGTCAACATTACAGTATCAGCACGTACATAGAAGTCTGACTTGAGAAAGGAGTCAATGGCCAGAAAATAAGAAAACAGTGCAGCAGAAAGATACATTGTTTTCAATTACTGCACACATGTTAAAGATGGTGTGATATTAGTAGTTCGCTTGTGAACAGCATTTGAACATGTGGCTCTTTTTCTTGCTTGCATTGTCTGCATTATAAACAATTAGCACCATTATTTTGCCTCATAAAATCTTACTATTCCTTTGTCATGAGGCATCTCCTTGTCAGTCAGGAGAGACGTTGTGTTTGTAGATGCATCCTGTGTCCATAAGGCGCACCTATCATATGTTTTTACATTAGGTTCATATACACTCCTTCAAACACCATAGCAAACATGTTGCCTGACCAGACGCCTGAACACTTACCTTGCACCAAGTCTGGGTCTGAAACCACACCAACGCTCTCCTATTTTTCTAAATGTTAACCTAAGGACGGTATTGTTATTTTATTTTAATATTTCAAGCAATATCAATTACTAGGCTGGTTTGAAGTCATTGTAAAGATCAGTTCCTCATTGTGCAATATTATATTTTATACTCATGATGTTATAGACAGCATGTTACACACATCATTATGCTCACTAATCTAATGACATATTCGTGTTAACATTATAGTGTGAGTATGCTGTGTTATTCTTTTGTTCTGGGGACCATCATATCAATAGACTTGTGTTTGCCTACATTCTTTTTCCATGAGCAACCCATGGGTTGCCTTGTGCGGTAGCGTAGGTTTGGCTAGCTGCTGCTCACCTGTTCCTTGCAATACACAAAAAGGGCATTTCCAAATGCAGTCTGTCGGATGCAGCATTCCAGTCATTTCAATAATGGTGGGGGTCAAGTATGCAACATTTCAATAATTGCAAGGATTGCTGTTTGGCTGTAAAATGGCTTCAGTGCACCAGGAACTGGTAAATGCTCGGACCAGGTGTGTTTTTCTTTCTCTGTCAGTTACATTTGGGGGAGTTTAAATTTTGGGTAACTTAAACTTCAAATAAAAAGGCTTGGGACTGGAGTGTGATGTCTACTGTAAATGTACTCTTGCTCACCTCCTCTGAATGGTTCAATGTGTTAAAATCGCAGCAAAAATGGCAGTTTACACAAAAAATCGCAGCAAAAAGGCTGTGGTTTTGCTGCCACAATCCATGTAAAGGATGCAGGGACAAGCCTGTAACCCACCAGACCCATTATACCATTTACAGCGAACGGGGGACACCCCCGAAACCCCTGCTCCCCTTAAATGGTATAATGGGGTACACCTTTACCGGGTCAAACCACAGCACATTTGCCGCGTTTTTTGTAAAGGCAACATTTTTCCCGCAATTTTATTACTGCATGCCCTCTGAATATAGTGCTAAATATACAGTATAAATAAGCAGAGATGTAAAATCAGTCACAGCTTAAAGGAACTAACGAAGGCGCTTCCATATAGTGCCAACTCGCAAGGTTTAGCCCACAAGACGACGGGTGCTGTTTATATTTTTGGGAACTCTTCCGTCACGGCATTGCAAAATAGTATTTTCCTCATTCTACAATGCATTGAGCAGTGACAGGAGCACAGAGAAAAGACTGCCGAACAGCAGTTGGAGGACCAGCAATTCATTAGGGATGCCATGCAGGACTCATCCCAAAGGATGGATATAACAATAAACAGGCATTGCCAGCCCTTCACAGATACAATGCCATCTAATGCAGTGGTTGGTCGGAGGGTCAGTGAGCTTTCTGAGTCCCTATGGTGAAACACAGAGACAATGCAGAGGTGGCTGTTCCAGACAATGCAGCGCATACGGGGGCTGGATTCAGAAAGTTCCACTTCAGTCAGGACAACTGGTGGCACACTGCCTGCAAGCACCACTGCCAGTCTCAGTGCTGCGCTGCATGCTCCCTATCAGATCAATCTGGCCGGGGAAAACGGTCACATCATTCTGATCTCTGCTCCTGAGACATTTATGTTGGGGAGAGTGTGGAGGGAAGGCAAGGTTCTTGGGGAGGAGTGTGAAAGGAGGGCAAGAGTGCGACATAATCAGAAATGAGCAAAGTAATCTTTGATTAGCTGTGAAAAATGTGACATTACGTGCGATCAAATGTCTAGACAAAAAAAAATGTTTATAAGGGTCATTTTCTACTGAGCGGTGTAGAAAATAATGTAACAGGTGTATTTGTAGCACACACATGTGCATTCTGGCACTACTGACAGATGTTTATTGTTACTCAACTTAATGATACTCATTTTATTGACCTTGAAAGGATGAAGGGCTGAGTAGACCTGCTGGAATTCGAACCTGTGATTATGAGGTCAAACACAGGGCCCTAAAGTGGAGGCATTAGTCCACAGAGACACAGACCCGGCTTTCACGCTACAATGTTACGCTCCAGGTCATGTTTTGCTTGTTCTAAGGCGTAAGAGGGAAGCCATTTGGTGATAGCATCTCTGCTTAGCTTTCCTCCTCCGACTCGGGAGATTAGTTGCCTTTGAACTTTTGCGTCTCGCCATTCGTGCTGCATCACAGCCTCAAGCCATTGGAGCAGCGTTGGAGCCTCTGTGTGGTCCAAGTGCAATTCACGGACTTTTTTCCCCTGGAGGACGTACAAACTGGTAACACCAGCCTGCCTGACATATAGGCGTTTCCTGCTGAGGAGGCTCCGCCCCCCCTGTCACGTGTGACGCTTCTCGTCGCTTTCAAAAACACACAGCCTCGCGCACCCGCGCCGCGCACCAAGTACGGGCTAAGTACTTCCTTGGCTGCCGGTTGCCTGCGCCTTTGAACTTTTGCGTCTCGCCATTCGTGCTGCATCACAGCCTCAAGCCATTGGAGCAGCGTTGGAGCCTCTGTGTGGTCCAAGTGCAATTCACAGACTTTTTCCCCCTGGAGGACGTACAAACTGGTAACACCAGCCTGCCTGACCTATAGGTGATTACGATATCCCTGTGCTGCCTAGTTGTGAAGTTGTGCACCACGCTGGTTAAGTTGTGCACCATTGTAGTTTTTTGTTGGTTGTGTTTGTGTGCTAGAGGGCTAGTCTGTGTTCTCAATATCCCATTTCTATTTTTTGAAGGCGTTTCCCGCTGAGGAGGCTCCGCCCCCCTGTCACATGTGACGCTTCTCGTCGCTTTCAAAAACACACAGCCTCGCGCCCCCGCACCACGCACCAAGTACGGGCTAAGTACTGTTGGCTGCCGGTTGCCTGCGCCTTTGAACTTTTGCGTCTCGCCATTCGTGATGCATCACAGCCTCAAGCCATTGGAGCAGCGTTGGAGCCTCTGTGTGGTCCAAGTGCAATTCACAGACTTTTTCCCCCTGGAGGACGTACAAACTGGTAACACCAGCCTGCCTGACCTATAGGTGATTACGATATCCCTGTGCTGCCTAGTTGTGAAGTTGTGCACCACGCTGGTTAAGTTGTGCACCATTGTAGTTTTTTGTTGGTTGTGTTTGTGTGCTAGAGGGCTAGTCTGTGTTCTCAATATCCCATTTAAATTTTTTGAAGGCGTTTCCCGCTGAGGAGGCTCCGCCCCCCTGTCACATGTGACGCTTCTCGTCGCTTTCAAAAACACACAGCCTCGCGCCCCCGCACCACGCACCAAGTACGGGCTAAGTACTGTTGGCTGCCGGTTGCCTGCGCCTTTGAACTTTTGCGTCTCGCCATTCGTGATGCATCACAGCCTCAAGCCATTGGAGCAGCGTTGGAGCCTCTGTGTGGTCCAAGTGCAATTCACGGACTTTTTTCCCCTGGAGGACGTACAAACTGGTAACACCAACCTGCCTGACCTATAGGTGATTACGCTATCCCTGTGCTGCCTAGTTGTGAAGTTGTGCACCACTCTGGTTAAGTTGTGCACCATTGTAGTTTTTTGTTGGTTGTGTTTGTGTGCTAGAGGGCTAGTCTGTGTTCTCAATATCCAATTTCTATTTTTTGAAGGCGTTTCCTGCTGAGGAGGCTCCGCCCCCCTGTCACCTGTGACGCTTCTCGTCGCTTTCAAAAACACACAGCCTCGCGCACCCGCGCCGCGCACCAAGTACGGGCTAAGTATTGTTGGCTGTTCGCGGTGCGCAGTGCGGGTCGCTGGGCCTTCTGAGACTGGTTCTATTGCTGACAGAGGAGTTCAAAGGTATTGATTAACTGCTGATTAAATAATGGTGGTCAGTCTGCGCAGCAGCAAAAGTCTTGCTGAAGGTAATTCTCATGTAGGGATGAATGCCACAAACCCGGTGCTACTACATGAGTCTGATATAGAGCCAAATCCAATTACATTTAATGTAGCGGTATGTGAAGATGGTATAAATGACACAAAAAACATCCCGTATAGTCTGCAATCACTAGCAGTAGAACCGAATGATGATACATTTAATCAGCCGCCCTCCTGAACATCTAATGTTCCTTTTGCAGCTGGAGAATCATTCAAAACGCCCACAAACAAAAAAACCTCTGTTGTATTCACTCCAAAAGAGCTAGTAGGGAATTTGGCAGTTGTAAAGCAAGACGTCAAAACCTTTGTAGGATCTAATGTCATCTCTGACGTCTCTTTTTTGGGCCCAGCATTGATTGGTGAATGGGAGAAACATTGTCGAATTTCACTTACTCCGAATTCACCGGTTGTATTTTTGCCTTCTGAGGTCGAAGGCATGTGTTTGCATAACTTACAAGAAGGGCCTTCTATACTTTCTCTTGCTGGTATCGAAACACACCATCCTGAACGTGCAAAGAGACCTTCTTGCAGCTCCCCCATATTCTGTAAAATATCCAATGCTCAAGGACCTATTTCAGTACCTACACAAATGGTGAATGAAACTTTTGATGAAAATATGTGCTATGAGGCAGGGCCATGTCCCCTTCCAGTTAAACATCAACAATCTAACTCTAAGGGTTCGATTAATGATGATGAACTATGTAATTTTCCGGTGATTTCATCTCTTCTAAATCTACTGGACAAGGGCCATGACCTAACCCACATGCACATTAACTCCCTAAAAGAAATAGTTATAACTCTCACTAATAAGGTATCCAAAATTGAGGGTATGTTGACTTCTCAATTTGCTGTACAATCAGAGAAACAGGCACTAGTAGACGCATGTTTATTGAAAGCTTTGTCAGTTAAAGACCAAACGTGTAGGCATCAATTTACACAAACAATTGATCCTTCTGAAATTGTGGCATTTGAATCACGCACGTATGCAAGAGCTGTTGTGGAAGGCCCTAAGGAGGTATGCTCTCCCATAGCTTCTGTTGGGTCATCCACTTTATTGGATTAAGTTAAGTAGAACTGTAGGGGACTGGATGAGTTAGTTTGCTTATTAACAAGACAACACTTTGATTTAAAATTTGGTGGGGGACGTCTTGAGGAGTTTGTTGATGCTATTGGTTCTATGCCAATGCCACAAGAGGTTACACCTAACAACCCCTCTCCCCTGGTAAATGTCATAATTGAAGCTGAAGAAGAAAAACTGAGAAATTATTCCATTATCACTGAAAATCTGGTGAAATTCAGCAAAAAGAGAGATAAAGCGAGCAATGATTGTGAGGACATTGATTGTGAAGGGACACAGCTACTCTTTATGTCACGAAAAATGAAGCGTGCACATATCAGGGCAATCAAAAGAGAAAATAAACTGAAAAAAAGTTATATACTCTGGATGCAAAAAAAACATGTCAGGTTGATAGCAAAAAAAAATAAGAAAAATAACAAGAGGGAGATCATTGCTGATGATTCAGATGAGTTTCAGTCCTTTAATCCTCTTCTAGGTTCTGCAAAACGAATCAAAGATTGACCTGACACAATTGAATGATGAATCAAAGGTAGTCTTAAATGTGGTTCCTGCAGCTGATACCCACTCCCAAACAAAATGTACGAGAACCAATAAGAAGAAATCACTGGTTGAATTGGGAGTGGGTAATTCGGGACAGATGGCACAAGGCCGTCTTTCGAACTTTTATCCTATCATTGAAAAAAAAATCACGGTGAAGGGGCGAATGAAGGATCAAGCTCTGGTTAAGAATGTGGGTGCAATCTCTAAATAAAAAAAGGCCTGTGCCACAATGACTAATAACAGCTATGCAGGGAACACTAACAACCTCCAATTAGACGAGGAGTATGAAAGAAATAATACTCATCTAGTGAGTCAAATCGACTGAAATGAATGTGAGGAGGCATCCAATAATGTAGAAATGGAAGCTACTGACACTAAAGAATTTGATGAGAGTAAGCCTCCTCCCCAAGGAAGCCATGAAAAAGAAGAAACCAAATATGTTTTTAACAGAGATGTAAGGTACTTTCTGGGCTGGTCTAGTGATGAGGCAATTAATGGAAAACAAAGGTTGAACAGATTGTTTTTGTTTAGTATCTTTAAAGAATGTCCTCAGTTGAGAACCCTCCATAGGGATGACATTAAGTGGTTAAGGTTGGCGAACCACAATAATCTCAGAATGATCTGTGCCCCATATTCTGCGATGATACTCAGGTTATTGTGGGACCATAGAGAGGATTCTAATTCTCGTGGGCTAACATTACATCTATTTAGGACGATTGAAGAAGCTGAGGTATTCTTAAATGAAATGTTAAAACCTGAGGTAGTGATTGGATCCACTCAAGCTAATTCATTAGCTGGCTCCGAACAAACTGCTGAATTAATATCAAAAATATCTGAGCTGGTGGGAGCCACCTCGAACATTTCGTGGTTAGCTCCCTTAATGTCCTCTATTCTTGAATTCTCTAACATGCAAAACAAAAAATAGACAAATAATGTCATAGCTCAAAATGTACAGAATCTTAAAATACTATCTTGGAATTGTTGCGGGAAAAGGAATTTGGAGAAATGGGCTTCTCACTATGTATCAATGGGTTCTCACACAATTATATTCTTACAGGAAACTATGTGTGTCAATGAATCGAATATTGACGGTTTTTCGAACTTTTGTGTACCAGCTGCGAGAGGTGTAACTGGTCGTCCACCTGGAGGCACTGGTATACTTATTAATAATGTCATGAATCATAATTCAAAGGTCATGTATGCAAAACATGGTTTGCTTGCAGTTGAGTCTATCTTTACAGGTGTATTGTCCTGTGTATTGCTATCTGTGTGTGTGTACCACAATCCTGCCAACCTGTTGATTGAGGCTGCATTGGATAATATGGATGAGCTACTTGAGGAGGCTATGGTAAGAAACCCAAATTACACGATTGTCATTTGGGGTGACTTCAATGCTGTCTGTTTATCCCAAACATCTAAGTTACTTCATAAGTGTAAGCCTTCTTCAAGTGTCTCAGAAACTATGGGGAAGCGCTGGGTCTCCTATTTTAAAGATTGGAATATTCAATTGCTGGAATATGATACTGGTGATCACAAAGGAACCAGGAAGAGAGGGTTGCACTCCTCATACATTGATTATTTTTTTGTCTCATCCGTATGAATGCCTTTGGTAAATAATGTAACAATCCATAATCAAACATCGAGCAACCATTTTTCAATAAGCACAAGTAAAAGGTGCGATTTGGCATCCTTAAATAAAGATGCAGCGCTGGGATTGGTGACCCTCTATCGCGCTCAGAATTCTGTGGGATGGTATCCTAAAATGTGTAGAGAGCTTTCTTTCCTGGTTCATAGAGATGTGATTCGGGTGCATAACAATGTTAATCTGCTTTTTAATGCACAAAGAAGAGAAGATTGGAATTCTCTTATAATCAAAGAACATATTGAATATCTAGTCAAAAAAGCTAATTCATTTAACTCAATAGAAGAGAGTGGGTATAATCTGGAAATAGCAGTTGCTAAGAGGGTCAAAAATCGATCTCTACGAGCATTAAAGCAAAAAAATCTGCAATTCTCTCTCTATCATCTCACAAAAAAAAAGGATCATAAACGATTATAAGAAAAAAATAAAATCCATAAAGTTTCAAGTTAAATTATCAGCTAATCAACAAATGATGAAGTATCTCATCACTCATGACACCAGGAATATTTGGGCAAATACACAACAAAAAGGGGGCGCTGTTGCATGATTTTGCCTCTCCAATTGCTTCAAGTACTTGGATTGACTATTTCAAAAGTAAATACAGTTTGCCCTTGCAATTTGAAACCTATAACTCTGGCATACTTGAGTATAATTGTAAGGATTATCTTTTCTTCTCCATGAATGAAATCGTTGATGCTATTAACCTGCTCAATTACTCCAAAGCCGCTGGGCCTGATGGTCTGCCAGCTTGTATTTTAAAGGATGACCCCTATTTTTGGGGTGCCATTCTTTATACAAAATTCACTTTTGTTTTATCTACTAATCATATCCCGAATTCTTGGCTCAACGCCATAATCATTCCTTTATATAAGAAGGGTAATCCCACACTGCCTTCGAACTTTAGGCCAATCGCTTTAATGGATGCCTCTGAAAAGGTATTTTCTATAATTTTACTTCAACGTCTCCAAAACTTTATTGAAACTAAGAATATATTCTCAAAGTTTCAAACAGGGTTTCGTAAGTATATGGGGACTTCGCTAAATGCTTTCATTATTTCACACATCTTTGCTCAAACTAAAACATCCGATTCTGGTGCTGTCAACATGGCAGCACTAGACATGAGCAGTGCATTTGATTCAGTTATAAGAGAGGTATTATGGTCAAAACTCTTAAAGCTCGGCTTCCCTAAAAGAATGATTCAACTAGTCGCAATGCTACATAATCACACGACATACCAAATAAGGGTAAACAGAGACGGCGCTCTTACAGCCCCTATTTCGACTATGACAGGAGTTAAGCAAGGCTGTAACATGGCCGCCACATTGTTTAACCTATATCTTTGTGATATGGATATGTTGTGGAATGAATCTGGCATGTTTCCTGTGAAATTAGGGGAATTGAAAATTCATGGTTATGTTTCGCTGATGATATTTTATTATTAGATCGCACTCCTAGTGGACTACAATTAAAACTGGACCGATTTGCTAAATATGCTGCATCTCACAATTTATCACCAAACTCTACTAAATCACAAATCGTGGTATTCCGAAATTTTAAAAAAATCAAATCGTATAAGTGGCAACTAAATGGCATCGGTATCGAATGTGAAAACTCAATTCGTTATCTGGGGTATCCCCTAAATGTCCATTACTCCCTCAAATTTTGGCAGTCATATGTAAAGATGAAGGTCCGTCCACTGGTATCAATGATGAAGATCATGTTAAGAACAATCTTCAAATTTTCGTTGCAACCATTGATCGATTTCTATCTGCTGAAAGTGGAACCGATTCTTTTATATGGGTTGAACATGTGTCTTCATGATGTAGGAGTCATACTAAACCAAATCCAGGGTAATGTGTGTAAAAGTGTATTGGGGCTAGCTATATCAGTTCCTAATTCTATAATTAGACATGAACTTGGCCTAGTTTCCCTAGCAGCCAGATGGGTTTGGAGAAAACTATCACGCTACGCTGATATTATGGCCCCTCACAAGAATTCATTGTATGAGGACTTATATGGGCTTGTTGTATCGTCTAAATTTAAATCTATCTGTGTATTTGTTAACCAAATGAAGCACACCCTGGATGATTGTGATTGCACGATTTCAGACCTAGTTATGAAGCTTCCCAAAGTTAAAAGGAATCTTTTTGATCGGGATTGGTCAACTACTTTAGATTGTAACAATTCTTACCATCTTTATGTGGAATATGCTAGAAGGCCACGAAGAAGAGATTTAAGACCTTCTTATCTGGTGTTATGTCCATCAAGTAGGATACGTAGAGCATATTTAAGGTTCAAGTCAAATCAATATCACACTCTTGAAAGAATCTACCAGTGGCGTATATTCAAAGGTGTATTTCCTAATCAGAAATGTCGTTTTTGTGATTGTGGCATTACCGAAACTCTGAAACATCTTGTAGTTGAATGTATATTTTTTGACCAAGAAAGAAAAAACTATTTGGGGAAATTTTCTCCTAAAGATACCGATATCTCAAAAACCTCTTTATGGGACAGTTGTATGTATGGGGGGAGCATGGTACTTGTCATATTGTTAACTCATTTGCTGGGTAAAATCGAAAATGCTTTGGAAAGTGTAAATGTTAATCTTACAACTACAAGCTAAATCTATGACTTTCAAAGTGACGTCTACTAAATTTCATGGTATGTTTGGGGTAGGCCAAATATGTTGTTGGTTATGAAAAGCATGTTTAATGAAACAAATCATAAAGATAACTATGAAATGTTCCTATATTAGCAATGCTAAATCTTAATTTGTATAAAGGAATGGTTGATGAATTGAATTTAAAAATCTAAATTTAATTTTATAATATTTTCTTTTTTAATCAACTTTTAATGAATAATGTTTGAAACTTCAAAAGTCTGTTTTTTGATAAATCATGTTTGTAAAAGTTTTCTTTTTGTAAAACTATATATAAAATGAAAATAAACAAAAAACTGTTGCCTACCTGAGATTTTCATGCATGCGTTTAGCACCTGCTAATGTCCAAGTGTATTCCCCTGGAATCAATTACAATACGTGTGCACAGTATATCTGCATGCAGTGTTTTATATCTCTAAAAGCGGAGTGAAACTGAAGGGAGTACAGGGGCTCTTGTCTCATTTTTACACTCTGATTTGCGAGTGATAAGAAATGCATGCAGGACACTCAATCACATGTTAGGTAGAAGCAACAGTGGTCTCCTGCAACGGCGGTCTCCTGCAATGGTGGTCCCCTGCAAGCAACTGCTGTTTTCTCCTAAATGACCCCCTGTGAGTGCATGATGAATGAGTCATCCACCCATGCATTCCACGTAGCTAGAATGTGGTGGCATTTGGTCCCCAGCATGTATGTTTACATCCTCCACCGGCAGTGCCACCTGGGGAATGGTGACATGCTTTCTAACGCACATGTGCAATAATGAAGACTTGTTCTGTCTTTTATTTTTGGGCACCTCCTGTTAGATGGAGGCAAGAGAACCTTCCATTCAGCAGTCCAATAGTACACTCTATACAAATCCTGGTCCTACTGTGTGGTGGCTCATTATATGTTATGTTATTTGAATGTGTACAGCGCACGCTCACCTGAAGGTATCTTGGCGGTAGAGAGGGAGACAGAGACTACCATCAATCAAACCGCCAACCACTATACTACTAAATAAATGTCTTTAAGGCCCTTCAAAATGTCAAATGATTTGGCAAGGTCTTTGCTGACAGTGGCAGTTCATTCCACATTCTGGCAGTGGCTACCAAGAAACCCCGGCCACCAATGGCCGAACGGCGAAAGGTAGGCACAACCAGCAAGACAGTGTCTCAAGGTGGAAATGACCTATTTTGCACACTGCAGAGACTTGATTGTTCATAGAAATGGAGGACGAAAGAGTCACTCTCAAGTTCTTCACCTTTGTCACTGGAACAGAAAGAGACCCAAGAGAAGAAGGCCAAAAAGAAGACACCGAAAGTGCAGGGTCAGGGAGGGCGCTGTAGGATATTTTGTGTAGATTTGGGGTCTGGCGATATTTTCTTACCACCAAAAGAAAAGTGGAAATTTGGTGATAATTTATCCTTGCATCTAGATTGGGTTTGGCCGAAATGTTTATTTATTTATTTTTTATCAATACTTGAAGTCAATCATAAAATAATAAAATAAAATGAATAATTAAAACGAAGAATTAACATAAAAATTAAAATAATTAATTAAAACAATAAAGGTATAGAACTCCATACTTCCAGGATGCATCCGAATTAATGCTCCCACAACGCTGCCCATTTAGTTCAATATTGTTTCTTTAATTTTGTCCATCTCTGATACGTCCCGACCATCAACATCACATCATCTGGTTCATCTAGTGAATTCTTTCATCCTGGGACTCTTGGATGCTTTTACATAGGAGTCATCTCTTTTGGCATCCCAGTTACTTTGTCTTCACCTCCATCCGGAGGCAGGTATCACTTGATCTTCATCCCGCGGACTCCAGGACTCCATTATCTCCCGTGTCCTCCGGTCCTGTGACCTCCGTACTCAAAAGACATGTTAATGATTCTAAATCAAAATAGAAAAGAAACATCTTAAGTACATAGCACAATACTAATTTCACCATTTTACCAAAAATAAAATATCCATATATATTCCAAAACATTTCGCCCTTTTTCTTTCGCTTTCTGAAATTAAGCACATGTTAGAGAGAAAACAAACATACAAAGCACCATTGATCATTTAACATATTTCAACCTTGTAATAAAATAATTTCATTAGCCTCAGCCCCCTTTTAATGATCATCACATATAGTATTTTTATTTACTATTCCATTACAACAAACACCTCTATTTTTATTTCTCTGGTATTGGGCCCTATAAATAGACTTGTGTTTTCTTTCATGTATTTAGGGCACTTGATCTGTTTCTACTCGCTTAAGTCTCCTTACTTCATTTTTGGGATGTCAGGGCTTAATTTGGTTAACATGAACAAATTGCTCTGTTACTGTTTCTGTTTACCTTTTCCAAAATGAAATGTATACACCTGTCCCCCCACAATATACTCTTTCACAGATGTCTTTTTATCATAATGTGGCTCTTTCCAAATTCCTCTGCACAAAAGCAAATGCATGTTGTAAATGCTTCCTCAGTTCTTCCATATATTCATGAACTGTAGATACGCTTACAAGTGTCTGTTCATGTGTCCTGTGTAGGAGGTGTTGTGGCAATGCCATCTCCCTACCTGTCAATACTTCATGAGGGCTGATACCTGTTGCTTTAGCAGGAGTTGATCTGATTGCCATCAAAACCTGGGGTAAACGTAAATCCCAGCTGGAACCTGCCTCTGCTACAAACGCTCTTAATATATCCACAACAGACCTATTACAACGTTCAATACCACCTGAAGAGGCGGGTCTGTATGCAATATGCATCTTTCTTTT
This sequence comes from Ambystoma mexicanum, assembly GCF_040938575.1. Classification (NCBI taxonomy): domain Eukaryota; kingdom Metazoa; phylum Chordata; class Amphibia; order Caudata; family Ambystomatidae; genus Ambystoma; species Ambystoma mexicanum. The sequence continues at coordinate 1,491,150,386 of NC_090937.1, read as the reverse complement.
CACTCCAAGTATTTGCCACACCTTACTCATTAAAGCACTTGTGAAACGACTTCTTCTGTTTGATTCTATTCTTTGTGGTAACCCAAATCTTGAAAATATATGATTTACCAGTAATGTAGCTGCTGTTTGCACACTACAATCTGGTGCAGGAATACACTCTATCCATTTTGACATTAAACAAACTACACTCAAAATATAACAGTTCCCCCCTGCTCGACCTTTTTACAGGCCCTACTTAGTCTATTTTCAAATCTGACTATGGAAGAGTTAAGCCTCTTTTCATTAATGGGGCTCTATGCATTTGTGTAGCAGGTTTATATTGGGCACATACTAGACATCCCCTAGTATATAATTCCACATCTTGGGACATATGTGGCCAGTAAGCATAATCGTTCAGTATCTCTAATGTCTTTTGTGAACCTCTGTGTCCTGCAGTTATTGCATCATGTGCATGGTGTAGCATTAACCCTCTGAATGAAAGGGGTACCACCCACTGTACTTGTCCTGTTATGGACTCCCTAATCATGAGTCCATCCTCTAGTCTAATTTGTTATTTTCCTCCAGTATATTGTCAAATCATTCTCTGACACCAATTTGTCTATGGCTTGTATCATTTTTCCATGTTTAAGGGGCTTTTTATTGAATGTAACCATGCATCTTGCTTTCCAGCCAGGCACATATTCCACAAAGCTATTTCGTGCATAATCAGAATCAGTCACCAGGACAATTTCACTAAATTTATTATCAACTGCAGTAGTAATTGCTTTTTAAATGGCTGCCGATTCCGCTACTTGACTGCTCCTAGCCCCAATTCTTATCCCTATACTGGGAATACCTTCACATCTCAACCAGACATTTCCTATTCCTGACACCAATTGTTTATTACTGTCATTTTCAATGTGAAAAGCACAACCGTCAACATACACAGTCTTCAAATCCTTGCATGTCTTTTCATCAAAAGCTTTGTTTGATGATTGCCCAACCTCCTGTAAACTAGATTGCACTTCTACTTAATTTGATACATGTTCAGCTGCACAGTCATGTAGATCTGTCAAACCTTGAGCAACTGGGCTCTTTTTATTTGGCCATATCTCACTTCTACAGGAAAGCCTTGCAATGCTAGTGTCCATGAAGTAATTCTGGACTGTGCTAGGTTGCCTGACCTAATTCTTTTACTCTCTAAAAACTGAAAATATTGATGATTTGTCTCAATAATTACCTTTACTCCCTGAACAATGGGGCAGAAATGCTGTAGCGCCCACACAGTGGTAAAAAGGGACTTTTCACATTCGCTGAATTTAATTTCAACTTGGAAAAATGCCTTACTTGCATAAGCAATGGTTTTATGATTCAAGTCATGTTTTTGTGATAACACTGCTGACATACAATGTTCAGAGAAACCTATTTCTATAAAGAAATCCCTATTCTCTATGGGGTATGCTAAACATGGTGCCTTTATAAGACATTCCTTTAATTTAGCCACTGCCTCAGATTGCTCTTTTTCCCATTTCCAGGGTGTATTCAGCTTCAGCAGTTTAGTCAATGGTTGAGTAATTTCAGCATCATTTTCAATAAACTTCCTGTTATATCCCGTCATTCCTAATAAACTTTTCAAACCTTTCACACTTCTAGGGTCTTTTAGTTTTTGTATGGCTTCTACCTTCTTCTTCTTCGTCACTTCATGGGCTAGAAAATTCACTGCCTTTTGCAATTGGCCAAGAACATGTCTGATTTCATCAAAATGGCTTTTTAAGCTTTCATTTTTTATCAGGACATCATCCACACAAACTATGGTTCCTCTTTCCACTGCATCAGGCATAGCCTTTCTCGAAAATATGGCAAATTCACTCCCACTATTGACGTACCCGAATGGAGTTCTATTCCATGCGCATTAGGTCTTATCAAATGAAAAGGAAAATAAATTCTGAATCTCCTCTTCCAATGGCACACACCAATATCCAGATGTGAGATCTAATGTAGTAAACACTTTTGAGCTATGCACCTGAGCCAGGCCTTGATCAATGAATGGCAGTGGCCATCTGGACACTGGCACTCTTTTATTTAATTCTCTCAAATCTGCACACAGACGCCATTGACCATTTGGCTTCAACGCACTTAAAATAGGTGTGTTGGATGTGCTATGAATAGGCCTGATAATTCCCAGAGACTCCACTTTTTTAATTATCTCTGCCAATGACTCTAAACATGCCAGCGGTAATCTATACTGGCACACAAATACTGGGCTTCTACTACACCCTTCCCATAATGTGGCAACGTGCAAATTAGTTAGTCCACAATCGTATTCATTTTTAGACAACTTCAAACTCCATAAATATTTTTCTCAATTCATTTTTATCTTCATCGCTATCTTCATCCCCATCGTTCAGAGTTAAGTGAAAATATTATCTGTATTGTTCCTTAGGTATCTGGAGGGCTTTAAATATGCCATGCACTGCGTCTAAGTGGTCCACTATGCAACACTCCCCTTATTTTTAAATGGTTTGATCAGGGCTTTGATGGATTTCATTATCTTTATGGGGCTACTCATTGCTATGCACGGAATTTCACTACTTTGTGATTCAATCCTGGTTTCAGGTGTATGGGATTGATGGCGGCCCCTGATGGGTGTATCAAATCCCCCAAGTGCGCTGCAACCAAGTTCAGTCACCGGCCCAATCACTGGGGCACTAGCTCTTTGAGTAGAAATAGGATTCACCTCAACCCCATTGAATGTGGTGCCCTGCCGTCTATCCTGGGACCTGGAAATGCGCATTTGCTGTTCCAAATCCTTACACGTCTTAACCCCTTAAGTGCCACCGACGAGCCGGCTCGTCAGTGGAAACCACTCCAGGTTGCCACCGACGAGTCGGCTCGTCGTTTTTTGGCACCTTGCTCAACACTGTAATCCAACCCCTGGGCTATGTGAGGGGGACGTCCCCCCTCACTGCCAGGGGGCTAGATTCCCTTCACTTTCACGTCAGCGTGCGTAAGGCACGTCGGCATGAAAGTGAAAGTCATTTTCACTGCAGCAGCTATTTCGGGCTGCTGCGGTGAAAACAGAAGGTGAGTGTTCAGCTTTCTCCGCCTCGATCTCCGGCTGTATTTCAAGCCGGAGATCGAGGCGGGTATCGTTGGAAAGGGGAGTGTCTCCCCTTTACAACGATACCCATTGTGTGGCATTGCTGCCCGCGGATCGGGCACAGGGCGCGCAATCCATGGACAGCAATGTCACCGGAACAATACAGATCCATTTGTGATGCGGAGGGAGGAGGGCTGCTTACTAGGTAAGCGGCCCCCTTCCCCTGTGGCCCCAAAGCATGGGGCCACAGCATCAGAGACCCCTAGGGGCAGATGATCACTGCCCCCAGAAAAAAAAAAGAATCGAGGGAAGGGGGGAGGTGGGAGGGGGTTTGGGGCCCACTGGGCCACCAGGGATAGAGAACAAAGTGATGTCCCTGGAAATGGGAGGTTCTCCCCTTTCCAAGAACACCACATATAAGAGGCATTTCTGGTCACGGATCAGCACAGAGCGCTTGATCCGTGACCAGCAACCCACTGGACCACCATGGATCTGTTTGTGACTTAGGGGTGAGTAGGGCTGCTTCAAGTAAGCAGCCCTCTCCCCCCCAAAGCATGGGGGCACATATGTGCACAACCCTGCGGGCAGATGGCTGATCATCTGCCCCCAGGGAAGGGGACAACAAAAAAAACATGATGGGAAGGGGGGAGGAGGTTTGGGGGCCCTAGCAACCAGGGATTTTTTGGAAATGGTGTCCTTGGAAAGGGGAGATTGTCCCCTTTCCAAGGACACCCTGTGTGACAGCATTGCTGCCCGTGGATCGGGCGCAGGGTGCTCGATGCGCGGGCAGCAATGCACACTAGACACAGGGTTGTCTGAATGGGGGGGAGGTGGGGGCTGCTTACAGTAAGCATCCCTCACCTCCCCCTGGCCCCCAAAGCATGGGGGCACATATGTGTAGAACCCTGGGGGCAGACAGCTGATCATCTGCCCCCAGGGAAGGGGCAAAAAAATAATAATAAAAAATGAAGAAAAAAAAACATGATGGGAAGGGGGAGGGGGTTTCGGGGCCCTAGCCACCATGGATTTTTTCGGAAATGGTGTCCTTGGAAAGGGGAGATTCTCCCCTTTCCATGGACACCCTGTGTGACAGCATTGCTGCCCGCGGATCGGGTGCAGGGCGCTCGATGCGCAGGCAGCAATGCACACTAGACACAGGGTTGTCTGAATGGGGGGGAGGTGGGGGCTGCTTACAGTAAGCATCCCTCACCTCCCCCTGGCCCCCAAAGCATGGGGGCACATATGTGTAGAACCCTGGGGGCAGACAGCTGATCATCTGCCCCCAGGGAAGGGGCAAAAAAATAATAATAAAAAATGAAGAAAAAAAAACATGATGGGAAGGGGGAGGGGGTTTCGGGGCCCTAGCCACCATGGATTTTTTCGGAAATGGTGTCCTTGGAAAGGGGAGATTCTCCCCTTTCCATGGACACCCTGTGTGACAGCATTGCTGCCCGCGGATCGGGTGCAGGGCGCTCGATGCGCAGGCAGCAATGCACACTAGACACCAGGGATGTATATGAATGTGGGGGGAGGTGGAGGCTGCTTACAGTAAGCAGCCCTCACTCCCCCCGGCCCTCAAAGCATGGGGGCACATATGTGTCGAACCCTGGGGGCAGATGGCTGATAATCTGCCCCCAGGGAAGGGGGCAAAATAAAAAACGAAAAGCACAAAAAATAAGGAATTTTGGGTGGGAGTGGGGGGCCACTTGCCACCAGGGATATATTTTACAGAAAAGGGGGTTGGCCCTCTCCCCCTCACCCAAATGGGAAATAGGGACACCCCTTGTAGCCCTCCCTGTGGGCAGATATCTGCTACTAAGAAGGGGCATCTGACCCCAGGGAAGGCTGGATGAGATGGCCCCCTCTTATCTGTCCCCAGGGAGGGCTGAATGAGATGCCCCCCCCTGTATTTGGTGTGGGGGGCTAGAGGGTCACCCCCCATTACATTAGAAAATTACCTGGTGGTTTAAAGTGCCCCTCAGCCCGCCCTAAAGTGTAGTGTACCATTTGATCTGGCGATCTGTTTCGGTGAGTAGACACAGGGAAATATCTCTGAAATTGGCTGTAAATGAAGACAATTCTGAGACATTTCGCTCTGGCCACCCACCGAAACACACCGCCAACAACACATGGCCTACCTTCCCGCTTCCCCACACGTGTCTCGACGAAAAAGGTACCTCACATGTGTGGGTGCACCTACCGGGGCGCAAAAGGAAAAGGGTAAGCCGCTGGTAACCCCAATACTTTCGCCACAGCACAATTTGTTCATGTGGGCAACCTACAGATTTGGGCCTAAGGTGTCGAAGCCAACAAGGAAAACAGGGAACCCCATGCATTTCCCAAAAGAGGACACCCGTGGGAATGCTCAGAGGTCTGACTTGCATGACGCGGCCCAGGATTTATTACCCAGAACCCCAGACAAAGTGAACATTGTGTTTTTTCCCCACCAAATATCACACTTTGTCAGGGATTGTGGCTAATAAAAACTTGGGCAATTTGCGCAAGGCAGACCTTTGTGGATTCCCACGGGTGTCCTCTTTTGGGAAATGCTTGAGGTTCCCTGTTTTCCTTGCTGGCTTCGACACCCTAGGCCCAAATCTGTAGGTTTCCCACATGAACAAAATGGGATGTGCTGAAAGGCTTGGGGTTACCAGTGGGTTACCCTTTTCCTTTTGCACCCCCGGTAGGTGCACCCACACATGTGAAGTACTGTTTCCATCGGGACACATGTGGGGAAAAAAAATATTTTCTGGCCAAAATCGCCTACCTCTCACAGGTTGATAACCACATTAAAATAATTGTTTTTGTTTCCACTCAACCTATTCTTGAAAGGCAGGAAATATGGGAATTCAGCACAGCAAACCATTAGTTACTAGGTCTTACAAGGAAAAAAAACACAGGCTTCTTTGTACATCATTTTATTGGCATTTTTTGAAAAAACCCAAACTCTTCCCCCTTTTTGGTTATTTTCTCTCTTACACCCCTACAGCAACCTAGGATTCCTGGGTGTCATTACGACCGCCTACATGTGGGAAATCCCATGCAACAAAAAAGTTACAAACCATTGAATGGCCATATACTGAAATCACCAAAAAAGGCCCTGGCACTGGGGAGAAATACCCATGGCACTTAAAGGATTAAGGACCCTATCTGCCTCTTTTTGCAAATAGTTGTTTTCATCACTCATTTTATTAATTACCTCCTGCATTTCGCACATTTGCATTTGGCATTCATTGAATTCTTTGTTTCTCTTGTCTTTTTTAACCATTTTCAGCATTTTGGACATCACTTTCTTTTTCACAATGTTCTTTTTGCAAAATCTGCATTTCCAAAACAACCTCATCTTTGTCTTGTCTAATATGGTTTACCAACGCTTGTGTGTACCAATTCTTGTTCACTATCCTCAAATTGTTTATTGCTTTTAGACAATTGAGTATCAAGATCCCTACCTTTTAACTGCATGTCTTTTTGACATCTCCAATTCTGCTTTTAAGTTTTCCTCTTTTTTACTTGCCCCGTCCAGATCGGCTTTTAACCTGTTAATCAGTTTAGTATCATTTTCTTGCATTCGCAGAGATCTGTTCAGGATAAACCATGTCTTGGCACATAGCCGTATCAACAATCTTTCTCTGCATGTTTATCAGCTGCATTTAATAGTCTCAAAAGGCAGACATGAATTATGCTGCCTTCTGCAAAAATGCTGTCTAATGGTTCTGTACTTCACCATAAATGCGGTCATGCCATTCTGTGGCATTATTTCATGACCATGTCCCATGTGCATATAACTTTGCCTCCAGATACTGCACTAGCTCTGAGAGTGTGGCTTCCATTTGAGACATTCTGAAATTCACTTTTAGTGTCACACTGCTATTATGAAATGGGTTCCCTCTAATGCATGGATGGTAGTGTGAGACACAATTGCCATGCCCAGTATGTGCTCTAGAATCACTTTCCCGGCCAACGCTCCATATATGTAGTATAATTTGCATTGATTTGGGGTCTAGCTGTATTTTCCTACCACCAAAAGAAAAGTGGTAATTTGGTGATAACTTATCCTTGCATCTAGATTGGGTTTGGCCTTACCTCATTCCAGTGACCATATTTTGTAACACTATATTGGAGAATTGAGTAATATACACTATTGGCGGTATTTTCTGGTGGTAAACTACTTAGTGGTGGGCATGATTTTCCTTCCCTACATTACAGCCCCATCATTCACAAAACTTTCCTTACTATTACAATACTCTTAGTGATCTATAGAGGGCCTTGGACCTACATTCAGAGGCACCACACTTTTACATAGAGTGCCACCTACAACCTGTGGCTGGTATCACTGATTTATTTACACCAGTGAACTATGCGTCCATAGGCCTCATTACTGGTTCATAGACCCCCAGTAATCTATATATTGTATCAGATTTCCCTCAGACAACATGCACTGGGGAACACACGCATACATCTATTTATCACTGCTAAATCTTATTTCAGGACAGCTTATTCTGTCTGTTATTTTAGCTACATGGGAAAAATGACAAATGTACTACCTAAAAAAAAAAACTTCCCCGTGTCAAAAATGCTATTCCAAATGCACCAAGAAAAGAGAAAAACAAAACTCTCTACACGTTCTGCTTTTATATTGTGTGTATTATAAACAATTGCAATTCAAAATAACATCTTACCATGTACATGGCATTGTTATCTGTAATAAAAAACAAGAAAAGAAACAATACAGAGACAGAGCACAATTCACTTTGCAACATTATCATATGACAAATTAAATGCAGGGGATTTCTTTTGGCTACTTTGCCTAAATGACATTTTTAGATTGCTATTGCTCATCCACACAAAAGCACAAAGCGACCTCACTTCAAATTTGGCTGCTTACCAAAGATTTGTAGTTCTCTCCCCCAGACGACCTCTGTTATCTCAAATGTTTGGAGTGTGTGGCGAAAACATAGAGTTTTCAAGCCAGCGCTAAGTGAAACCAGGCACGTCCTTCTGGAAGCCCAGTCATTCTCCAACCCCTCTGCCTCTGTCAGTCTTTCCCAGGCAAACCTCTGCACCTTCCCCTTTTTCTACTGCAGATACTGTGCACCAATCAAGTTGAAATGCTGCATCATCCTTCTTTTAACACAATAGACCGGTCACCCAATGAGGAACTGTAACTAATATCATTTTCTGGTATGCAGGCTCCCTGCTCACTGCGAACACAGAACAATAATGGAGAAAGATTCAGTGCACATTTGAAAAACAAATTTCAGAATAAGTATTTTCACCCATTTGCACATAGAGATTACAATATAATGTTAATAAGTTAGCTCTAGTAATTAGTAATTGTTAATTAAGTCATTTAGTTAGATGAATAATGTAGACTCCTGTGTATGAGGTATTTCAGAGAATAGAGAAAATAAAATGCTGGTGCACTTTAAACTGCATCTTCACATTGCTTTTTGTTGTATTATAAATTCTGTCTCCAGCCACATACTCACATGTTATGCTAGCAACATAGACTGGCTATATGTGTATGCCACATTATTGCTGGCAACAGAATGCTATCACATTCAGTGAGGCGCTATAAACTTCAAGACACCATAAAGCGCTATATACTACTACAGCGCCTACCACCATCACATCTGTCTTTTCCCTGTTCAACTTCAGCCAATTTCAGCCCATCCACTTACCCATGGCTGTCAGGCACTGATGAAGGCACAACAACACCTCAGCCTAATCAACATCTAAACAGATCATGATCTGAGTGTCGTCAGCATAAGAGTAGCACCTGATGCCGAGGGAGTGGATGAGACAAATCAGAGGCCAGATGAAAATGTTGAAGAGAATGGGTGACAAGGCAGAGCCCTGCAGAACTCCACAGGTAAGGTGGTAGGAACCCAAAAAGAAAGGAGGGAGAGAGGGCACCTGAGTGTAATTTGCCAGCAATGACGAAAACCAGGCTAGTACTTGACCTGAGATACCAATCTGAGTCAGACGAGTCAGCAAGGTGGGATGGTCCACGCTGTCAAAAGCTGCTGACAGTGCCCTGCCAGGCCTAAAGCCTGATTGTGCATGGTCAAGAGGTTTAGAGCATTCCAGAAATGTAGATAGCATGGGTGACACCAAAGACTCCAGAAGTTTCATAGAAAAGGGTAGAAGAGAGATATGGCAGAAATTGGAGAGAAGAGATGGATCTAACAAAGAGATGGATTTAACAAAGGTTTCTTCAGAAGGGGAATCACTGTGGCAACCTTACGTTTTGCCGGAATAACCTCCGTCTGGCAGGAGATATTAATAGCAGTCGTAGGTTCCGTTAGCAAGTCACCCGAGATCTCTTTCATGACAGCCAGTGGAACCACATCAGAGGGCGAGCCTGACTTAATATACTGTATGGCTGTGTATACCATTGCCTCAGTGAAAAGCAAAAAGGAAGACCGTTCTTTCACTTCAGTCAAGCCACCCGGACCAAGTACTTCTCTTTCCGGAGCGAGTACCGAGGATGACACTAGGATGGTGGTGCGAATGGCCTCAATTTATGACATGAAAAACTGGGACAAGGCAAAGCTGACATAAGGCAGCCTCAATGTTCTGGGGTAAGTACGATTTTTTTGCTGCTGTAATAGCAGAAAAGTAGGCTACTGAGCATGCATTATACTGTGCTCTGAGATTAGGGCTGTAAGCAATGCGCCATTTGCGCTCCATCTGTCTAAGTTTAAGACGAGTTGTTTTAAGCTGTATAGAAAACCATGGTTGTGAAGGAAGCCTATGTGGTTGGTTAAGCAGTCGAGGAACCAGTATATCAGCTGCTTCTTGCAAAGAGCAAGACAGAGAAGAGAGAGAGAGGCTGCAGAGACCGCCTGACACTTCATTTTAACTAGCAAAACAAATTGCAATATGTCAGCAGAGCGCCAGCCGTGCAGCCACAGCGGCGGCGCGACGGTTTTAGACTGGACCTGCCCCATTTTAAATGTAAGGGTCACTAGATAATGGTCGGACCAGAGAACCGGCTCTATGGATTGAACAACTAACAGAGTTTTACGATGTGGGATATGGTACTTTCTGAGGGAGACAGCAATAGTTATGCAATGATTGTATGATCTAATTTACGTATGTCAACATTGCTAATTGCACAATTGGGGTCTGTGTCACTGAGTTATGTAATGTCTCATGATAAAAGTGGCAACATGTATGCCTTTGGGTGAATCCTCCATTTCCAATATCATTGACCCACCAGATGTAACTGCTATACACTGTTAGTAAATTGCTAATGGCCATGTCATTATTCAATGCACTTTTCACTCATGCATCAGCCCGGTGACATTTTCTGATATGCATTTGCACTTAGAAAATACCATGTATAGGGTGCCACCATCATTATAATGCCACATGTATTTTCTACACTTTCATCTTCCACCCGAGATCTGCCCCTGTCCATGTATAGTTTCCCCTATGCATTGTGGTACATGTGGTCCAAACTTTGTTTATGTGCTGTGGCTTCAGGAGTGTAATCGAAACCAAAAGAGACCCTGGAATATATTTTCAAAGTAGCCACATATTACACATTTTCAGCAATCCCAACCCTTTTCCTATGAGAACATGTGGAAATACCACACAAAAGTGTCACAGGGTGCAAAGGCCTACTGGGAAATTTTCCTATGGGCCAGTCCACCTCTGCATGGCGTATCAGGTGGAGCATATCAGGGAGTGTTGGACTTATTATGTGGTGTGTCCAAGGGGAGGTTTTACATGCAAAGGACTGTGCCAGAATATGCATTACAGAGTCACTACTAACTTTGCCAGGTGTGGAATATATAATAATACATGTAAAGGTTGTATCAGCCACCTTCAATCTAAAAAAAAAAAAGAAAATACAAGGACTACAACCACTCCAAACACAAATATGAAAAATACACATAGGAGCATGCCCCTTGTTGCCACCCAAACAGTTCCACAGAGCTGTTTGGACCAGCTCTATATGTTGTATGTGTTGTGCCACAGAAAGAAACTCCACTATTATTAATGCCTGATCTGACGATTTGCAAGTTGCTCTTTTAATGTGTGTGAATAAGTAGGTGGCAAGAAATATTTAATCCAAAACGTTCTGTTTTACTGTTCACACATTTTGTGTTTTCTTATTAAATACATTGGGAATGGAACTTACTTGTGTACTCCTTAAAACATATTTTTCCTTCCAATTTGAGAAAATAGGCAGTAAAATAATCCCACTTCCAAATCAGCACCCTCCTCTAAAAGAACAGGGACACGTTCAGGTGAAAATTCCAGATAAGCCATCCATGAAGAGGTAGTCAAGATCGGGAACACTTGCTGGCATTGATGAAAAACAGTTCAGAGAAGAGTGAAGCAGCATATGAGACGAAAGCTAGGTGGGGAGAGGTCACAGTGGGAAAGCGCAATATTCCGAAGAACAAACCGATGGATAAAAAGTACAGGGACAACAATAACATGACAACACAGAACACAGGTCTCCAGAAATGGGTCTGTTGAGGAACGATGCGCCCCTGTCGTAGTTTCTGTTCATGGGGTGCGTACCATGTGCTTATGTGTTTCTAGTTAGTGTAGTCTTTTTTTGTGTGCTGGGAACACACTATGTAAGTTGTGTTATGAACGTCCACTACATCCACGCACCCCATTGATTGTGACCACAGAAAAGTGTCATGAAAACATTCCCTGACAGCATCATAGCATGCATGGTGAGTGCCCAGGGCAAGAAACAGTCGTGGAATGGCTGCCTTACGTTGGTCCTGCTCTCTAGAGCTGACTGTATAAGGGTCATTTGCCCAGCTATATTCTTCTGGTTCATATGGTGCAGTATAATTAGCTGCCCATCAGTGAGTGCAAAGTGTAATGGTCTGACACTGGGAATGAGTGCTCTCCTTACATGGCAGCTACTCCGCCTTTCAGTAGATTGTACATTGGGACACAGTTGCTGGGTACACCTCTGTAGAGGGAAAAAGCAGTAGGTTCTGGAGCCCAAAGTTAGTTAGTGCTTATGACTTTGTGGTGTTTGGTAATGTGTCTGGGGAAGGTGCGCACCTTACATAACCTTTTAGACTCCACTGGGTGCACCTTTGTGTTAATTTCCATTACCTGAATGTATTCTCCTCTATGTTTAATGTATTGTGTTTTTTGGAGTAATTAGCACTCATTGTTAATGATATTCTTTCAGTGAATTTACCTTTTAACATTTGGTTACTAAATCTGCTGCTAGTGCGTATTTGTAACTCCCCGGCACTAACACATCTGGCGTAATTTCCACTAGCAGAACTGGCCATTTTTGGTTACCGATAATTCAGTGATAAAAGTATAAGTAAATCCATGAATGCCAATATTTGTCATTCCCGCTGTACTTGTGGATTAAAAGGGAATGGGGAAAAAAGTTTATGGATGTAATAATGTGTCTACAATGTACATTTTTTTGAATTTCCAACAGTATTAATATATTGTATGTGGTTCATCTGCCAAGCTCTGCCCTCGCTATAGGTGCCTGACCCACCTCCAGGTACTTACCATCCTCAATGACTCTCAGGTGTGTGAAACATTTGGTCAGTATATACATGTGGTCTATTTGAACTCTCAGGCAAAACCCGGATTCCATTTTTTCCAGCATCGTTTCATCGTGGCTCAGTGGGACAAGCCAATGTCTGAAGTCAGTGGCATGTGCAATGGGTATTTGTGCATGTGTGCTTTCAGACTTGTAGATCAGAGCTGAGTGATTCTCAGACATTCCTGGTTGACGTGGCCCCACACTTGTGACTCTGTTTTCCTGCACATGGGACTCACAAACAGCGGACCAGTAAGACTTACTCATGTCTTTTTCTCCATGTGAGGTTTGCTGCCCAAGAACAGTAAAACAAATATCTTCCGGCTGCTCAATATTCAGTCTAAATATTTGGGAGGTGCTTAAGGGACCAAAGTTTGTTGGTGGGCACACAGTCAAGTTCCTGCCATGCACCTAGGGAAAGGTTGGTTAGAGTACATGATCCTCAGAACACTGCCACCGGTCTTACAAAATTGAGCAGATAGTATTACATGGCTCCCAGGATATCCCCAGCCATGACTTCCTTAGTTGGCAGGGAATGTCAACGTAGCATCCAGTGTGGACAAGAAGAGGTCAAAATCTACTAGATTCTTTAGTCTCAAAGTCTCCCCAAACTACCCTGAATATAAAGAATTGGTTCCTAGAACTGAGAAAGCTGCATACGTGTTCCCTTCGTTTTGACATTTAGTTTTGCTTTATTGGTTGAAGCTATGATTAACTCAAGCTCAGACTACTACTGACAACTATATCGAAAACTCCTGAATCATCTATTGTCAAAATGTGAAAGGGTTCTGCATTTTGAAGGCCAGGCGTTCTCTAGACTGGTGCCTGATCCGTGAGAGGATCCCACATATAAGTTTGAATGGTAAATAGTCTTAATAACCCCAGCAACCTTTTCTTTCTGTTACCCCTCTAAAGGAACTTCATCAGAGTTCATCAGAAATTCAACTTGTGTACAATTCCAATGTGTTCCTCTATGACTTTTCCCCAGAATGAATGCAAAAGAAAATGAGTTAGAAAACATACAGATACCATTATATATTATATGTGAATATTTGTTGATGTAGTTGTACCACAAAATTGTAAACAGAAATGTATTATGTAAATATTTTGGAGAGGTATTTTTATAAACTACTTAAAATTGATGTCTATTAAAAAATATGTACAATGTAAGTGAATATGTGTAATATTCGTAGGGAAATGTTTCATTAAATGGATATTTAAGTTGAAATTGTTATAGTGAAAAGGATAGGTAGATTGATAAGTTGCACAGAATGTTGATGAGTCAAAATAACTTCATAACCTGAAATGTTCTGGCTGTTACATGATGTTGTTTTTATCATGCATATTGATTTCACAACATTCAAAAGTAATATAGTAAACATGGCTCAAATAGCAGCTATCTTTTAGTTCGTTACAGTGGGGTTATTGTAATTGGTTACTTATAACACGCTTAATACCCAGAGGTTTCTAAGCGTGGATCCAGGGATCGGACCTGTGTTGCTTCGCATCGTCTTGCTTCCAAAGCGAGCACAATGTCCCTGAGCTATCATCCCAAGACAATTGTCATGACAATTACTGGTTATCACTAAGGTTGTCTGTGGTTCCCCACATAATAGTGATTTATCAGTGGCGAGATATATATCGTTATCCATATATTTATCTGTAGAGCGATTCATACTAAACTATAGTTTTCTGTTCTTGTTTAGCTTTAACAGTGGGATTCTACTTGTTTTTAAAATATTGACTGGACTGACCTCCTATAGTGTCAATAGGTTGAATCTGGATGGGGTGAACGCCAAGTGGCATTGTGTTGAGGCTCATGTGCATGCCACTCCAAGGTGTAGGAGGGCAGCTCAGTGGAGATAAAATAACCACTTTGCTTTCCTCCTCTGTCTTGGAAAGCCATTTGATGTTAATCCTGGCTGGTATTTTCCTGCAGGTGCACACCAAATGGATTCCACTGAAATACACCTCACATTAGCACCTTCTAATGAGCAGGTGAGTTCTATTGGGCTCCATTATAAAGCGATACTTGCTAAGCATATTTGCAGACAGTGTTTTACATCTCTCCAAGCAGAGTGCAAAACTGAAGAGTAAAGACGATATTGCCTCGCTTTAATCTTAACTTTTGCTGTCTGCTTTGAGCGGGAAGAAAATTACAAGCAGGGTTCCCCCACAGCAATAAAGTGCTAACGTTGGTAGTCTTCTGCATGTAATTTCGGGTTTTACAAATGTACCTCTTTAGTGAGCTCAAAGCATATTTTGAAACAATCCGTAGGTGTCTGGTATAGCTTTGTGCATAGGATAATGCTACTATCTCCGTGGGTCTCAGTTTAACCATGGGAAAAGATTTCTCATGTTAGAGTATTAACGGCAGTCACTAGTTTGAGCCTGCATAGAGCAAATCTGGTGGGCTATTGCTTCTGTTACTTGCAACTGAGTCCCACCTTGGGAAAGTAGGAGGTTGTGAATGTGTAGGGGATTCAATGCAACAGAGACTGATGTTGAATATCTTAGTGCTAAGTGGACATAACCTTATATGCTATTTCCATAATGGAATGAAAATAATCCAGGGGAAGTGACAACTCTGTTTTTGGCTGAATGACTTACATGAATCAGTATTGGTTCTATTAAAGTATTGATCCGTCGTAATTTTTTAGCCTTATGTATGAATACACTGTTTCCTTGGCATATGTAACTGTTAGGGAGTTTTCCTAGTAGTCCCCTGGTAAGGACGTAGGAAGAGCAAGTTTTTTTCTAAGTCTCACATTGGAAGCTTCAAGAGCAATCAGGATTTTGCTTTCAAGATGGTTGAGCTTGTTGCTAAGGTATAGCCTACAGACACATACGTACACAATAAAGGAGCATACACAGCCCTGATTCATAGAATTTTTTGCATGGAAAATAGGTTACTTGTGCGCCAAACTCACGCAAATCCACGTTGGTCGAATCATGGAATTGAATGTGCGGTAGGTTTCCTGGACTTGCATGGAGTTGGCACAGGCTTGGGATGTCTCTAGAAAGCCGGAGAGGGCCTTGTGTGAGACTCCACCCAGAGCGTGGGCGTGGCTTGCGCAGATTCTGGGAAAGGGGTGGAACACCAAAAATTGGGATGAAGTTGCTAAAAAATGGGTGTTTCTCGAGTAGATGGCCTGCGGGCAGTCCCTTGCCCACCCACATGCGCAGCATGATACATATTAAGGGATTAGATGGTGCAACCTCTTGGCTAGTAAACGGCCACGAAGGTCCTACATACTATCTGGCACCCGACGGTAGGCGTAAGTACACTTGCGTGTAGGAATTGCAGGATGTTGGTGAGGTGCCTGTAGGATATAGGGATGTGTGTACACAACCAGGGTTCAGGTCTAAGTTAGGGGTGAGCAGTTTAGCGTGGTGCAGGAACGGTTTATGGGGGTTCGCACAGAGATTTCCCGAGTAATTACTGAGTTCCAATTCTTTTACGCATGTTGTCGCGATACCGGATGCAGTTACGGGTGACCTGTGCAGCGTCCCTGAGATGCAGGCACTGTTTGAATGGTGCGTGTAATCGCGCCCATGGGAGCACGCAAAGGTGGCTGTTCTGGCTAATTTTGCTTTGCGCGTGAGCGTGTCTGGGCATTTCGGCCGCAACTTGCCATTACGGTTACTTTGCGCTGTAAGTTCCATGAATACGTGGGGCACGCATTTTTCATTCTGCGCGCAGGTTTGCACAGTGTGTGTCTCTGCACGGCCCTTGCGGGTTTTCTGCACGCAGTTCAATGTGCCCATAGTACATAACAGAAACGTATAAGGTTGTTTATAAACAAAATATCCAAATTAAAAGGGTAAGTTCTAAAAATTTGAGAATTAAAAGAGTCACCTCTAAAAGACACAAAACAACAACTGCATCAAGTATGCAACAGTTGTGTCCATGCGTGAACCATTTATAGAATATTTGAAATAGTTTCCATACATTTCATTAGTTTTACAATTTTCCGTCAGTAAGCAATGCGATGAAGTGAATACGCACCTCACATTTATCTGGAAAAACTGTTAAAAGTTACCATGTAAAAAGGAGATCTGCAGACTATGCAATTTGATGATGTATATCAGAGAGCAGCCCTCACCAGAGGGGACAAAACATCTGGCAGCTAAAGAAACCCAGGAAGGAAGATTGCAGATGTGACTCAATGAATTGTGTGCACATAATGTGACAGTTTTGATTCCAGGATTAAGGAATCAGATCTGGAACCCCAATATCCCAAATAGGTCACATAGGGTGATGAAGTTTGAGGAAAATCTCCAGGAGACAAGGGTTTGTAAGTGCATTTTGATGTAATTTCTTCTGCACATTATTGTTAAGGTCCCAGGTATCAAGAATGTGGGCAAAGCCACAGACAAGGAAGGGACATAACTAGTGAATCAGATACATTAACAGAAGCAGAACATTCATCGAATACCCTTGAAACAGGTAAATGGATGCTTTGATGAGACCTTCAAACTGTAGGCAAGGGCAAAGGAAAATCCCTCAGAGGAAGGACATTTGAAATAATTTTATCTGGTCCCTAGAAGCACAACAACTGTGTCTTGGTGATGCACATGGTTGAAGAGCGATTCTGGAGCATAGAACTTCGGCAGAGAAGTTAGGATCTTACTATGCCCACTGGATCATTTGACAAGATCACCTGATATGTTTTATGTATTTATTGTGATTTGGTTTGTCAAAATATTTCCCATACAAAAACAATTAATGCAATTATAAATAAATCTGTCTCTCATCAATACATACATGAAAAACATAGTTCCCATAGTAATTAGTCATCTTTTCTCTAATCATATATACATTAAAAAACGAAAACACTATAAAGTTTCGCCGTCGATCTTTGTTTCTTTCATAAAAGCTTAAACCACTTAAGATATTGATATTTTACGTCCCACAAGCAATCTACACCAGAAGGGATCTATTTGCAAGATAGCATCAGTATATATAAATATACTAAGCCATCTTTTCCTTATTACAGAAAGAACACCATATCCAACAATCATATGTTTAAGTGATTCCGGTGTTTGCTTCCGAAAGCAGTAAAGCCTATTAACTTGTGCCACAGATTGTCTTGCACCAATCACTTTGTTCGTTAGAAATAAATTCAACTTTAATCTAGTAAAACTATTTCTAAATTCATATGAAGGAAGAAATAAATTCAACTTTAATCTAGTAAAACTATTTCTAAATTCATATGAAGGATATTGAATCAAATAGCACAATAGGCCATTGAAAGTTTTACATCCATGCACAATTAATAATCTAAACTTCAAAGACACTCCTTATTTACAATCCAATTGTTAAACGGAAATCATATTATGCCTCCTACTGATTTATATTGGCCTAAGCCTAGTCGCTCTGCAAAGAAAACCGCGTTGCTAAGTTCCGATTTTGGATCGACTTCGCTGCCATTTTAGAATCATCCAGCCATTTTGATTTCTGTTCATAAAATCTCTGTTCTAAAATGGTGAACTGTGTTTCTAACTTGCAACCAAGCCTCCCAACCTTTGAGTTCTGTTAATGGTTAGACTGTCTAAGGGCCGACTGTTTAGACTAGGTAATGAGTCTTTGTACTATGTATGAACTGTTGTCCTAGCATTATCTACACTAACAAGCCTCATCCACGAACACACATCGGCATCAATGAAGTGCAAACACCAAACGTGGACACAGGCTGAATTACATTGTGTAGGGATATCGGCTTAGGCTTACCGCGGGAAACGAGAATATACATCGTCATTGTAAATTGATGGAAATGCAAACCCATGTAAGCGTATGCATATTATTGTATAAACTGTATGTGAACTAGGCACAAACTCTAGAACACAGATTATTAACATCTAGAGGGACTGGACAATATTTCCGAGAAGTGTATAAAAAGTATGAATGTCTAGATGTCCAGCACTCTCCTCTCTTTGACGGGCTGGTACTCATTGCGGGGTGTTGAGAGCCAAATAGCTATCTGTATCTATGTTTCTTTGTAAACTGCTCAAAATAAAAGAACTTATAGCCCATGTTTGGTGCATTTCCTTTTGTGGTACCCAGCCTCGATATTTCCTTGTTTTTACACAATCAATCAGTTTTGAGTAGAGTCTCGATCAATCCTTATATCATGGAGCCTGCTGTTTGAAGAATATTACAACAACCGTTTCTCCATTGGTTCAACGCATTAGAAGTCATACTTAGCGATAAGTTATGCAAATCCTCGAATATTAAAGTGAATTCATGATTTTTCGTAAAAACTGGAATTGGACAACTCATTTCCTGTCTGATTGCACTTATAGGATCCCCCTTCGGGAGCAATAGAACACTACGCCATGTTAGAGCCTCTATTTTCTCCAAGTGAACACTGTATTGCAGTACTTTGGCCCCATAGATGAATTTTGACACAATTTTCAAATTGGAATACGGGCAGAATTGAAAAGTGCTCAAATTGTTTGTCTATCATTTTCATTTGTGCAGCCATCACTTTAGCAGACATCCTCGCCAGTTTATTTCATTCTTGTTTGCTTTGATATTTTGTTAATAAATAAACCTCAACATATTTAAATTGCTCAATAATTTCAATTCTTGTTTCATTTTTTTAGAGTGGCTTGGTTTCATAATTAATATTTTCGTTTTCTGAGCATTAATCTCAGGATCCAATTTTCTCAAGTGCTCTGTGATCGCATTTAGTTCCCTTTGCTACCCAATGGGGGTCTGGTCAAGTAAGAGCAAGTCCTCTGCATAAGCCATGTATTGCATGTTTATCATGCCTAAACGTGGAGGATAAGGCTGAATAGTTGACATGGTGCACTTCAAGTCGCTAGTATAAAAAAAAGCGTTGTTGTAAGCCACAAAGAGTAGCTTTTGGTTGCAAGTGATTGCAACATTGATCCAAACAAACTCTGACCCTAGTCTCTGCATCTAGAGCCATAAACGTGCTTAGTAGATGTTTGGGACAACCTGCATAATATCATTTACTGCATAATAAATGCTGCTTTTACTCTGTGAAATGCCTGTGTTAAGTCCAAGAAAGCGACAAACACTGGTTCTTTGAACCTCTCAACTTGCAATGATACGGGATAAAGTATTTCAGCGACACGCCGACCCAATTTCTGAATCCCAATTGAAATCTATCAATTACACCTGTTGATGTTGCCCAACAGTGGAGCTCTTTTAACAGCAAAACAGAACAAATGTTACTCGAGGCATCCAGAAAGAAGATGGGCATATGGTTACTAATATTAAGCCCATCTCCCTTCTTAAACCCAAGATGATATTTGCATAAATACAGGATTCAGGTATGCGTTGCTCATGCATAATATTCTGAAATAAAGCAACTAATTCTACTGTCCATAATTCTGGGCAAGACTTACGGGTCGTATTAGCAAGCCCATCAGGCCTAGGGGCCTTAGAGGGTTTACATTCCGTAAAAATCAACAGAACATCTTCCAAAGAACATGGTCAATTCCACACGATTCCATCTAAATACCAAAGGTACTGAGTCAAATGTACAGGTTTCTCCTGCAGTCTGATAACATGTTCTATTCAACACGCTTCAGCAATCAGTGATTGTACATAATTTCGCACCACCACAGCAGGCTTGAACAAGGACCACAATGCTGCCATATCTTTTTTACTCAGGACGTTAAAAGTATTTACTCTGTCTCTCCACAAAATGAGCAATCTATGTGCTTTTGACCAGGCTTTGATATGTTTTTTTAACCGCTTTATCCATAGCTTATTATGGTCCACATCTGTACATTTACGAATTGCATGTCTTAGGCTGAGCTCCATTTCCTCTCCTGTACAATCTCGTCATAACAATGCAAATGTGGCATCAGCCTCTTAAATTTATCATTCCTATCAAAAAACTAGATATTCAAGATGCTGAGACACATACCCATAGAGCTGTCTAGGTGAATCACTAACCTCTTGCATATTATTGGCCACCAGGCTACTGATTATATTAGTCAGCCGATGTGCCATACTAGACCGCC
The DNA here is from genome assembly GCF_040938575.1 of Ambystoma mexicanum. NCBI lineage: Eukaryota > Metazoa > Chordata > Amphibia > Caudata > Ambystomatidae > Ambystoma > Ambystoma mexicanum. The sequence continues at coordinate 1,491,129,750 of NC_090937.1, read as the reverse complement.
ACACTTTTGTGTAATTACGTGTCGTTATCGCTAGCATGCATTAACTTACAATAACTTTATGTTGTGGTTTCTAATTGCAAAAGGGAGTGTTTACAGGATTGCTTTTCACATTTCTTTAAGCTGTTGCACAAAAGTGCCATGTCACTGGACACAAAAATATATTCCAGGATTGAAAAAGTATTTATCCTCGGCCAACCTCTGGGTATTAAGCACATTATAAACAACCTATCATATCAAATCATATCATATCATCTAAGTTCTCAATATTAAAAACTCCCATCACCATGATGTACCCTTATTAGTTATCATGCCATCTTTCCAAAATCTTCTTCATTAGTAACATAAACGGCTCCACTTCCACTTTACAGGGATTCTGAGCAAACAGGTTGCTAGTCCACCCTTCTTTTCCTCAACCAAGCTCAATCGAACCACTAACATGTCCTGTCGCTTTGTCTCCCATTCCTCAACCGCTACTCCAATGTAATTTCATAGGGCACACAGCAGAACACCAAAACGTCTCCCCATTGGGCCCTTTCGTGCTCTACCAAACTTAACCAAGAATCCATCCATAATAGGAGTTTCAAAAATACATGCTTCTTGTGAACAGATTACTGACACATGATTTCCAAATACCCTCTGATTAGAGGACTGTAGCAAGTGTGAAAAACCTCTGGTGTTCCATGAGACAAAGATCAATTGTTGAGTCTCTATTGAGGGGTCTTCTGAATGGACCATATACAAATAATAGTAAAAAAAGAGCACACACCGGGCAAGTAACGCTGTTTATTACAGCCAGGAAAGCACAAATCAAACAGAACAGTGGACTAGAACTGGTTGATGAGTGCTAACAACCGGGTGAACAGAGAACTTTAGTCTCATAGGATGAGTACAACAGTCCATGCATTTGGTTAAAATGTACATATTTTCCAACAATCCCAGGACAGCCATTGGCTGTGTTCTGTAATATCATTAGTGTTGTGCGTATGCTAGTGAAAAGTGATTGCAGCAAAGAGATCAAGAATATTCCAACACATCCCTCTCATGTGGTGTCACAACGATTCTCACCCCACCCAGGAACAGATTGTAATTAGTAAAATAACATTTGTGCTGACCACTGGGCTTTATTACTCTGTCATTTGTCAGCACCATTGCAAAAAAGACACGAGATACCCTGCTTCTGGTGGGAAGGGAGACAGTCACATGGTACCTTCCGAATATTGGCCTTCGCAGTGCTTGTAGTGGATACTCTGAGGGCTGGCTACCTCCCAGGGACACACAACTTTCCACTTGATTGGTTCCTTCAGGAACGCCACTCCACTCAGCTTCCTTTAACATGACCACCTGCCGAAAGCCATTTGTAGCCATGTGAAAGGATTTCTGGCTCAGGTTCACCTCCCATTCATCCCAGATTTCCCACAGGTTTGGCTTGCTGCCCCGTGTTGACATCACCCAGTGAGGTTGCAGGCTGGCTCAGTCTTCCTGTGATGTGCAGGGTGAGCTCTGTCCCACTCTCCCTGGCCTGTGGAAGGATGATGATGTGCTAGGAGCGGGATTTCCGATGGCATAGCGGTTTTCCCAGTTGAATGTGTTCTATTTAGAAGAGCACATTTCTACTATGTGCTAATTATACATGGGTCCTTTGGGCTATTAATATATAGGTAAGGCATCCCCCACGTGATCACTTCTCATGCTATGACTACATTTTGGTTGTCCCGTGTTTTCCCAACCCCTTTTAGGGTGGCTTGTACCATTGGTTTATCCCCAGTCATAAAAAGATATCATACCCCAGAGTCAACAATGATGATGCTTTCTCAAACATTGATTTTATCGTATTTGAAGCAAAATGGAGTTTGACTAATCCCAAATATTGGTTGTGGACAAATTCCACTTCCGTTATATCCTTAGTAGCTACTCAGTGCAGGCGTGGTATATCATCAAAAAGTGCCAAACATTTTAAGACTGATTCATGGAATTATTTGCGCCGAAAAACAGGGATTTGTGTGCCATTCTGCCCGCAAATCCCTGTTTAACACATGGGGATTTGCGGGCAGAATGGCACACAAATCCCTGTTTTTCGGTGCACAAATTCCATGAATCAGCCCCTTTGTCTATTCAATGGCATATTTAAATCATCATTGAATAGTCTTTCTAAAAAAAGAAAGTGAGAGTCCACAGAATCCTTGTTGCTTGACTGAGGCTCAGACGCATATGTTCACGGCCGTGGCAGCAACCAACTACTATGTGTATCTGCTGTTCAGCCTTTCCCCACCCAATTCCTTCATAGGGTCCTTTATGTAATTGTTTTTACTTCCTGTGTTAATTCCAAGTATCCTGTTAGCAAGAGCCTCAGACTGTTCAGGCATTAAATCTAATTCCTTCTCTCACCCACAGCATCTTTATACAAACATTTGTCCCCCACATAGTTTGTACCCAAACTGTCTAGCAGTTTTTGTCTCTTCTCTTCCAATGTAAGAAAAACAGGTGACAACTTGTTAGATACTCATTCCCAAATAAATCACCACCTATGCCCACTATAATCACAGATTTCAATTTCTGCATAGACTTTTCCACATGGCAGGCATCGTTAGATGAATATTCCAACATTTCACATGAATCCTCTGTCAAAAGACTAAGATCAAATTGCAAGTAATTCACTTACGTTTTTCTAGATTGTGGTTTACATTTGTAATTTTTACATTTTTATTTTTCACTATTTTTTTTTCCCCACGATCCTTACCAATTGACTTAGGAATTACCTGGGGCCGGTCTCATTTTTTGTACTAGCATCCACTACCACCTGCTCTTTCTCCAACACGGCCTCGCCATCATTTATCCTTGCTAGTGAGGCCTTCAATCTTTACAAGAATTTTCTCAATCCCTTGTTTTAAGATGTATCACCATTTTTTCTATTTTATTAGGCTGGGTATTGCTTTGTCTATTTTTTGATGATGTCCTCTTGCATGGAAATGCCCATGCCCACAAGTATTACAGAGGGATCTTGTGTCACGATCACAGAGTGCATCTCCCAATTACTTACATTGATGCCAACATTGTCCACAGCTCTGTCCAAAACTTTTGCTTGATTTGGCATAAATGTGAACCTCCAAGAAGGTACATTTTGCTACATTTGCTGTGAGGGTATGTTCCTGTGTTTTAAATTCTGCTCTGATCTTTGCATAAAATTTTACGAGGGATGTTAGCACCAATTTTAAGGCATACATATCCGAGCTGGAATCCACTGGAGCTTCAATACTTGATACATTTTAAGTCATAAGTCGTGTGATGCAAAGGTTTCGGTTTATCTGAAAAAGCTAAAGGTTCAAAGATCTTTGAGCTCCCAGAGGAATAGAGCGAGAGAGAATGAGATAAAAGCTGTACACGCCATTCAATGTTATGAATAGAATCACCCACTCAAACTGGCCAATCATGGTTTTACTCCCAGATAACATTTGTATTGCTGCAGTGCTCATCTCCATCTCCTCTGGCAGTGCAGTTATTAAGAAATCTGACATTTAGAATCCCAAAAACGCATCTGGCAGTTGAGATATCTCCTTTGTCTCTTGCATTGACTCTGTGAAGTGTACAAATAGATTGATGTGTTGATTGTGCACCTGGGATTGCTTACAAGACGTTCCACAAAAACAAGGACTATGGGACCTGCTCCCTTCTGCGGACTGTGGACTGCGATCCAGCGTCAGTTATAGAGGGGCAGTGTAGCAGGTAAAGTGTTCTCCCCTGCAACGCATGGTCCTCTAAACAACGCTCCTCCAACTCCAGCAATACCACACTGCTGCTAACTGCGACAGGACTCAGCCGACAGCCCGTGCGGAGGTCCGCACACCATGTTAAGGTATAGAGTACCAGTAGCAGGTAAAGTGTCCTCCCCTGCAACAAATGCTCCTCCAAGCACTGTTCCTCCAACTCGAGCAATACAACACTGCTGATGAGTGCGTGCGACAACACTCAGCCAACAAACTTGAAATAGGTTGCTTCTTGTTAGAAAGTAGCAGAACTTCACATGCAGGAGGTTCAGTAGTTAGCACTAGAGCCTCCACCAAGGATATTCAGCAATGTCTTTTGCTTTCAACTAATTGAGGATTAGTTTTAAAAACATACACATGCTCAATTCAATAAATAAATGCCTGGTGTTCTCTGCAGTTATGCACACAAACAGGACTGGGGATGAACAAGAGTCGGTTGCAACCCATATACCATTTAATTTGTTGTTGGCCACACTCAGTAAAATACATCCTCATTCAGATTATCACAGCCATTGGTGGAGTAATACATATGCAAATTGAAGTGGCTGAAAGACCCAGCCCCAGCCCAGACTGGATCCCATTGTTTCATGGAAGCATTAGTGAATTCTGCATCAGTGGCCTGGTAAGCAGTTAGCCATATGGGCCAGCAAGGTAGCTGCGTATGACATGATGTTGCAGCCTTGAGTGTGCATATTGAAAAATTCTAACTGCTGAGAGAAAAAAAATCAGGATTAATAAAACGCCTAAAAAATGCTAGTAACACAATTCGGGTGAGGAAGAGACTTCAAACCTAACAGTAACCATGTATGTCTATGGTAAGATCACTTTCACTTATGTGACCTTTTAAATGTCAGTACTGATTTCTTTCAGAAATGCTTACATTTGTTCAGTGCTGTATAGATTAACGTCTGTATTCGACATCTAGTTCTATCTCTAAATTATTGACTATGTGCTTAGTAGTATCAATGTTTGTATTCATTCAATCACATGTGACAATTTTTCGAAACAACCAGGATGCATGTATTTCAGGAGGCACTATCTCCTTCACGACTGCAATCACTTGCATACATTTAGCTATTGCCCCGTGTCATCATCCTATTTTATCATCTACATTTCATAACCTTAAGGTTCTTTCTTGTCATCGGCAAGCTTATTTAGAACAACTTTCACAAACCTCAACTAATACAACATCATATTATAATAGAAAGAAAACTGTCAGATAAGTCACAACCAATACAATGATATAGGGTGGATCATCACAGTCCAATCTCTAAGATAATATGTCTTACATGTTGTACAGCAAAGTGGATGTATGTATATTCACCATCATCATCACCACCATCATTATGCCATTCATTTGAAAACGTATTCCTAATCCAAATTTACTACAAATTTCAGGGGAGATCTATACATTTAGTTTTACGTAGCATAATCTGTCTAAATTAAAATACGCCATGACACATATTTTAATGACATTACCACAGTCCCTCTGTTATTTCTTAACAAAAGTTGGATGGTCTCCTAAGCTTCATAATAAAGCTCCTTCTCCAGTTATAACACATATCGTAATACATACCTTAATTTTTACAGTCACTAGTCTGTTATTCGCTGTGCTACAATAACAGATGCAAAAATCTAAGGAAGCACAACACGTTCCATAGTCCTCCTGCATGTCAGTTCTGACATAGGTACTCATATTGCTTCTTTATTTGCACTGCTTTGTGCAGGAAGGAATCCACTGCAAATGGACGCATAGGATCTGTTGCACCGTTGCATAAATATTAAGCAAGTGCTTCCGTTCCTACTCCCTTAGCTTTGGGAATAGATATCAGCCGTCTTCTGCATACGAACTGCAGAACAATAGCAAATGTATGATCTTCTTAAGTGGATCACAAACCCACACGCGGAAAGGATACAATTGGGTTTTAACTTGGCAATATTAGCTGCTATAGGTACAACGTCAATATGCCTGTCACTGATTTTGAATCAAAGTTCTAAAGGGGCCATTCTACACATTGCCAATGGGCTCCAGTTGCCTCCTCTCTCACCACTCCCAATTGCTGCTCTTGCCAACAACAGTATGCTTTTTGTGAGAACATACAGTGATTCCCAGAAGTGACTTTAATGTGTGAACCAGAAACTACTCTGTGTAAAAGGTAGCCATCTGGATATTGGAGTAGCCTGTAAGATATACATCTCAGTCACAGTTTTTTGGTGAACCTAATATCTGTTTCTAGTTGCAATGTACCCTTATCAATAATTGAGTCTACCCCACACTCTGCATGGATACACATTGATGACCTTGGCAAAACTAATAGTTTTTGAAAATATTAAGGTGCCGATTCATGGAACAAACGTGCGCCGAAAATCCCAGCGCAAGCAGGCGCAAGGAGGCGCAAACGTGAGAAAGCAAGCGCACGCGCATGCTTGCGATTCAAGGAAGGCGCTGCGCTACTTTCCCACTGGTTGTGCGCCAAATCCGTGCATGGCGCACGCTGGTGCACACGTCTCCAAACAGCGTGCGCTAAGCGCACAGCAAAAGCGCACATAGCGCAGCGCACACAACAAAAGTAGGCGGAACAGGGGCGTAACACGTGGATTGGAGAATAACGCGTGAAAAAGAAGGCGTAATGGGGAAGTACTGCTGGGAAGTACACGGAACGCCAACACGCATGCAAACCACACGTATTCATGGAATCGAATAGGGCAAACCCGCGCACGGGCAAAGACACGCACAGGCCTAAACACGTCTGCCACACGAAGGCAGGCGGTAGCGTCCATGCGCATTACAAAAGTGTGCACAAATAAAAAGCATGCATATACTGAGTGATACCCCTGTGCGAGTGGGGTATGTGCATTCCTGGGGTTCGTGTGAAGTTTTTCACGCGAAAGGGCCCTGTGCGAGTGGGTACGTGTATTCCTGGGGTTCGCGTGAAGTTTTACACGCGAAAGGGCCCTGTGCGAGTGGGGTACGTGTATTCCTGGGGTTCGCGTGAAGTTTTACACGCAAAAGGGCCCTGTGCGAGTGGGGTACATGTATTCGTGTGGTTCGCATGAAGTTTTACACGCGAAAGGGCCCTGTGCGAGTGGGTACGTGTATTCCTGAGGTTCGCGTGAAGTTTTACACGCGAAAGGGCCCTGTGCGAGTGGGGTACGTGTATTCCTGGGGTTCGCGGGAAACGCCCGTGCGCGATACATCACAGATGCGCTTACACGCTAAGGGCCTTTGGTCCAATGAAATCGCGTACGTGTGCTGATGTGCTTACGCACTAAGGGCCTTACCTCAAATTACACCCTGACGTGCAATTTTTTTGCATACCAAATCACTCCGTATCAAGCTGGCCATGCGTACACACACGGAAAACCACGCTCCTACCCTGAAGGCCATTTTCCTGCCCCCCAGATCCCCGAGCACGCTCCCACCTGCAATCTGCTGCTGCCTGACTGCCTGCTGCCCACGTGCTCTGCCATTTGCTGCCTGCACGTCAGCCAGGGGTGCAGTTGCTGTGACCACCCCTGCTGGAACTGAAGACTCCCGACTGGGATTCCATTGCTCCACAGCTCAGCCCCAGGACCCAGTTGCCCACCCACTCCTGCCTCTGGGGTTGCCATGTCCAGCAGAACACCATCGGGCAGCACTGGCAACCACCAGCCAGAGAGTCAGAGGGCCACCAGCTTCAGTGCCAGGAAGTTGGTGTCCTGGTGGAGCAAGTCCTGGGGCAGTATGATGCCCTCTTTGGAAGTTTGCACGCCGACAATGAAGGACAGACCAGGATCTGGATGGACATCCTGACTGCCATCAACACAGAGGGGGTGGCAGTCCGCGACTGACATCATATCACCAAGCGCTGGGAGGACTTCAGGTCCAGGACCCTCAACAAGGCCCGGCGCCTAGCAAAGGCCGCGGATGCCAGCTGTCGGACCACCAAATGAGGGTCCTGGAACGCATATGCCCAGCGCTCTACGTCTAGATCCTTGAGAGGCAGACCCGTCTGGAGTCGAGCGGTAAGTGTACATGCAGAGTGATTGGACGCTGTGCGTGTCGTGGTGTGCCAGTAGTGTGCAGGTTGCACATGTGTTTTTGTAGGGCCATGTAGGGATGTGTATGAACATGGGCGTGAGGATGCCACATGTGTGTCCTCTCATGTGTGAGACACATTGATGGTGTATGTGTTGGTAAGCATGCTGGACAAATGCAGGTGTGGGAGCACACATGTTTGAATTTCTGTGTATGTACATTGGCATGGTTGTGGCATGGATGGTGGTTCCTAATGCATGTATCTGCACTGTGTACATGTGCATGTGTGTGTACTTGACAAGTGTGCAACTGTGATGCAACATGGATGCATGTGACACTGATATGTAGAAGGCTGAATGGCAGATCTGACATGTATGGCGATCTCATCACTGCAACAGTTGGACAAGATGTAGACATGCATGTAAGTGTGGTGGCGTGTGTGCATGTCTACTGCACTCCCTGTATTTCATGTGATGTCTGGCTCACCTTTGGATGCTCATGCTTTTGTATGTGTATGGATGGTGCTGGCTGTTGTGATATGGCTGTGGTTTTGCTCATGTGTGTGACTTGAAATGACATGTGTGTTGGGGATTGTGATGCCATGTCTGAAGTTTGACACTGCCACTCATGTGCAACTGTCATGTGTGTTTCAGTCCATTGTACAGTGCCCTGATGCCTGTGTCCTATCTCTCCCTGTTTGGAGCGTCAACTGATGAAGAGGGCGGAGAGGGTGCTGTGGAGCACAGCGGGAGGGATCGCAACCGCCAGCCAGAGACGCAAGGCCCGGCTCCCCTCCCAGGTTGTCATCTCATTAGGGAGTGAGGAGTCCGGTGCCGCGTCCCAGGCCTCAGCTGCCAAGGGTAGGTCCAAGAGGCGGAGTTCGGAGTTGGACTCCTCGGCAGCAGAAGGGGCAGCTGAGACCCCACAGGGTCCGACGGAGGAAGTTGGCACGGAGTCATCCAGGTTGGTGGGGGGTTTGGTGGAGGAGGAGGCCGTGCAAGGGACAGACATGGGGTCTGGAGGTGGGGATTCCACTGGTGCTAGTGGTGCAGTGCAGGAGCAGGGACAGGAGGCAGCACAGGCCACCGCGGAGGTGCCTGTGTGTAATCCTGTCCCCGATCATGTGACTGCATCATCCTGCACCAGCAGGGATGCCTAAGTCCAGACCCGTTTTCAGTGAGGGGATCCGCTTACAACAACTGGCCTTCATCTCCCTGCGGACGTGGCAATCCGAGACCGGGTTGAGCCTGTCCTGAGTGGGATGGCGTTGCGTCAACGGGGCATGCGAGGTGACCTGCAGTGTTTTCGTGAGGACACTGCACATCATCTTGAATGCCTCGTTGACCGCGTAGACCTACTGGGACAGCTCACCAGGGCCGGATTCCTCAGTTTGCGGGACCTTGTTCCGAACCCCTGCTCACCTGAACCCCCAATGCGCCAGTCGTCCTCCAGGCCATCTTCTGACCCATGTATCACCTGGGTACCTTGTGGAGCTGCCTGTGACCTTGCGGCCAGGCTGGTGGAGGACACATCCCTGCCACAGTCGGGAGTCGGACGTCCAGCAGGGGTGGCCACATCAACAACTGCACACCAGCCGGAGGAGGATGTGCAGGCAGCAGGAGCCAGGGTACAGGCAGAGGCACAGCAGCAGCAGCAACAAGGTGGGAGCCATGATGGCTCGGGGCCTTCAACATCGGAGGGGGAGGCATCCGCCAGAGGGCAGGAGGACCCAGGACTGGAAGTGTCTTCTGTGTGGCAGCGGTTAGGCCATGCTATAGATGCGGAGTGGCAGCGGGCAGAAGAGGCACGGCTCACGATGGTCAGGGCGGAGAACTCCATGCGTAGGGCTCTGAGACGGGCCGAGTGCCTCAAGGCAATTCGCAGGGACCTGGAGGTTCAGATGTCATCATCCCTGCAAACCCTCTGGGCCATGGAAGAGGACCGCCTCCGGGACATTGAGCAGGAGTTCGATGATGCGCTGGCCTGGGACATCCAAAAGTGAGCCGTCGGACTAGCCCGCTGCCCTTGTAAATAGTTTTTAGAGTTAGGTTCCCTTTCCTTTTCCTTTTATTTGTGGTCAATGGACAATGCCACACAAATTTGTATATAGTTATATTTTTAGGTAGTTTGTTAGGTAGGTTTCATTTGTTTGGTTGGGATCATGGACCCTTTACATCCTTGGACAATGGATTGTATTCATTCATTTTTTTTTTTTTTTTTTTGCATTATGGACATGGAGCAATGATTTATTTTTTCCGGACAATGGATTGTAAATAGTTGGACTATGGATTGATTTCTCTTTTTTTTTTATTATGAAAATGAAGCAATGGAGATTTTTTTTTACATTTCCTTTGGATTTGCGTTGTTGGAGGGTGACTTTGGACTGTTTTTCTTTCTAATTTTTTTGGATTGGTTATCATTTTCATTCAATCATCTTTTTCACAGGCTTTTCATTTCATGTTTCATATGTTGGTATGCTTTCATTTCATTTTTGATTTTATGTACATAATACATTTTCATTTTTTAGTTCCATGTGTGGGATTCGCTCATTGGGTTGATGCATGTGAAAATGTGGGTTTACACAAGCAATGCCAACCAGTGTATGTGTGTAACGGACATGTGTTGATGTACATAGTTGACTTTTGGTTTGTGTCATGAGATCGGCATTTAACTACTGGGGGGGTGGAGGTGCAGGGGGAAAAGAGTGGGACATGAGTGGGGGCCTGCTGGCAGGTGCCCTGCACTTGTGGGGGGTGGGGATGCAGGGGGACATGAGTGGGACATGAGTGGGGGCCTGCTGGCATGTGCCCTGCACTGCTACGGAGTGGGGTTGCAGGGGGACATGATTGGGACATGAGTGGGTGCCTGCTGGCAGGTGCCCTGCACTGCTGGGGGTGGGGGTGCAAGGGGACATGAGTGGGACATGAGTGGGGGCCTGCTGGCATGTGCCCTGCACTGCTACGGGGTGGGGTTGCAGGGGGACATGATTGGGACATGAGTGGGGGCCTGCTGGCAGGTGCCCTGCACTGCTGGGGTGTGGGGTGCAGGGGGACATGAGTTGGTGATCAGTAGTGCAAGCTGACATGTGGCTTGGCTGGGGGGCATGCCCATGGTGGATGGGCTGCCTGTGGGACATGACCGGGGTGCAGGGTAGTCCCCTGTGGTGTGGGCTGCCTGCAGGGGACGTGGAGGGTGTAGAGGGAACACCTGGAAGGACCCACACTGGCAATTCACGTGTAGGACTCCCTGCGCACCCCCGGAATATACGTACCCTGCTGAAATCGCGTGTGAAACTTCCTGCGCACCCCAGTAATACACGTACCCCACTCGCACAGGGCCTATCGCGTGTGAAACTTCCCGCGCACCCCCGAAATACATGTACCCTGCTTCAATCGCATGTGAAACTTCCCGCGCGTCCCCGAAATAAATGTACCCTGCTGAAATCGCATGTGAAACTTCCTGCGCACCCCCGAAATACACGTACCCTGCTGAAATTGCTTGTGAAACTTGCCGCGCACCCCCGAAATACACATACCCCACTCGCACAGGGCCTATCGCGTGTGAAACTTCCCTCGAACCCCCGAAAATACACGTGTCCTGCTGAAATTGCGTGTGAAACTTCCAGCGCACCCCTGAAATACACGTACCCTGCTGAAATCGTGTGTGAAACTTCCCGCGCACCCCTGAAATACACGTACCCCATTCGCACAGGGCCTATCGCGTGTGAAATTTCCCACGCACCCCCAAAATACATGTACCCTGCTGAAATCGTGTGTGAAACTTCCCGCGCACCCCCGAAATACACATACCCCACTTGCACAGGGCCTATTGCGTGTGAAACATCCCGCGCACCCCCGAAATACACGTACCCTGCTGAAATCGCATGTGAAACTTCACACGAACCCCGAAATACACGTACCCCACTCGCACAGGGCCAATCGCGTGTCAAACTTCCCGCGCACCCCCGAAATACACGTACCCTGCTGAAATCTTGTGTGAAACTTCCCGCACACCCCGAAATACACGTACCCTGCTGAAATCGCGTGTGAAACTTCCCGCGCACCCCATGAAATACACGTACCCTGCTGAAATCACGTGTGAAACTTCCCGCGCACCCCCGAAACACACGTACCCCACTCGCACAGGGCCTATCGCGTGTGAAACTTCCCATACACCCTTGAAATACACGTACCCTGCTGAAATTGCGTTGAAACTTCCCGCGCACCCCCGAAATACACGTACCCCACTCGCACAGGGCCTATCGCGTGTGAAACTTCCCGCGCACCCCCGAAATACACGTACCCTGCTCGCACAGGGCCTATGGCGTGTGAAACTTTCCGCGCACCCCCGAAATACACGTACCCTGCTGAAATCGCATGTGAAACTTCACGCGAACCTCAGTAATACAAGTACCCCGCTCGCACAGGGCCAATCAAGTGTGAAACTTCCCACGCACCCCCAAAATACACGTACTCTGCTGAAATTGCGTGTGAAACTACCCGTGCACCCACGAAATACACATACCCTGCTGAAATCGCGTGTGAAACTTCCTGCGCACCCCCGAAATACACGTACCCTGCTGAAATCGCGTGTGAAACGTCCCGCGCACCCCAGGAAATACACGTACCCTGCTGAAATCACGTGTGAAACTTCCCGCGCACCCCTGAAACACACGTACCCCACTCGCACAGGGCCTATCACGTGTAAAACTTCCCACACACCCCTGAAATACACGTACCCTGCTGAAATTGCGTGTGAAAGTTCCCGCGCACCCCCGAAATACACGTACCCCACTCGCACAGGGCCTATCGCGTGTGAAACTTCCCGCGCACCCCCGAAACACACGTACCCCACTCGCGCAGGCCCTATCGCGTGTGAAACTTCCCACACACCCCTGAAATACACGTACCCTGCTGAAATTGCACGTGAAACTACCCGCGCACCCCCGAAATACACATACCCCACTCGCACAGGGCCTATCGCGTGTGAAACTTCCCGCGCACCCCCGAAATACACGTACCCTGCTCTCACAGGGCCTATGGCGTGTGAAACTTTCCGCGCACCCCCGAAATACACGTACCCTGCTGAAATCGCATGTGAAACTTCACGCGAACCTCAGTAATACAAGTACCCCGCTCGCACAGGGCCAATCAAGTGTGAAACTTCCCACGCACCCCCAAAATACACGTACTCTGCTGAAATTGCGTGTGAAACTACCCGCGCACCCACGAAATACACATACCCTGCTGAAATCGCGTGTGAAACTTCCTGCGCACCCCCGAAATACACGTACCCTGCTGAAATCGCGTGTGAAACGTCCCACGCACCCCATGAAATACACGTACCCTGCTGAAATCACGTGTGAAACTTCCCGCGCACCCCTGAAACACACGTACCCCACTCGCACAGGGCCTATCGCGTGTGAAACTTCCCACACACCCCTGAAATACACGTACCCTGCTGAAATTGCGTGTGAAAGTTCCCGCGCACCCCCGAAATACACGTACCCCACTCGCACAGGGCCTATCGCGTGTGAAACTTCCCGCGCACCCCCGAAACACACGTACCCCACTCGCACAGGCCCTATCACGTGTGAAACTTCCCACACACCCCTGAAATACACGTACCCTGCTGAAATTGTGTGTGAAACTACCTGCGCACCCCCGAAATACACATACCCCACTCGCACAGGGCCTATCGCGTGTGAAACTTCCCGCGCACATCCGAAATACACGTACCCTGCTCGCACAGGGCCTATGGCGTGTGAAACTTTCCGCGCACCCCCGAAATACACGTACCCTGCTGAAATCACATGTGAAACTTCACGCGAACCTCAGTAATACAAGTACCCCGCTCGCACAGGGCCAATCAAGTGTGAAACTTCCCACGCACCCCCAAAATACACGTACCCTGCTGAAATCGCGTGTGAAACTACCCGCGCACCCTCGAAATACACATACCCTGCTGAAATCGCGTGTGAAACGTCCCACGCACCCCCGAAATACACGTACCCTGCTCGCACAGGGCCTATCGCATGTGAAACTTCCTGCGCACCCCGAAATACATGTACCCTGCTCAAATCGCGTGTGAAACTTCCCGTGCACCCCCGAAATACACATACCCCACTCGCACAGTGCCTATCGCGTGTGAAACTTCCCGCGAACCCCAGTAATACACGTACCCGGCTCGCACAGGGCCAATCGCGTGTGCAACTTCCCACGAACCCCAGTAATACACGTACCCCGCTTGCCGTGCTGGTACAGGGTTAGCGCAGCCCTTTGCGCTGGATTGGGGATTTTGACGGCTTTTCCCTGCGTGAGGGGCGTTCTTGGGGGCGTAAATGGCGCTGCTGCAGGGTCGCTGCACCACTGTGCGCCACAGCTGGTTTTGGTAGCTAAAATCCATGAATACGCTGTGCGCAGAAAAGGATTTTAGCGCACGCGGCTGGTGCAGAGATTCGCACGCGCACACTGTGCGCCAGCTGCGTGCGCCACTTGTGCGCTAAATTCTATGAATTACCCCCTTAATATCTGGACATTCTAGAAATACCTTCTGGAAGTCGTGGTCTATACTTATGTCCCATTGTAGAAGGAACCACAGCTTTTAGGTTGTAAGTATGGGTGGTTTGGTTAATTTCAAGACATCCACTTTTTTAATGAAGCATTTTGGTTTAGGAGTGTCCAGCTTTTTGACAACTGAGGTGTCAAGACCAAAATAAAAAGTAGCTGTTTACCCAGTTCATTGAATAAAATAATGTGGGGCAATGCTTCCTCGCCTAACATTTATAAATGTATTTTGTACACGTCTAGTTCAACCATGACATTTGTCTTACGAATAATGATGCCTACAGTATTCTGAAAAATAACCTTCTACAATGCCCTTCAGAAAAATCCTAGTATGAGCCATTAAACTACTGCATGTGCAAAAAATAGAAAGTGTTAGCTTGGTCCCTGATAAAGGGTACATCTAACCTTACATATTGTAAATGCCTAACAGTGTCAGTACACCAAGCATCCTTGTAAAATTGCTTTAATTCAGAAGGGTCTAATTCCTTCCAATATGTCCCATATTGAACACAACCAGAATTGGTGGAAATGTGAAATTAAATCAATGCACGGTACATCCCTTCTTTAGCCAAAGTTAGCCACAGTGAATCAAGATTTCCAAAATCTAAGGCCACCTTGGAAGCTATCAAGATTCATATCGGAAACACATTTATAATTGCCTAAATATTTGATTGATGGCGGCTCAAACGCCACAGCTTAAAATCAGGGATAACAGCATGTGCACTGTACAGTGGCGGGTTAGATTTAGTTGCATTAACATTTATAGTGCTGTGTTAGAAATGAAAAACACCTGTTTCCATTATTTTTTCAAGGACGAAGAGAGGGCAGCAAGTATAGATTTGATGGTGCTCTGAAGTTTTCTTAAATAAGGAAGTATTTCTTTTTATTTTCTACAGTATTATTCCTCACCCGCAACCCAATCCTCAGGTGGCTGCAAGGGGTTGTTTGGGGCTGACCTAAGGCAGTGTTACTGGTTACCTGTTCTGAAGATAGGCTCGATCTGTGGTTGACAATATTCTCTATATTTAGCCATCATAACACAAGCCAAAACATGTTTTCCCCCTTTGTACAACTGCTGTAGGGTTCAAATTGAAAAATCTAAAATATAATTGTGTGCTAGCAACAACATTGCATGGAAGAAATGTACTGTGCTGGAAGCCCATTCAATGAATCAAAAGCGCCCAGAAACCTACAGCACAACAACAAATGAGTAGTATCCAGCATGCCCACAACACAACCACATCACAAACAAAACAGAGAGCATAACCTTTGCACCGGACAATGGAAAAGCAGTAATCAAGGATTACGAACCAGCAATCAACATTACTTCCACTCCTCTCATCCTCATCACAGCAGCCTTAATGTAGGGGTTGGGGTACAGATTAGTGGTAATATGTGCCCCAGCCCCTACATTAAGGCAGCACCCACATGTCCACCCTCATACCAGTAACCCTACTAATCTGCACCCAAACCCCTTCATTAAAGCATCACCCACAAGTCCCCCCTCGTCCTAGTACCCACACTAATCTGTGCCACAACCCATTCCATCAAGGCAGCACCCACAAGTCTGTCTTGATCCCAGTACCCGCGGTAATCTGCTCTCCAACCCCATACATTAAGGTAGTACCCACAAGTTTGCCCTCGTCCCAGTACTCCCACTGATCTGTGCCCCAACCCCTACATTAAGGAAGAAGCCACAAGTCTGCACTTGCCCCAGAACCCCAATAATCTGCACCCCAACACCCTACATTATTCAAGCATCCACAAAATTCCCTCGTTCCAGTACCCCCACTAATGTCCACCCAACCCCATACATCAAGGCAGTACCCACATGCCCACCCTCATCCCAGTACTCCCACTTATCTGCGCCATTAAGGCAGCACCCACAAGCCTGCCCTTGTCCCAGTACCCACACTAATCTCCACCCCAAAATCTGCATCACTCTACACCCACTCCTCTCCCCCACAGTACTTACCAGACAAGGTGCCACATCACAATAATGCACCTCAAATACACATCACCCCAACACCCAGTCATACTCTTTCAGTGCACAGTGCTGCCACAGGATGTGGATGAAATGTGAAATGACTGACTGAATATCCAATGAACATCCTGCTTGCAGAGGTCCATGATTAATCCCCTGTGCACCTAAGTAGACCACATACACTCCTACGTAATGTGGCTACAACAATTGCCTGAAAACGCTACTGCTTGTCTCCCCTACACTCCTTCCATGTAGGGACACAAACAGATTCCCACAGATGTACAAATCTTGCTGCTTGTACAACAGACAACACATTATGCTGGAACATTCTCATGATCTGTTGGTAAAAGGGCACAGTCACATTCACAACAGTAATGGACAAACAAGTTTTGGACCTTGTTCTGTGTGACCATGCTGTTAGCCCCCCAAGCGTTTTAACAGCACAAACACTTGCCAGCTATGTATCTTGAACAGCCATGTCCAAGTTAACTCTGGAACACTTACCTTCCTCAGCTTCTCTGACCTGTGTCTCCCATGAACTACACCTGGCAGACATCCTCCTCCAACATGATCAATTGGAAGCAGTGCAGGTAAATCCAGGACAGCAACCTCTTCCAAGGCTTCCCCTTTGATCACACTTAGCTGCACAACAACAGCCAGCCATTTTGTTACTGCAGCTACACGTTGATCTCTTGATGTGCAGGTGACATCGTCCACATGTGTGTGGTGTAGCCCAGTGAATCAGAGTGAGACCATATTCTTTCTTGTCATCCACAATATCAATAAGCTATACCTGTTTTGGAAGTGTGATCAAATTGACAGGGATAAGCAAGTGCCAAAGGACGACATAAACAACAGTGTAGAAGGAACACAACATACAAGAACATAAACTCTTGAAACCTGAATGGGCAGAGGTGAATGAGCTGTCAACAGACACCCCAAACATCCCTGCTCTGTGGAAAATCTGGACAGACACCCAAGCAAATGAGTACCCATCCTCTATAAGAGACCAAAAACATCATCATTAATACTTCTCATCTCCAAATGTCTCCCCAAATTGCCACCATTAGACACACAATCCAAAACATGCTCAGCCAAAACTGATACAGCGACAGCAAACATGCAATGCCCCTGCATAAGGAACAACAGCGGGCAACCACCTCTTGCTACATCCACCCTTGTGATGGTATCTTGTGAAACACATATCCACATGGGCAAGTCAATCAAAGTAATGCCTCTGTGCCTACCTCAAACAAACAACCCCCAACATGACTC
The DNA here is from genome assembly GCF_040938575.1 of Ambystoma mexicanum. Classification (NCBI taxonomy): domain Eukaryota; kingdom Metazoa; phylum Chordata; class Amphibia; order Caudata; family Ambystomatidae; genus Ambystoma; species Ambystoma mexicanum. Next base: position 1,491,112,146 of record NC_090937.1, on the reverse strand, counting down.
AACACCCATGAACACATGTACAAAGGAAGTGCCATCCCAACAACTGCATACACGGTTGACACACCCATGCACACCATGTACATGACCAATATGCCTCTACTGCAAATCATGGAAGTAGCCAAGAAACAGATATGTATGACAAAGAGGTGAACGAAATCCAACTCCAAACATGTAATTTCCCCACATCTACCATTGTCCACATAAGCACAGTGGCCATGACGTCATCATGCTAGACTTCACACTCACATGAAGCATGCTCACATATCACACAGCAAATAGGCCAGTACCAATATGACCCAAATAGTGTGCACTAAACTCACATGACAACCATGGGACATATTGTGAGAAACCTGAAGGTGTCTCACCCGCTAGTCCCCGGGGATCTGTCATACAGGTGGCCAAGACACAACTATCGCTATTTTATTCCATTCCTGGGAGTGGACCAGTGTGGGAGGATCACCTGATTGGGGGGTCTTCGGGTAATGGAGGTGGGATACCGAAGGGAGAGGCGCAGTATCCCCTTCCTTATCACACCATTCCCATCCTACCAGGTAGGATATCTAGGAAATCACCCCCCCCCCCCTTTCCGACACAAACACTTTCTCACGGACAGTCCATCATGAGCAACAACGGACTAACAGTAGAGCTGTATACCTGACATGTCCCAACACAAGGTCAGGCAATTACTGATACACATACCTGACTTCATTGCATTTGCCCACATGGATAAAAGGTGGAGCACAAAAGCACGCTCTGAGCAAGGCCAGATGCACAAGGAAGCAGTTATTCTGTGATGGCAGTTTAAATCAAGGAGAAAGGCAGCGATACCAGAGAGGACAAGGAAGGAATTATCCTTGCCCTTTTCAAGAAAGGATTGCAACTTTCTGGAAGCATCAAGGAAAAGAAACATGAGACCAGGAATCACAGCTAATGAGTGGTGTAGCGTTTATCAAAGTTACACAGGGTTCTCCCGCACTGATAGCCAATGCGGGGAAAAGTGATTGCCACTGTGGTACAATTCTTACTCCGACAGCAAAGCAACACCAATTAGTTCAGCGCAGCCAGTGAGTCGGGAGAAGCTGATAAAAGACCAGACTGTGGGATGCTCAAGGTTGCAAGCAGCAACATTGTATGAACAAAGAACTTGTTAGCGATTGAATTCTGTAAAACCACAAAACACACCATATACAGAGGGGTCTGGCGCCACGTGGGTGCTCACTTGACACTCGGCACGGCAAAGAGCTCCAGGACGGCTGACGGTGCTGCCCCTGTCTGTGAGCGGTGAGGAGTGGCCGGAGGACTTGTTAGGCTACGAATGGGCATATTAGGTCTGGGAGCACCTGGCACTCAGCAACCCCTTATGCCAGACCCAAGGCGCTGAAGCACGGGAGCACGGTGAGAAGGGGCTAAAGGACTAAAAGGAATGCTGGCTCGTGTGCAACTCACCCGAAGCAGACTGATCGAAGTGGTGACCTAAAGCAGCTACCGAGCAGACATTCGGAAGTACGGCATTGCTGAACCACGTTTTCTTTGTTTGAACCATGCGAGCAAACTCCCAGCGGGAACAAGTCTGGCAGCTTAAATCAACAGAGCGCTCAGCAGAGAGGCCACAGAAGGAAGGTGACCGGACTGAACTCTTGATAGTTTTTTCAATTGTGTGCAGAAGCATAAGTTTACGTTATTTCACCTCCTAAGAAGCCCAGTGTGTGCATCTGAGAAAGACATATTGATGTATTTGGTTTTTGTTTTATTTGTAAAAGAATAAAGAACATTTGCCTATACCTACGTACTGTCTCCCACCCACTGTGTAACAGGTCTCCATCCCTCACTGGAGGAAAAAGCTGTAATGCAGCCCAGCCATTAGTCCCCAGATTTGGGCGTTTGCTTCGTACATGGTTTGACAAGCCCCATCTCAGTATCAGTCACAGGTAGCCCCGGAAGGATTCCCATTACTCCCCAGAGAGGAACATCTGTAATGCAGCCCAGCCAGAGCTCTAGGACAGCTGGGATTGCTGCCCCTGCATGTGGATCGACCACCCCCATCCCAGCAGTGATCATGGAATGTCTGGGAACGATTCACATTCCTCCCTGTAGGGAAAAGCTGTAATGCAGCATCACCAGAGCTTTGGGAAAGCCAAGGGTACTGCCTCTGGCCTTGCGTGCCTGTCTCCCATTTGGGCCGCACATACCTAGGCCCAGCGGGGGTCCCAGGGAGCCCTGGAAGGGTCCCCATTCCTACCCAGAGGGAAAAGCTTTATCACAGCATGGCCAGCGCTCCAGGACAGCCGAGGGTACTACCCCCAGCCTTGGACGCCTGACTCATATGTGGGTCGTAGGTTCTCAGGCCCAGCAGCAGTCCCAGGGAGCCCCGGGTGGGGTCTCATCCCTCCCCGGAGTGAAAAGCTTTAATACAGTGAAGACAGGCCCCTAAACGCTCACCCCAAAGAGAATACAACCCACTAGGGAAGTAAGACCAGAGTTGATCTTGTAAGGATAACAAGTTTTAATCTCATCTCACGTGCAGATGAGAGCAACAGCAAAGAGCTCTGCTGCTGAGAACATTCTGGCAAAAAGTAGAACAAGCAGACTATTTTAAAGGAAAACATCAGCATAGATGACGCAATACATATAGTAAAAACCTGTGTGGCTGGTTGGCATGTGCATATACATAATCTGCCTGCTCCATAAGAGATGCCAGGCCATTGGTTCTAGCCGGGTCCATCTGTCTTCCATCACGTGGGTGCTGCAGTGTTCATCTTCTTCTCACGTTGAAGGTCAAAGAACAAATTAATTATACTCCTAGCATACAGCTACTTTATCACTATACTGTGCACCTGACAGGCCTTAAAACGGGCACAAGCAAGTTCACGGCTAAGTTCCGCTTTACCGCTCCTGAGGACTTCGTTCTGCTCTTTGGATTTGGATTTGGATTCTCGCCTAGCCAGTGTCTCACTTCATACGCAAGCGGACTGCATTACTGGTTACACCAGCCCTGGTGATTGACACATACTGCTAGCCCTGCCCAGGAAAGGGCGTGTTTACCACTCATCAAACTCCTACTAAAGACGTCCCTACGCGCACAGCGCTCGCGCACGAGCAAGTTCACGGCTAAGTTCCGCTTTACCGCTCGTGAGGACTTTGTTCTGCTCTTTGGATTTGGATTTGGATTCTCGCCTAGCCAGGTGATTGCTTTGGCTGGAAGACTTGGACTTGGACTTTCAAGCCACTAGTGGGAGTTTTTAAGTATAACAGCAACTCCTTGATACATGTTTGTTTGTTTGTTTTGTTTCACAGTGTCTCACTTCATACGCAAGCGGACTGCATTACTGGTTACACCAGCCCTGGTGATTGACACATACTGCTAGCCCTGCCCAGGAAAGGGCGTGTGTACCACTCATCAAACTCCTACTAAAGACATCCCTACGCGCACAGCGCGCGCGCACGAGCAAGTTCACGGCTAAGTTCCGCTTTACCGCTTCACCGCGTTTCTGCGGTCGCGGTCTGGCTTTCTAGTGCTGGTGTTCTCCCCATATAGTCTATACCTCGCTCTCCCAGGTCTTCCAGGTCAGTTTCAGAGTTGCTCCATCTCTAATGTCCTTTGTGCCGTACTCACTGAAATCAAACATGCCAGATTTGGCTTCATATCCCAAGCCTGGCTGTCCTAGCACTGGGCTCTTTCAAACGAACTTTCCAGCATTTATTCTGTCCCCCAGAACTCCAGTTGGCCTCCCTTCTGCCAACCCCACCATGGGCTCGTTGGCGGATCCCCTCCGGACTATCCCTTCTCTGTCACAAGGGTTTGCGGGACCTCACCTTCTGGTTGTGGATCCGCAAACGGTCCCTTGTGTGGTGCACCCCAGTCCATCCATAGTGCTGTCAACTCCTGCTCGCTCACGTGGTATTTCCGACAAAACGATTCTTGCTTCATTAAAAGCACGGAATGTGAGGAGGAAATTCAGCCCGCTCCCAAACCACACTCTCTCGTCTATTAATCCAAGTTCCCCGATTTGATAGTACGAGCATTTCCTTATATGCCAGTCATCATGATACTTTGCAGTCTGTGAAATTCGCCTGTGATGTGACCCAATCCAGCCTCTCTCCCCAAGCTTCTTATTCCACACCGATAGACTCAGCAATTGCTTCCTTTGCTCTTCCTACGCCTCGTGCAGTCGTGCCTGCTCGCAATACGTTTGCTTCAGGCTCCAATATTGGTGTGGAATTAGCCTTGCAGGCTATCAATACCTCTATTCTGGGAATGCACAAAATGTTTGATACCTTGCACACAAAAATTGCTACTCAAGGCGCACAACTGGAGGAACTACTACACTGGAGTCGTCGCCTTGATCAGCTGTGCCCCTTTCCTACCTTACCATCAGAAAGACCATTGGCGAACTGTGAAGCCTCAATTATCACCTGTGATAGCTATACTAATCTAGACAGGCACACAAGTACAGCTGTGCCCCCTGCGATTTGTGTTTCACATGTGAAAAGCGTGAATGTCCCCTCTGCTTTGCCTCATTTTCATCATGTCATTTGTGCTGTTGACGCTCTTCCCAACACTATGACTCCTGTCTCTGTGCCTCAATCTCAGCTAGTCCCAAACAACATTGATTTGGTGCCTGCTCTTGAGGTGCCCCTCCAGGTTGCGACCTCAGCTCCGAGTGTCACACTCGCCATCCCTGAGGGTTCCTCTCCGGCAAACCCTGTTGTTGTAGTATCTCCGGCCGCTTACAGTGGCAAGTCTAGGGCTACAACGATTCCAAAAAACTCGCATGTCGCAATGAAAAAAACGAAAAAACAGATCCCTCGTCGAGGCAACAAAAACACTCTGAATGCCTTCTTTAAAGCTATTGGTGGGTCTTTGATAGCAGGGCAGAAAGACCCTCCCCAGAGTCACCCCCCCATGATACCCTCGGCAACTCCTGACCCTGCACTGTTGCCAGCGAGTTTTCTGCCATCTGTTCATATAAAGGAAGCGGCACCTGCCCCGCCTGGTGATATTCCGGCATTGATACTTCCCCACCCGCCTTTGGACGCTCTGGTTGAGTCCCTTGAGACGTTAGAGCCGCGTGCCGAACGAGTTGAGATCGACATGCCACCTACTAAAACTGTCTCTTTTGCCTCAAGTACCAGACGGCCCTCTTCCTTAACATCTGTATCGAATCAGGGCCCATTGAATGACCTGAAACAAGCTGTTGACAAGTTTCTGGAGGAAAGGCTATCTGCTGCGCCCACACCTCAATTCATGTCTACCATGACAGCCCCCTCTCAACTCATTTCTAAACCTCCTGATACGTCCAACTTTTCTAGTCTTGAGCAGTACAATCTTGAGTCCCAAGTAACTGAGCTCAAAGTCCTGCCCCCACAACAAACGCATCAATCCAGACTGCCTAATCCTCACAATTCTGAAATAAGGCGTCCTCTCTCTCAATCCTCTCAAGTCCCTTCTACCCTCTCGTCATGCACTTTCATTTTAAAATGTCGAGATGGTTCTTATACTGTTTATAACTTGAATAGAAGGAGTGTCCTAAACATCTTTAGTGACATTGATGAATTAAAGGATATTTCTACTCTTGATATAGCACAAATTGAATTTATCTCTGCCTTTTCCAATTCTATCATTAGACTATGGATACCATCGACCATTGTTGCCAACACTATCTGGCGAGCGAGAATGGCTTTGTTTGACATGGGTTTTCTATTGGCACATGAACCGAATGATAATACGACTCAATCTAGGGTCCCCTCCCCACATCCACGCATCTATGAAAGACAACAAATTGATAGATGTGATATTAACACAGTGTATGATACTCGGACCCGCATTCAGAATTAACCATCATTGTGCCAAAACGGCAATCCTTTGTATCTTGCATGTTGGAATACCAGGGGGCACAATCATCTACATGTCTCTATTAAATATATGCCTGTGATCTATCACATTCTTGCCTTACAGGAGACCTGGCTGTTAGGCCCCCCGGTGTGGGATGGGTATGAAATCACTCTGCTACCGGCCACTCGAACTAAAGGTAGACCCACCTCGGGCTTGCTGGTTGCAGTACTCCAAAGGGCTGGACTTCATGTAAATGCATGGGCTGCCTTTGGGGCTCATCTGCAACTAGTTAAAATTGATCTGGGTACTGCCTCGCTCGCATTGTTGAATGTGTATAGAAATCCTGTTGCCTGCTCTGATGATCACTTCTAGGGTGGCCTCATTTCCTTGCTGGATATCATAAATATGGCAAATACCACCAACTTCACCATCATACTGGTGGATCTTAATATGAATTGCATTGTTAACAATCCATATTCAAAAGATAGCTCTCGGTGGATTCAACTTATGAATGAACGTAACTTTATTATGATTAATGGAGCCCTCAAGGGTGATTCTCCTTCTCAATCGACTTGGTATCGTAACAACAGTGCAAGTACAATTGATTACATTTTTGTGGACTCGCCATTGTTCAAATTCTGTCAGGATTTTGCAATTACTGCATATCCTGGCAGTGATCATAAGCTACTTCTCTTGACCCTTTCATGGCAAACTTTTGCGTTAAAATCTTCTTCAGTCAGCTGTGGATTTGTTATCAACTCGGCCAGATCCAGACTGAAATGGACAGATCACCGACTTCATGAATTCGAAAAATTAATCCAAAAGAATTTGTATACATTGGGCGTACAATACACTGATATACTTGCACCATTTGCGTATACCATTTCGACTCCCAGGCAACTCCAAACCAAACATACCCATTCCTTTGATCAGCTGGTTAAAGACTGAAAGACCAAGTTTAGGCGTTTAAAGCGGCAGATACAATTCTCCTCTTCTTGTAATCGTTGGCAAGCGCTCACCAAATTGAAAACACAAAATAAAAACTGGTTAAAGGGCCATAAATCATTAATGTTCCAACATGACAGTGAAATAATGTTAAAATCACTTACCAACAAAAACTCGGCCCAAATGTGGCATCTGCTACACAATCATGCATATATTAGAGATGCCGATGCACAATTAAATGCTGTAAATGAATCACAATGGATCTCTTACTTTACAAAATTGTATGCTGATGCCAACTTTGTTCCTGACACCTTTCGCTCTGTTGGAGCCTCGAATTGGAAGCTGGCTTTTACAACTGAGGACATTGTATCAATCATCAAAAAGGCTAGCTCTTCTAGAGCTGTTGGCCCAGATGGCATTTCCAACGCCATGTTGAAACTAAATCCTGACACATGGGCTCGCATATTGTATTGCATTTTTCAAGACATATTGCACTCATGTACCATCTCATTATCTTGGAAATCCTCCATTATTATCCTGATTTTTAAAAAAGGCGAAAGGTGTCTACCTCAGAACTACCGGCCAATTGCACTCTTAGACTCTCCGAGTAAAATTTTCACCAAACTTGTACTGATTGAATTTAATAAGTGGACGCTCCAGAATTCATTTAGAGATCCGTTTCAGACTGGTTTCATTCCGGGTATGGGTTCCCAGGTCAATCTCTTCGCACTGAACTCTATCAAAGCTCAGTGCCAAGGCTTGAAACAACCTTTATTTCTCGCGTTCATTGATTTACATTCTGCTTTCGACTCTATTTCCCGCCCTCTGCTCTTTGCCAAATTAAAACGTGACCATTGTCCGCAAACATTGTTTGATATCATTCTGGCTCTCCATTCTGACACGTGCATCTATGTACGATTAACCCTTGATGGAGCCCTGTCTACTTCCATCCCTATGGCTCGTGGACTTAAACAGGGCTGTCTTCTGGCATCATCTATTTTTAATTATTTCATCCATGACATAGCTTTTATATTCCAAAATCTTGACTCAGATTCTCCAAAAATTAATAACCATCAAGTACAAACCCTACTGTATGCTGACGATATGGTATTGCTATCAAAAACTCAAATTGGCTTGCAGAAATTGTTGACAGCTTTTGACTCCTATATTATCCGTAATGATTTAAAAATTAACTCTAATAAATCTCAGATAATGTTGTATCAACCAACCAAAAGAAATAAATCATTTAATTGGCACATTAACCAGGCACATCTGCTGATTGTTCCGCAGTACACCTACTTAGGTATGATATTTGAGTTGCGCGGGGCTTTCAATGCTCATGCAGATGGGATCTTGAAAAAGGTGACAACGGCCTCGTCACAAGCTAGTCTGATTATGTCTAGATATGGCAAATTCTCCATCACACCGGCCCTTGCCTACTGGAATCAGAAAGCAGTGCCATCAATACTATATGGTCTAGAAACTCTCACAGGTCAGTCTACACTTGTCTTTCAAAAATGGGAAAGCCAGTTTTGGAAAAAGATACTACAACTACCAGCTTGTATCCCCATCTCGTGGATTAGATATGAATTGGGCCTAATTTCACGTGAAACCTTATACATTTGGCGTCTGTGCGCGCTTTTCAGAAAATGCCTCCTAGCATCTAGGGATCACACACTACTCTCAGAACTCACTTTTCATATGTTTCATACTAGACAAAAAATGTTTGTCTCTTGGGTGACTACTGCTTATTCTGCATTGAGTAGTGCTGATTTTTCCCTTGATACATTAATTAATAATACCGATAAGGCTAAATGTCAGCTGTATGAATTTGACTGGATTAAGACAAATGAATTGTGCTTATCTTATTGTGATGGCAATGCTCTCCGATTTCCTCCAAAAAAGATGAGAACACTCCATCCTTATCTAGTCAAAGCCCCAGCAGTCAATATCCGCTCTGCAATCATGCGTCTACGTTTTAACATTTGGCCAACCAAAGCCATTCTTCATAGACGCAAGTTAATAACAGAGCATGATAACTTTTGTCGTTTTTGTAAGAACAATTGCCAACCTGAGACTTTGGAGCATCTTATTATTGAGTGTCCTGCTCTCACTCTTCATAGACTCAAGTTCCTGGGTCGACATTGCCGGCATTTAGGTTTCCTAGACTATGAGGCATCATGGTTCACAATTCTGAACTCTGCGTACTTGCCTATCCAAATTGCAGTTGTTAAATTTATCGAAAGCCTGTCCCTGACAAACTTAGATGTTTAACTCATTAACACAGTTGCATTTTCATCTGGTCACATCTTCAGAGGTTTACTCAATAGCCTCTTGATATTGTGTCTTGTTAATTGTGCTGTGAATTAATGATTGTATCTTCAGGAGATAACTTGTCACTATGTTTTAACTTGGTTTATGTGGTTGTTTATTTGTTATTTTATTTCTATAAATACGACTAGATGTCGTATTTTGTTTTATATCATGTCTTTGTCACAATAACTTCTTTTTCTTTTGCTAATTTTTGTTCACATTTACATTTTGTATAATATTCATTCTGTGTATTTGTTTTCTCTCTGTAACACTTTGAAAGGTTGATTTGTTTCAACCAATTCAATAAAAAAAAAAAAAAAAAAAAAAAAGAAAGACATATTGATGTATTTGGTTTTTGTTTTATTTGTACAAGAATAAAGAACATTTGCCTATACCTACGTACTGTCTCCCACCCACTGTGTAACAGGTCTCCATCCCTCACTGGAGAAAAAGCTGTAATGCAGCCCAGCCATTAGTCCCCAGATTTGGGCGTTTGCTTCGTACATGGTTTGACAAGCCCCATCTCAGTATCAGTCACAGGTAGCCCCGGAAGGATTCCCATTACTCCCCAGAGAGGAACATCTGTAATGCAGCCCAGCCAGAGCTCTAGGACAGCTGGGATTGCTGCCTCTGCATGTGGATCGACCACCCCCATCCCAGCAGTGATCATGGAATGTCCGGGAACGATTCACATTCCTCCCTGTAGGGAAAAGCTGTAATGCAGCATCACCAGAGCTTTGGGAAAGCCAAGGGTACTGCCTCTGGCCTTGCGTGCCTGTCTCCCATTTGGGCCGCACATACCTAGGCCCAGCGGGGGTCCCAGGGAGCCCCGGAAGGGTCCCCATTCCTACCCAGAGGGAAAAGCTTTATCACAGCATGGCCAGCGCTCCAGGACAGCCAAGGGTACTACCCCCAGCCTTGGACGCCTGACTCTTATGTGGGTCGTATGTTCTCAGGCCCAGCAGCAGTCCCAGGGAGCCCCGGGTGGGGTCTCATCCCTCCCCGGAGTGAAAAGCTTTAATACAGTGAAGACAGGCCCCTAAACGCTCACCCCAAAGAGAATACAACCCACTAGGGAAGTAAGACCAGAGTTGATCTTGTAAGGATAGCAAGTTTTAATCTCATCTCACGTGCAGATGAGAGCAACAGCAAAGAGCTCTGCTGCTAAGAACATTCTGGCAAAAAGTAGAACAAGCAGACTATTTTAAAGGAAAACATCAGCATAGATGACGCAATACATATAGTAAAAACCTGTGTGGCTGGTTGGCATGTGCATATACATAATCTGCCTGCTCCATAAGAGATGCCAGGCCATTGGTTCTAGCCGGGTCCATCTGTCTTCCATCACGTGGGTGCTGCAGTGTTCATCTTCTTCTCACGTTGAAGGTCAAAGAACAAATTAATTATACTCCTAGCATACAGCTACTTTATCACTATACTGTGCACATGGCAGGCCTTAAAACGGGCACAAAGGAGGTTCAGGGGAACTCTAACCTTCACACACACATTTCATTCACTCAACAGCGCCATCGAGCTCCAAGGTCTCCGCCCTCATTTTGAGCTATAATGTATCCCTCGCAGCACCTCGCAACAGAAATCACACAATTGTTGGGCAACGATGTGCATTGTCCGTTCTCTTTGAACATTTCAGGACTTGTTACTTTGGGGTTGGTGGTCAAAGTGCACCTGGTGCCATGGAATTCAGGGATCTTAAAGTTTAGTCAGTTATATGGGCTATAACTCGTGGTCGCCTGGGGATGGGCCGGGTCATGCTTTGGCCAGTGTGAGATAACATGCACACCATACTCCGGTCTGTGATCATGGCCTTGTACGGCACATTCCTGTTGAGTAAAAACACATCTTTGCAACACTGTTAGAACAATGAGTAGGTGTTGTGGCAGTTGGGGGTGTGGGATGTCCTCATGGGAGCTCGGGCATGGCTGGTGATTTCCCATGTCTCGCAATTCGGGCCTAGTGCATGCAATGGCGCATTTGCTGCAGAAGTCTTCCCTTCTACCTACGGTTACTAATAGCAATGTGGCTCCCACCCTACGCTACACTATGTGGGTTTGATTATATTTCATTATGTTGGAGTGGGTTCCTTTTTTATTGGGAGGTGGTCCACCCACCGCCCCCCTCCCCACTGGCCCATCATAGTGCTTCAAATGCTTGTCCCAATACTCTAAAGCACCTAGTTACTGAGGCAGGGCTGTCCCTGTGCCAACAACAGCCCAGCCAGAGCTCCAGGATGGCCAGGATGTAAAAGCAAAAGGAAATATCGAGGCTGAGTACCACAAAAGGAAATCCATCAAACACAGGCTTATAAAGATTCACAGATCTTTATTCTACTGCGCAGTTACAAAGAAACACATTCAGATAGCTATCTGGCCCTCAGTGCATCACAATGAGTACCAGTTCTTCAGTGTGAGGAGTGAGAGGTACTGGACATCTGGACATTTGCTTATTTATACAGTTCAGTAATAATGTCCAATCCCTCTGCAAGTTAATAATCTGTGGTCTAGAGTTCGTGCCAAGTTCACTTATGGCTCATACTATAATATGCACACGGATTACATTTGGTTTACGATACAAATAAGTTACAATGGCAAAGTGTATTCCTGGACTTAGCAGTAAGCCTTATCACATATCCCTTCACAATGCGTTAAAGCCAGTGTCCATGCTCGACATTTGTATTACATTGTCCTCGATGTATGTTCGTGGATGAGGTGTCATGATGCCTGCCTCTAAGGAGCCAGGCCGGGCCCAGCAACCCCAGAGGCAGACATAATTTTCCCCTGGGAAGTCCCAGTGGGCCCAAGTCGGGGCCCTTTGGACTCAGTCCTGGCGCCTTAGGCGCCAGGCTCATAGGGGCCCCCAGTCCTGGCGCCTTAGGCGCCAGGCTCATAAGAGAGGATATGTGTTTAAGTGCTTGGGTGCACACTTACCTGATGCAGACCATGCTGCTTCATCCAGGCCCTCTTGAGGCCTGAATGGGACTACTTTACCTGTGGGACTACTTCACCACCTGGGTGTGGTCGGGGAAGGATACATACCTGATTGGTGGAAGGATACATACCAGGAACTTCTTCCAAGGCTATTTAAACCACACCCGATCAGCCACACGTGCTTCGCGTTGTTCTGCACCTAGCAGCTGGACGCTCACCGTGTCTGCTCCTGCATCCTGACTACAGCCACGCCTGCCAGCACCCTGGAACACCTGCAAGGAGAGATTAGTGAAGAAAAGCCCTTACCTGCTAAATCTGCATTCCGGAGTCACTTCACCGACGATCCTGAAAAGGAAGACATCTTTTTTAAAGCATTTCGTTTTGATCGCTGCAGCGCTGCATTTCACTCACCTTGGCAAGGCGCTTCCATCTTCAGCAGCGATCTTCCGGATTCAGCTACGTTCCGGTGCCTAGAGGAAAAAAGACAAGAACAAAGGTGAGAGGGAGAAAAGGAATAAGGAAAGCTCAGTTTCCTTTTAAGACTTACCTGTTGGATATTTCCCTCTGCATTTCGAGTCCTGCCGCTTCCTGGCATCTCCGGACCCCGGCCCCTGTGGGGAAAAAAGACAAGGTCATTGTTGAGCGTTTGTAAAGACATTACCTGAGCGCTCATCCGGAACTTACCTGCCATTTACTGAAGCGGTACGCTTCACTTCGGGTCGGCGCCATTTCTCCGGCAGCCGAACCCCGGCCCCTAAGGGGAAAAGGACATGAGCATTAGCGCTTGCTGCAATAAGACAACGGACATAATTAAAGAGCTTGAACTTTTGAACAGAACTATTACAGCGCCTTACCTGAACAGTCAAGCTTACCTGAACTCCATCAACCCTCAATCCAGTGAAGTAACTGGGTTTCAACGCGCCCCTGCATCTGAAGCAGGACGGAGAGCTCACCATTCCAAACGCTAAGGTGAGGCTTCACGGGGAACCGTGGAAGAGGTTTCGTGGAGGGTTGGATGGGAGTGGGAGGCTTGAACATTATTTCCGCCAGTTGGTAATACTCCCTTTCCACGTACAGGAGGGTATTCTTGCGAGCCAGAGAAGCCAGAATAGAGGGGCCCTTCCAGTCCATCTTCAGAGCCGTGCCTCCGTGGGAATCAGGTGAGCGTTACAGAACGCGAAGCCTTACCACAATTTCCCACCCGGGCGCTATGGAGACTTCCGAGACAGATCAGCTGGCCCAGCTTTTAGGGGAAGTACGGGCAGAAGTGCACTCAGCCCGCCAGGAGACTAACGCTCTTAGAAGAGAATTAATCCTATCCAAGGAAAGAACTGATGATCTGGCCAAAAGGTTGTTGCAGGGCCAGGCAGGGCACACTCCTTTACCCGATTCCGGGGGTACTTCTACATCAATGGGTTCGACTAACCCGGCACAAATCAATCTACCTGGACACATGCCTTTGGCCCCGCCTGAACGTTTTGCGGTGGATCCCAAGAAATATGCCGTTTTTATGAACCAATGCCGTTTACACTTTTTATGCAGGCCCGGGGCCTTCCCCAACGACCAGACCAAAGTAGCCTTTGTACTATTTTACCTCAGTGGCTGTGCTGCCGATTGGTCTATTCCATTGGTAAATCAGGATGATCCCATTCTCCGGGATTTCCAGGGCTTCCAGGCCAGCATGGAAAGATTGTTCGCTCGACACTCGCAGGGACAGGCCCTTGACAACGAACTGTTATCCTTACGGCAAGGTAATCAGGATCTTTTGTCCTATATCGCCACCTTTAATAGACTGATTGTGGAAACCGGATGGCCTGAAAATAAAAGGATCACCTTGTTTCATCGAGGCCTGCGCGGAGAGCTTAAAGATGTTATAGCTCAGATAGTAGATCCACCCCAGGCCTGCACAGACTACATAGACTTAGTGGTTCAACTTGATCACAGACGTCAAAATAGAAAAGCAGATCGGCTCAAGTATGAAACCAGAGTACCCATCAAGACCCACGTTAACTCCAAGAGTACTGACATTTCCGAACCGATGCAAATAGGCAGTGTTAAAGGACCATTAACGCAGAAAGAACGAGAGAGAAGGCGACAAATGCAACTTTGTCTGTATTGTGGGACTTCCGGTCACTTTCTCCAAAGTTGTCCAGTAAAACCACCCAAGAAGGTGGTTGGAGCCACTGATAACGAGTTATTGACACCTGGTTCGGGAAACGACCTAGCCCGACAAGCGTAGGGGTCCGCTTGCCGAGCTTGAAAACAAACTCTTTGACCTCGCATTTTGTCATGCCAATGGAGCTAGTGAATCCAAAACAGCCTCAGCAGTTGCATGCCATAAAAGCATCCATAGACAGTGGAGCTATTGGAAATTACATAGACCATGAATTGGCTTCCAGGATTAAGCTTCCTCTCCGTCCAAGAGTAACCCAAGATGTAATTACCACAGTTGATGGAACCGAAATAGCCTCAGGGCCTGTAACGCATTCCACTGTTGAAATCACACTGGTGGGTCAAGATGGACACCGGGAAGCAATCGTGTTTGATGTGATCAAGGCCCCACAATTTCAAGTACTTCTTGGAATCCCTTGGTTAGAAACACATAATCCAAGAATAGACTGGCGAGCAAAGAAGATAACTTTTCCTGATTGTGAACCAACCTGTTATCCAAGGAATCCAGTTATGGGTCTAGCCTCTGCAACTGCCACCCCTGTACAGCTATCATCCGAATATCAAGAATTCCAAGACGTTTTTCAGAAAGAGCAGGCTAACACTTTGCCTCCCCATCGATCTTACGATTGCCAAATCGACTTGGTACCCGATGCGCCACTACCTTGTAGCAGGATGTATGCTCTTACTGAACCTGAGAACCTGCATTTGCGTCAGTACTTGGATCAATACCTGGCCAATGGTTTCATTCGCCCGTCAAAGTCTCCAGTCTCTTCCGCTTTGTTCTTCGTACCTAAGAAGGAAGGAGACCTCAGAACCTGTATTGACTACCGCGCCCTGAATCAGATAACGATTAAGAATCGGTACCCTTTTCCCCTGATACCTGAACTCATCGACCAAGTAAAAGATGCTCGTGTGTACACCAAGCTAGATCTCCGAGGAGCTTACCACCTGGTGCGTGTAAAAGAGGGCGATGAGTGGAAGACTGCATTCCGCACCAAATTTGGGCTCTTCGAGTATCAAGTAATGCCCTTCGGTTTGTGCAACGCACCTGCCGCCTTTCAGTACTTCATGAATGATGTTCTTCGGGAACTTATTGATGTTTGTGTCATCGTTTATATTGACGACATCCTGGTGTACTCTTCCTCAGAATCTGATCACAGAAAACATGTTAGGGCAGTTCTTGAGAAATTGCGCCAGCACAAGTTATTTGCCAAGCTTGAAAAATGCGTTTTTCATACCACAGAAGTGGAGTTTCTCGGATTCATCCTGACGCCTCAAGGAATCCGAATGGACTCGCGGAAGGTGGACGCCATTCTCAAATGGCCATCTCCTAGCTCAGTGAAGGGAGTGCAAAGCATGCTTGGCTTTGCCAATTTCTATCGAAGGTTCGTCCCGGAATTTTCTCGAACAGTTCAACCCATCACAGCCCTCTTAAAGAAAAATAAACGCTTCGAATGGACTCATGAGGCTGAACAAGCCTTTCAGGACCTGAAAACCAAATTCACCTCTGCACCTGTATTGAAGCACCCGCACCCAGATCTCCCTTACATCGTGGAAACCGATGCATCCAGTTCGGCCATGGGAGCTGTCCTGTCGCAAAGAGACCCAGAAACTAACCAATTACACCCTGTAGCCTTTTGGTCGAGAAAATTCTCTCCACCTGAAATCAATTACGCAATTACCGACAAAGAACTACTGGCTATTAAATCGGCTTTCAAGGCTTGGCGTCACTATCTTCTTGGGGCTAGACATACCATCACCGTAATTACGGACCACAGAAATTTGCAGTATCTAAAGACGGCCAAAGCTCAATCTTCACGACAACTCCGATGGGCGTTATTCTTTGCGGAATTTGATTTTGTAATTACCTATCGCCCTGGCTGCAAGAATGGTAAAGCAGACGCCTTATCCCGGATTGGCATGGAGGAACCCAATTCGAGTATAGAACCTGTGCCAATCATACCTGAACAAAGAATTTTGGGCTTAACTTCATTGCAAACTATTGAGGACATCCAAACTCAAGTAAAACAACTTTTAGACTCTTCAGCCTTACAGGAATGGAGTCAAAAGGGTCCTCACTACACCGTTATGGATGATTTACCCTATTTCCAGGAGCGGTTGTTTCTGCCAAGTAAAGAATTACAGGAACTTGTCATCACCCGTCATCACAAATCATTAATGGAAGGACACCCTGGTATCGCGAAAACAGAAGAAAAGATCAAACGCCACTTCTGGTGGCCTTCTTGGAGAAAAGACATAAAGTCTTTTGTGTTGTCTTGCGGAATTTGCGCCCAAAATAAGAGTCAAAAGAAAAGACCTGCCGGTTTACTTCAACCTTTGGACATTCCACCAGCACCTTGGCACACCTTGTCAATGGACTTTATAACTGACCTGCCTCCTTGTGGAGGTTACAACACTATTCTCGTCATAGTGGATCTGTTCTCCAAGATGGCCCATTTCATCCCTCTAAAAGGATTGCCATCAGCTTCCACCTTGGCCAAGGAATTTTTGGAGAGTATAGTGCGCATACATGGTTTCCCCTCTATACTAGTCTCAGATCGTGGAAGTCAATTCATCTCCCATTTTTGGAAGAAATGTTGCCAACTGGCACAAATAGATGTGCGGTTATCCACCAGCCACCACCCCCAGACCGACGGACAAACCGAGAGAACCAATCAGACTCTCGAACAATATCTTCGGTGTATGTTACACCAATCCGAGTTAAATTGGAAAGACATCCTTTGGATTGCAGAATATGCATACAATAATTCAGTGCATTCTGGAACCGGACAGACTCCTTTTTATACTTTGTATGGTCACCATCCTCTGACTTCTGACCTTGATCCACCTCTGACCCTGGAAATGCCCGCGGTAAATCACCTACATTCCACTATCACCCGAGCCTTCAAAGATGCTACTACGCACTTACAACAAGCCAAGAAAAGGTATAAAGAAAACGCTGATGTGCACCGAAGTAAGACTCCTCCTTACCAAGTAGGAGATCTGGTATGGCTAGCAACTAAACATTTACCCCTCAGGGGCCCGCGAACTTTTAATCCCAGATTCATTGGACCTTATCCCATCAAGGCTATAGTCAACCCAGTGGCCTTTAAACTCGATTTACCATCTAACATGCGGATTTATCCCGTTTTTCACGCATCTCTTCTGAAACCAGTGCAACCTGGAACCAGACTGTCTAAGCCTCCGGATCCTGTCCAAATTGATGGAGAATTCGAATTCGAAGTGAAAGACATTTTAGATTCCAAGATAGTTAAGTCTAAACTTTTCTATCTTGTTGACTGGAAAGGATATGGACCTCAGGAAAGATCTTGGGAACCCAGTGACTTTATTCATGCACCACGACTGGTACAAAGATTCCATCGGAGATTCCCGCACAAACCAAAACCCCCAGAGGAAAAGACCTTGGGAGGGGCCTTGAGGGGGGGTACTGTCATGATGCCTGCCTCTAAGGAGCCAGGCCGGGCCCAGCAACCCCAGAGGCAGACATCATTTTCCCCTGGGAAGTCCCAGCGGGCCCAAGTCGGGGCCCTTTGGACTCAGTCCTGGCGCCTTAGGCGCCAGGCTCTTAGGGGCCCCCAGTCCTGGCGCCTTAGGCGCCAGGCTCATAAGAGAGGATATGTGTTTAAGTGCTTGGGTGCACACTTACCTGATGCAGACCATGCTGCTTCATCCAGGCCCTCTTGAGGCCTGAATGGGACTACTTTACCTGTGGGACTACTTCACCACCTGGGTGTGGTTGGGGAAGGATACATACCTGATTGGTGGAAGGATACATACCAGGAACTTCTTCCAAGGCTATTTAAACCACACCCGATCAGCCACACGTGCTTCGCGTTGTTCTGCACCTAGCAGCTGGACGCTCACCGTGTCTGCTCCTGCATCCTGACTTCAGCCACGCCTGCCAGCACCCTGGAACACCTGCAAGGAGAGATTAGGTGAAGAAAAGCCCTTACCTGCTAAATCTGCATTCCGGAGTCACTTCACCGACGATCCTGAAAAGGAAGACATCTTTTTTAAAGCATTTCGTTTCGATCGCTGCAGCGCTGCATTTCACTCACCTTGGCAAGGCGCTTCCATCTTCAGCAGCGATCTTCCGGATTCAGCTACGTTCCGGTGCCTAGAGGAAAAAAGACAAGAACAAAGGTGAGAGGGAGAAAAGGAATAAGGAAAGCTCAGTTTCCTTTTAAGACTTACCTGTTGGATATTTCCCTCTGCATTTCGGGTCCTGCCGCTTCCTGGCATCTCCGGACCCCGGCCCCCATGGGGAAAAAAGACAAAGTCATTGTTGAGCGTTTGTAAAGACATTACCTGAGCGCTCATCCGGAACTTACCTGCCATTTACTGAAGCGGTACACTTCACTTCGGGTCGGCGCCATTTCTCCGGCATCCGAACCCCAGCCCCTAAGGGGAAAAGGACATGAGCATTAGCGCTTGCTGCAATAAGACAACGGACATAATTAAAGAGCTTGAACTTTTGAACAGAACTAT
Organism: Ambystoma mexicanum; assembly: GCF_040938575.1. Lineage (NCBI taxonomy): Eukaryota > Metazoa > Chordata > Amphibia > Caudata > Ambystomatidae > Ambystoma > Ambystoma mexicanum. The sequence goes on along the minus strand of NC_090937.1, from coordinate 1,491,093,429 downwards.
TACAGCGCCTTACCTGAACAGTCAAGCTTACCTGAACTCCATCAACCTTCAATCCAGTGAAGTAACTGGGTTTCAACGCGCCCCTGCATCTGAAGCAGGACGGAGAGCTCACCATTCCAAACCCTAAGGTGAGGCTTCACGGGGAACCGTGGAAGAGGTTTCGTGGAGGGTTGGATGGGAGTGGGAGGCTTGAACATTATTTCCGCCAGTTGGTAATACTCCCTTTCCACGTACAGGAGGGTATTCTTGCGAGCCAGAGAAGCCAGAATAGAGGGGCCCTTCCAGTCCATCTTCAGAGCCGCGCCTCCGTGGGAATCAGGTGAGCGTTACATGAGGTTTGTTGGTGCAGACAATCCTAAAACCACAAGTCATGTACGGGACAAGGTCTCATTACCCAGTCTAAACATTCGGCCCGCGGACAGTCTAACCATTAACTAGGTGCAAAGGTCGGGAGGCTCGGTTGCAAGTTGGAAACACAGTCCAGAATTTTAGAACATAGAATTACAAATGAACAGAAATCAAAATGGCAGATGATCCCAAAATGGCGGTGAAGTCGATCTAAAATCGGAACTTTGCAAAGCGGTTTTCTTCGCAGAGCGACTAGGCTTAGGCCAATATATTAGAAGGAGGCACAATATGATTTCCAGTTTAACAGGGAGAGCCCCAACTTTGGGTGGCTGCCTCGCACATGGGACAACTGTCCCCCAACCCAGCGGCAGTCCCAAGGAGCCCTGGCATTGTCTCCATCCCTCCCTGGAGGGAACAGCTCTAAAGTGGCCTGAGCAGAGACCCATGATGGACAGGGGTACTGTGACAGGCAACGGGCAAAACAGCCTGCCAAAACCCAAATTATTTTCTCTGGTGGCTTAGTGCTCCTTACTGCTTTCCAGGGTTGGCAAAATGGAACCAGACCCTGCATTTAGCCCTCCTTCCAGAGAAGCAGAAAAGATCACCCCTCCATGGGGTGATTCCTGAGGGGGCTGGGCAAAACAACATGATGTAATCTTGTTGTCATTGTTTGGGGTTGATGGTGTGGGCGGATTGGCCTGAGTGGGCCACCTTGGGAGCCCACCTCCAAGATCATATCCCAGGTGGCCTAGTGGTCATTGCTGCTTCCCAGAAGTGGCAGAACCCAAATTGTGCCCCCCCAGGGAAGCAGCAAGGGTCTGCCTGTCCTTGGGGGGAATGTAAGGGGGCTGGCCCCAGGCATTCCACTATATGTGGAGTGCAATGTTGTTTTGCCATCTTTGGGGGCACATCTGTCCAAAACTGCACCAATCTGCCCACAAAGAAGGCAAAACAACATTGCGCCATCTGGTTGGCATTTTTTGGCCGTGGGGGGCTGATTTACCTGGGGGCACCCACCCGCATAATTATATACGTGATGGCATAGTAGTCCAAATGAGGGTCAGATGTTCAATGTGGCCCCCCAGGGAAGCACCAATAATCTGCTCCTCTCTGAAGGGATTCCAGGGGGCTGGGTCCACAGATACAGGGCCAGCCCCCAAATTCCCTCAAGTGTCCCTTTTTGGCATATGGCTTGTTTACCTTCCTTGGGGCAAATGGTTGCTAAACTGCACCCACGTATCTCCAAAGAAGGCAAAACATTTAGTTACCATATTTATTAATTTATTTTTTCATGGGGCTAGGGATTATTTGGCCTGTGGGCTCCCCACCCCCAAAATCAATTCCCTAGTGGTCCAGAGGTGATTGCTGTTGCAGGATCGAATGATCCTGGACCAGCAGTCTGCTTGTGGGAGGGCTTGTTGGAAAGGGGAGAGTCCCCCCTTTACAACGAGACCTCTCCTAAGTAAATAGAGCAGAAACTGTTCCGGAAGACCGCATTTGCATAGCTGCTCAATTGAAATGCTGAAGCCGAAAGTCTTCAACTTGTAAATTTCAATTCCTGATCACGTCGGCGCATGTAGTGTGCGCTGACGTGATCAGGTCTCACTCTAGACCTCAGGCATGGAAGGGGAGATCTTCCCCTTCACAGCCTGGGAGTTGTGACAGGATTACCCACCTCCCACAGAGGCGAGTAGTCAGTGTTACTTTTATTGCAAGAAGTCCATATAGTGGGTTCAATGCGATCTTATGTTTACCAAATCAGACATATGTATTGCAATAATCAGACCACAAGATGCGCTGCCACCTTTATCACAGGACACACATCATTGAATGACGGGGTTTCCTTCTAATACTACTGGAGAACAAATCAATGATTCCTGTAATATCAGAACTCTGTATTTTTTCTGATATTTGCAGAGTTCTTCGTTGCTACAATGTTTACTCTGAACTCTTGAATTCCAAGACAGAATAGTAAATGTGTGTGTTTTTATTAATGGACATTCTCGAAATTTCCCCATTTACTTATTGAATTGTAAATATGCAATATTTTCTTTTTATTTTAATATTATTACACACTTTGAAGCAAATTTTGTGGTCTGTGGTTGGTGGCTGGGAACTGGTACGTCTTCACTTTAGCGGGAACTGGTACGTCTTCACTTTAGCAGAGTTAGGACCCTGCCACAAATCATTTGTCATTTGCACAGCTGAGTGGAAAATGTCATGGCAAAAGGAAGTGTGCAAGCGTGTACACTGTTTTTTGCCATGCACATTTGCACTACACCATGAGGAAAATGCTGCCTGCCATGTGTGTATGGCAGGTAGCATGTACAATGGATCACTAACGTGGTCAGGCTCCATACCGGCCGGTCCCCAGCATTTCAGCCCACATGAAAATGCATGCGAGCACAAATGCTGGAACTATTTGAATGGCGCAGAGGAAAGGAGTGGGGGAAAAACACGTTGTTTTCTGCCCCTCCTCAACACCATACAAATGTATGAAAATGTACTGCGGCATGAATGAAAGCCGTTAAAGCCTTTCATTCACGTTGACACTAGTGGTACCTAATTTATCATTTCTTTTAGAGGGGGAAAGGTGAAGAAACACTAAAGTGGAAATACATCAGCTCTGCAATAATCAAACTAAAGGATTCAGTAAATTCATTCAAATAAATGTGAGGTGAACGAGGTCACTTCAAGAAACACTCTGATGGGAGTTGAACACTGGTTAGTTAAAGAATCATTAAATGAAATTAGGTCAATTCCGTCAAATTCTTCATCTCAAACAGTGAAGCCAATGAGGAAATTGACTCAACATCAACTCTAAATGATGCAGGGGGAGGAATCATCACAGACCAAAGTGCAAGTCTATTAAACACAAATGTAGGGAACATAATGATGCCAAGGTTGAGACAGCATTTCTTTACCTTCCAATATAGTGATCCAGGTAATGAGGAATTGGAGAAAGCACACCTCGGAGACTTTAAACATGGTGTGCTCCATTGCATAGTTTCCTGTTCCTGCTGCTGTGATGATTCAAATGATGATGATGCAGAGAATGGCACCATAACCTGCTAGTGCTGCTTTGGTCTGCTGCAGTATGTCTGCACTGGAGAGAGTGTGGTGCAGTAAACATATTAGGATGTTTAACATCCACATTGATTCAACCCAGATGAGTGTGTGCTTCATTCTCCAAAAAATATAGTTGCATATAAATAAATAGCTTTATTAAGAAATGATTGACCCTGACAGCACACAGCACATTAATGTTAGAAGAAAAACTACCATAAACTGAGGGTATGCCTTTGATGAACAGGAAGGATCCACAGTGCCTGTACTCTCCTTAGAAGATATATGTACTATATTTGGAACATTTGATTCTAGATTGTGTACAAAATGTATGTTTTGAATGCACACACTGAACCCCAAGATTAGTACTGTGCTGATACTGGAGATGTCTAGTCAGGTGATCAAGGGGGCCAGGGTCCTCTCCAAGCCAGAAAATGTTTGCACCCATATGGTATTGGGAGGATACCATGATAAGCCCACACTGGTCTGCTCCATAAGGTAAGGGGCATTGTCAGGGTCATAAACAATGACATTGGCCTTTTAAGACATATGCAAGTGGCATCTTGGCTACACAAAGGTCCACAACTCACTCATTGCCAGCAACCCTGTGGCTCAATTGCTAGGCATTTCCTAAATGTCATTAAGCACCATACCAGTGTCACTGCCTCATTAAGAGGTAGTGACAATGAGTGGCATGCTGAGTGGTCATGGAAAGTCACTGAGCACACTGAGTGAGGGATCACTGCCCCACATTAAAGCTGGCACAGACTTCAGGGGCCTTTCTGGGATTCATATGCATCTTTTATTGAAGGCATGCAGGTGCAACAGAAGGACTCAAACATCCACTGCATGGGCCATGGACCGAGTTAGCAGAAGACTGTAGACTGATCTGACAACTCTTAAACACGTTTTCCAATGAATCAAACCAACAGAGGGGAAGCAGTAAATGTGAGGCCACTTACTCGCACTTACCAGCAATTCTGGACACCACCCTCAATAAAGTAGCGCACCACAAATCAAGTTTCTCCCTGCAAAACACAGCAAAGACAAGTGTGGAATTCAAGATAGCGGACCAGCAAATTTAAAGTCTTACACGTCCACAGTCATTTTGTGAGCCCAACTGATTCTACAAACTCTTGCCAATCCCATTTCCTGACCATTTTTGCAGACCCTCCCTGGTAACTGGACCAAGGAAGAGTTACAGGACTATGCAACCGCTGATTCCCTATGGAATAGTGTTGGCATTTAGTAAAGGAGCTGCACGTAAGAGTTTCGAGACGGTTGGAGAGAAGAAGGAGCCTTAACGGAACATAGTTTGGAGAATAGAAGGATTTTGTCATGAACCGTCGGATGTGTTCCTTTTGGACTTCCTGGTCCCTGACACATCGAGGCCTGCACTCAGCAGTACTACCATCATGTCCGACAGAAACGAAACGTTGTTTACCAGCTTCCGCATCAGACGTAGCACACTCTATAAAGAAGCCACGCCCCCGCGGGCCCACGTGTCTCAACGCTACTGCTTGCAGTGGCTAGACGTGCGTTGCCATAGTTTGCTGGAGAAAAGGGGAATTCTCCATGGTGGTACCGGTATGGTACCGGCGGCAACCATGGTGCTAATAGCACCATGGTTTACCGTATTCCGTGTAAAGAGGCCCTTAGTCTTGTCCCAGGATTCCACGACCAAGGAAAGTGTATTGTTGGGCGGAGTAGTTGATAAATACGACGGTTCTGCGGATTCCTTGACTCGTGTTTAGTCCATTTCACCTTCAAGCCCTACTACTTCTCCACCCCCAGGGCAAAGGTGGGCTTCATGATTTCGCATCTCTCTGGGAATGCATTGACTTGGGCCACGCCCTTAGTTAATTCTGGGGATGCCCTCCTGGATGACTACGACGGATTTGTACAGGCTCTAAAGACCATGTATGACCGCACAGGTCTATAGTTCCCAGGAACGCCTACTAGATATCCAACAAGGTTCCCAAGACATGCTGACATATGTGACATGCTTTAAGCAATTGGCCAAAGAAGTGGATTGGTCCTCAGAAGCCTCCTTTACCCTTTTTTAAAGAAGACTAAATGAAGAGATAAAAGATGAGCTAGCCAGAGTGGCTCATCCAGGCACATTCCAGGCTCTCATGGATCTCTCTCTACAGATAGACTTCCGTATCCAGGAACAGAAGGCAGAGAAGAAGAAGACCAGAACGTCCTTCCAAAAGACCTCCATGGAAACTTCCTCGAAGGCTGAGCACACTCCTACCCCTGCTAATGAACCTGAACCCATGCAACTCGGGGCCTTTCGCGGACCCATATCCCCGCAAGAAAGAATGCGACGGATTCATACCGGACTTTGTATGTATTGTGCCTCAGATAAACACCTAGTGGGAGAGTGTCCATTAGCCCCTCCACGGCGTTCGGGAATCGCCAGCTCCCGATCCTAGATGAAGCGCAGCTTCGTGAGAGAGATGTTTGCTCCACGTCTATTCCATCCTTGAACTCTCCTGGACAAAATAATCTTGTGGTTTTACAGGCCTTTCTATCGCCGTCCAAGAACGAAACCTACCCCATTTTGGCATTGGTGGATTGTGGAGCCATGGGGATATTTATAGATCAAGATTGGGTCACTGCCCACCACATTCCTTATGAAACTTGGGGCATAACACAACCTGTAGAGGCGATTGACGGACAACCCCTTTCTTCTGGACCCATAACTCTACAAACCCAGGAGTTGCAACTCTCGATAAATCACCATCGAGAGTCGATCAAGTTTGACATCATTAAGTCTGCTCACTACCCAATGGTGCTGGGTATGCCCGGGTTACAAAAGCACAGCTCATACATCAACTGGGCAGCAGGTTCCTTGTTCCTGGGTTCAGAGCATTGTATGTCTCATTGTCTATCCCTGGATTCCTCGGCAACATCTTCTGGAGGTACACCGTCAGACCAGCAAGGGCCATTCATGGTCTCAAATATCATCCAGGATCATAGGGCCTATCAGGACTACACCAATGTGTTTTCAACTGCTATAGTTCAGGCCCTACCACCTCACAGACCTGAAGATTGTGCTATTGACACAGAACTCTCCGCTGTGATTCCCTTTGGAAGAATGTTCATTTTATCCGAACCGGAAAAGAGAGCCCTCCGTGAATATTTGGATACCAACCTTGAAAAGGGCACTATACGACCCTACAAATCACCAGCAGGAGCTTCATGTTTTTCATTCCTAAAAAAGACACCAAGGAGCTTAGGCCTTGTCTCGATTATCACGGGATAAATCAGTGCACCCTGAAGGACTGCTACCCTTTGCCCTTAATCTCAGACATCCTGGAAGCAGTGAGAGGAGCTGTAGTCTTTACCAAACTGGATCTCAGAGGTGCCTACCATCTGATCCGTATTAGGGAAGGAGATGAATGGAAAACGGCCTTTAGAACGCCCTTTGGTCACTTTGAGTACCTGGTCATGCCCTTTGGGCTTGCCAATGCTCCAGCAGTCTTCCAACGTTTCATGGATCGGGTGTTCTCTGATATGCTGTTCATCTTCGTTATAGTGTACCTGGACGATATGCTAATATTTTCTAAGGACCATCTTCAGCATGAAGGGCATGTTAAGGCAGTATTATAGCGGTTACATGAACACAAGCTCCTGGCTAGACCTGAGAAATGCCTTTTTCACGTCTCTACTGTTCACTATCTAGGATTTGTCCTTAGCCCAGAAGGAATCGGAATGGACCAATCAAAGGTAAAGGCTATACTGTCCTGGCCTGTTCCGACTACTGTGAAGCAGATCCAATCCTTCCTGGGGCTTGCCAATTTCTACTGGAAATTCATACCCTCCTTTTCCGAGATAGTCCAACCGATCATTACATTGTTGAAGAAAGATACTCCTTTTCGCTGGACCACATCCCAAGAGGAGGCATTCCAACAGTTAAAGACAGAGTTTACACAAGCCCTCATCCTGGCTCAACCTGACATCAATCGACCATTCCTAGTGGAAACGGATGCCTCTAACTACGCCATTGGAGCTGTTCTAAAGCAGGAATTTGAGGATAAATTAGAACATCGCATCGCTTACCTTTCACGAACTCTAACTCCCAGCGAAACCCACTATTCCGTTTTGGAAAAGGAATTGTTAGCCATCCATCAAGCCTTCACAGAGTGGCGTCATCTACTTCTAGGAGCAAAACATCCTGTACAAGTCCATACGGACCATCGGAATCTTCAAGTTTTACAGTCACTTGAATGTAGAAACAGCAGCAGGCTCGCTGGGCCTTCATCTTCGCCTAGTATCAGTTCCAGATCCACCATGTCCCTGGAACACAAAACATAATTGCTGACGCCTTATCCCAGTGTCCCGACTATGAAAATCTTGAGGGTTGGTACTTCCCAAAGATGTTTCCCAACACAATTTTTGTAGCCCAAGCAATCAGCCTCCTGGAAGGTGTTCAGATACAAACCCAGTCCTCTGACTTCTGGAAGGAATTTTCAGGGAAGAATTGCTGGAGTCTAAAAACTAAGGACGGGTATCTGTTTAAGGATAACAGCCTGGTCATCCCCACACAGAAACTACAACAAAGGATCATAAATCTCTGCCACGATTCCCTTCACTCAGGACATCGCGGCGTCACCAATAACCTCTGTCTGATACAGAGACAATTCTGGTGGCCAAGAATAAAGACTGATGTTCAGCTGTATATCCAAGCCTGTGCAGTCTGCAATCAAAATAAACATGATAATAAGAAGCCGGCGGGTCTCCCCTTCTTCAACCTTTGTTACCGACAAGACCTTGGGAAGTCATTGCTACGGATTTCATAGTAGAATTACCCCCTTCCAGGGAATACACGACCATCATGGTCACCATTGATTTATTCACTCACATGGCCCATTTTACTACACTGTATAAACTACCATCTTCATCAGAACTTGCTGGAATCTTCCTGGAACACATATTCCGACTTCATGGACTCCCCCCCAAGATTATTTCAGACAGAGGGCCCCAATACATTTCTCAGTTTTGGAAACACTTATGCCAAATACTAGGGATCCAACATGCACTCTCCTCTGGATATCATCCACAGATCAACGGAGCTACGGAATGGGTGAACCAAACTCTAGAACAATATCTCCGTTGCTTCACTACTAAGGTACAGGACGATTGGTCACTCCTAATACCCTTGGCTGAATTCGCCTACAACAATTCAGACCACTCAGCTGTCAAGACCAGCCCTTTTTTCTGCAGCCAAGGATTCCATCCTTCAGTCCTACCTTCCGTTCTTCCACATCCTACACCAGTACCCACACTCGACACCTGGATCGAAACTCTCATCAATGTACACAAGGAGGCCAAGGAACACCTAGAAAAGGCCTGAAATCACACCAAGCAGTATGCACATTCCAAAAGAAGACCAGGACCATCCTACACAGTGGGTGATAAGGTTTGGCTATCCTCAAAACTACTGCCTCACCATCTACGACCTAATAAGCTGGCTCCCCGGTACTATGGCCCTTTTTCCATAAAGGAAATCATTAATCCAGTGGCTTTCCGGCTCAAACCACAAGACTCTTGGAAGAAGATCCACCCAGTGTTCCATACGTCTTTAATGAAGCCATACATCGAATCCTCCCGGACCGCCCCCAGGCCTAATCCTGTAATCATCAATGACCAGCTCGTATATGAAGTGTCTAGGATATGTGACTCCAGGTACAAACGTGGTCAGCTGCAATACCTGGTTGAGTGGAAAGGGTACCCTCCTAGTGAACGCACCTGGGAACCAATCTCAAATTTAAATGCTCCCACATTACTCAGAAGGTATCATCTCATACACCGGGGCAAGCCCGGAGGGACGGGTCTTCGGAGGAGGCATGCTGTCATGAACCGTCAGATGCGTCCCTTTTGGACTTCCTGGTCCCTGACACATCGAGGCCTGCACTCAGCAGTACTACCATCATGGCCGACAGACACGAAACGTTGTTTACCAGCTTCCGCATCGGATGTAGCACACTCTATAAAGAAGCCATGCCCCGCCGCCCCGCGCGTCTCAACACTACCGCTTGCAGTGGCTAGACGTGCATTGCCGTAGTTCGCTCTTGCTGACTACCTGTTCCCGGTTCCTGGACCCTTTGTTCTTCCTCTTCAGTCCCTTCCTTTCCTTACCTCCTGTATCCTGGACCCCCGTGTACCCATCTCGAGTACACATCATAATTTCCTGGATTTCCCGGACATACTGAACGTTCCAGGAGTCGAAGCGCTGATCACACGCTGGAACCCCAAGAAGCCCACACAGGGCTGTACAAGACCCGGACTGTACACAAGAAAACTCCTTCAAAAAGCTCCAGTAAACAACAGCAACAAGCGGGAAGGGGGGAAACCTGTGACAGATTTTGAGAAAAAGGAGAAATGTGGAGAGGAGAATGGAAGAGTGGGAGAACAAGATAATCGATGGGTATGAGGAGAATGTTGGCTACCATCAGGAGAGAGTGGAAGAAGATAAGGAGAATATTGTTGATGTTCAGAATGTTGTAAATTCGTCTATATGGAATTGTTAGCAGCATGCCAGAGACCTCACTGTGATTATACAGTGAAGTTGGAGATCCATCGTGCATACTGTCAACACTGCGGCAGGTTACTGTTTGGAGGAGAAGAGTGCCATTAGCCCACATGCTTCCAGGGACCTTCCATATCTAGCTCTGAATGGATCGAAGAGTAAACGTGCTGATGTGGGATCATGGGCCTTCAACAAATGATGCAGGAGCATGGGGCTGGGGCTTCTGCAACCATTCGAGGATAGCATTTTTCATGTATCCAGGCAGCAAGATATCATGAAATCCAAGAACGTGTTATGGACAATCTTTGGAGAGAACCCTGCAGGTTGGCAAATTGCTGCACCATAGAGTGGGTGCAGTTTCAAATGCGCATGCTAGATGATAACACACTTCAGCATCAAAACCATTATCATGCAGCAGCTAATTGTGACTAAAAACGATACAATTGCAATTTCCTAAGTGCATGTTCGAAGGACACAAGAACATGTTTTTGTACTATTGCATTGCTTCCAATTTTTAAGAGTAATAGCTGGATTCGCCCATCAATATTAGAATTGGTAATGATTTTGCGTATCAACCAATTTCCTCTTCTTACCATTCGTGGTGCCCAATTAAAAAAAAAAAAAAAAAAATATCAGTGGTATTGAGATACTGCCTGATATGCAAAACCCCAGAGTTGCCTGAGACAGCAAGGTATGTGTTTACAGAGTGTAGCAGGCTAGGACCTGTATACATGTGTGTATTCAATAAGAGTGTGCATTACTGTGAACATTTGGAACTACTGTTTAAACTCTGTGCACGTTGCACTTGTCCTATACTATGGTCCAGTATAAATAAATATCTAACGATCATCTTTGTTATTAATTCAAAGGCACAAGAATATTATTGGTATATGAAATGAAATGTGAGGCTATGAGGAAACTAATTCGAATGAGGCATTAGCAGAAGTGCTGCTCCCGATATGGGTGTTTGTGTATTTTACGCACTGTAATACTGTGCTGCACTTTTCAAAACTTTCGAAATTTTGACATTGCTGCACCCTCCTTGCTCATTACTCTGTGCACTTTAATGTTCACTTGGGTTTGGATTTACACTAACACTGTCACATTTTTATGATATTACTGAAGTTAGATGACTTCAATGCTCTATGAAATTTGAAAACTTGAATGTTGTATTGTATGTCTTAAATGTTTCAAATATGAACTGTAATGTATATGTACATTCTTTTTAAAAGTTTGCATGAACTAAATGGTAATAATAATACATTAAAAAAAATACATAACCTAAACAAATATTGTATAATCAGCACAAGGGTATGCTTCTTCTAAGGGGATCTACAAGTACAAAAACACAATCACTTTCCACAAAGGGGCACAAGTTATACACAAATGCACACACACAAACACACACACACACACACACAAACACACACACACACATCCCACAGACTCTATATTGCATATTATATTTAGCCTAGACAGACATATTTCATATTCAGGAACAATTGTATAACTGGTTGAATGGTACAAGTGTGCAACAATGATTAGCATATGTCTGCAAATATGTACAAGGCTTGTGGGTACAATCATTTTAAGTCTGAATGCACACTTATTTGCATGTCACAAGGATACAATGTTCATTAGTACAAGGATGTAATCATAATCATTGCTAGCACAAGGGTGGAATCATTACACAACATATGGGTGCAATTCTATACATGGCACAAGGGTGCAAATATTTGAATGCACTTGCTCGCACGGCCCTTGGGTAGAATCCTTTAAGACAAGGGTTCATTTATTTAAATAGTACAACTTTGCAAATATTACTCTTGGATTAAACGTGAAAACGGTATATTTTAAACACAACTGCAATGTTGCAAATATATACAAAACATTTTACCAGAATTTTAAGGGAAGTGGTGCCATTTTGTCTATATGTTAGCCCAAACCTTGCTCATCCTTTACATTAGAAAGCTGTCAACCCAGTTGTCATGTTAATATTTAGTGGATCAGAAGAGAGGATGTGCTTTATTTGGTGCTGCAATTAAGTCTGTATGGAAACGAGAGCAACAGGGTGGATCATAAGTCCAGCAACAGAGAAACATTTCCAAGACGTTCAGTTATATCTATGACAGGGACAGACAGGATGGATTATCTGATGAATAGGTGTACTGCCATAACTGATGTATCTGAAGTTCTTAATGATGAAGATGCTGCTATAAGAATAAAACTCATCCAACACTGAATCTGCCTCCGGACTCATTCATGCATCCATCTTCATTTAAAATGACAATTGGTAAACATTATGCAGAGATGGCACAAGGAGATACAGAAGAGGTTGGAAAACATCAGGAGGAAGTGTTATGACTAGGCTTTCTGTTTTTCAGTTTAATCCGATAAACCTTGGATAAACATCACTGGGAGAAAAATTGCCTTCTAGGTTTGAACTGAAAAACACTGGTTTTGTTCCACCCTGGGTATTGCCTTAATGTGAGAAAAGATGGGAGGACTTTTGGGGGAGTGAAGAGGTGGCTGGAGAGAGGTGGCTTAATTTAGGAAAAGGGCCCTACTCTGCTCCCAGTATACCTTTGTGCTTTCTCCTATTGCTTCCACTACTGTCCCCTGACCTTATTCAAAAACACTGCACATTGGATATTACATCTTTGTAAAAATACATTACGTGGCCTGCACCATTTGACAAAACGTATATGGCCATCTCTGAATGATTATGCACAGTTTGGTGCAGTTTCACGTGTCTGTGGACAACACAATGAAGCTATTGGGTCTGTATTTATGAGGATGTATTAAAGTGTTCTGCAGCTGGTCCCTTTGTTGTCTAGAGTTTGGAATGTGACTGTTTATCTCTGACCTTGAATGTGGGCTCAAATTGTGCTTCGTGTAGGCTGAGCCAGCTCCCTTTGCTAAACCCTACAGGAATACTGTTATCTATGACCCGAGCTAAAATACCCAACCCACAGGAAATCCAATATTTACACAACTCTGTCATTCGTGCCTTTGAGTCAATAGTCTAGGTTGTTCACCAGAACCTTTTATCTCAAAACCGAATGTCCCCTAGCCACAGAAAAATGACATCTACCTCTGCTCCTGTCCCTACTAAACTTGACAATGCTTGACAATACTTGACAATACTCTATGATACTCAATACCAAATACTTGGCCTCTCCCATTAGTTGCTTTGCGACTGGGTCAATACTTACAGTCTGTGGTCTGCTGATGCTGCTCGCTACCACGTCACCCAAAGCTGCCACGCCGCCCTTCTGATCTGATGAACATTTCACGGACCTCGGGCAGAATTTTTCCCAGGCTGGCTCCTGACAGTTTTTTACAAGGGGCACATATTCCCCACTGTATCGAAACCTGTGAGTCATCCCACAGCCCTCCAGGCTTTGCAGCAGGAGAGTCGTCTTTGTGCCAGGTTTGCGTAGCCCAACCATCCTCTGCTACCATCTTTTTGTGGTAATTCCCAGGTATGCCACAGTTCATCTGGAGATCTTTCCAACTCCCAAGGGCCCAACACTCTTCACCAGAATAAATGGAAGACTCAGTCAACAGCAAGTTAGAACTGTGGTTTATTACAAAAAAAAAACCCAACAGGGATCATACAAAAAGATCACGATTCTCCAGTACATCTCAGCTTCACCAAGCGTGCTCCCCATTTCTGATGTGGTTTGTTGTTATTATCTGGGCCCTTCCCAAAAAACCTATTCCTGTTGCTGATTGGGTGCTGAGAGTGGTAACTCATATAGGCATCCCCTATAGAGGTTATTCTACTGGTCCACACATGTCATGTGACTGACCTGCCCCTTCACCAAGAAACTATCTATTACAATGTTGCAGAGTAGTTGGTTTACCTTTGGCTCTTGCCCCTTGCCATCCAACCCTGGGTTTCTGTTTCTTGATTGGCTGGAGCTTATCTCCCGAAGCCTGGGTCCTGGCTCTGCTCTATGCCCTTTAAGCACCCCTTTGAGGTGATGTGAAATGACTATTTGTGTCTGAATTGTATCATGTAGTAGAGCACCTTTTGCAACATTTGTTTCACCTCTCATCTGGGTTGCTGAGAACGGCCCATCTTCCCACCACAGGTGAATGTCCATTGTCTTGCTCAGCTGCATCACGTGTTTGTGGACCACAAAATCGAACTCTTGGGCCTGCATTTATGAGGATTTATTAAATTTCCCTGCAGCTGGTCCCTTTGTCATCTGGGGTTTGGAATGTGACTGTTAATCAATGACCTTGGCTATGGGTTCGAACTGCGCTTCGTGCAGCCTGAGCCTGCATCTCTTGCCGCGTGTTCTGTGGCTTGAGGCCAGCTGTAATTTTGCTTAGACTAGTAATATGAATTCTACCTTCTATTTCTGTGCTATGTTACCTATAAGTTGGTCACATGTGGTCCTTTCAGACTCCATGTATACTCGTGTAGTTCCACAAGGTTCATTGCATTAAGCATCTGCAAGCTTGCTCAGGATCTCTTGTTGCCTTGTGCTGTTGCAGCACAGCATTTGGCTAATGAGAAAAACAACAAATGCTTTGACTGTATGTACATGTATCTTTCCTCTACCTACTGAACTGTGTAATGTAAGTGATTTCAATCCGGCACTCACCTAAGTCAAAGCCTAGCGTGTAATGCACAACTGAAATCCTTATTTATTGTTGTCTAAAAGTTATTTTATTCTGAACAATGTACACTCATATCACGCCCCTCTCCTGGAAACCCCCCGGTCACACTGAACCAGGAATCAGGCTGGTTGGTAAAGTTAAAATATGTATTTATGTAGTTATAAATTAATCACACTATATTTTAATGTGTATACAATAATCACCAACGGGGTGATGTAAAACTAAGCAATCTCTTTAATGCATGAGGAGCAATAGTGAGCAAAACAATTCAGCACAGAAATAATACTTGTGTGTGTGTGTTCAGATCAACTAGCAGTGTGGTTACGCACACCCCTCAACCCCCCAATAGACAATGTAAAGAGATAGGAGGAGAGAACAGGTTTCAGGAATGTCAAAATTCAAACAATATATCAATCCAAATTTCCCCCCAGTAACACAAGAGAAAAACAGAATTGATTGGCAAGCTGCCAAAATGGTTAAAAAGTTATCTGAAGAATGGATTGGGTGAAAACACTAAATATGGTCTAAACTGCTGAAATGGTTTCAATTCTTATGGGAGCTGCTTTGGATAGTTTAGTTACAGACAAACACTAGCAATTATTTAATACTAAGAAGCAATGTGAAGTCTTAAAATTAAGGTTGTAAGCAATCAAAAGCTTTTTTACACGTGTCAAAATTTTCCCTAAACGAAAATTTGCAGCAAATTTGCAGCAAACTTTTCCGTGCGCGATAAACGCGATTACGGGAGTACTACATGGATTTGGAAATTGTGTTTCTAGCATAACAATTGAAGTTATGGATGTTTTAGTGGAGGTCGTTTTTTTCGAGATATGTGCAAGAATGGGAAGAAGGAATGCCCTTTTAAAAGACAAACAGGATTTTCTTTTACACTAGATTATGACTATACAAAAAGGGAATGCCAAACATGAATCTCCATCAGTTCCTGGCCAGGGAACCCTTCACATGGTGGATACTCAATTTCTTTCTGGGGTTCACTTTAGTTACTCACAACACTAATGACTCATGGTTTTATAAAACAAATGAGAGAAACTCAGTGCAAGAAAAATTCTGACAATACTATGATTCTGAATTTACAGATAGGATGAATTGAGATTGGGATGAGACTATGCAAAGTACATATGCTATGTAATTTAGTTCTTCCTATAGATACTCACTAGATTTTTAAACAGAACCGTCAGGATTCTGGTCCAACAAGGTTTCTGGTCAAGAAAGGGAACCCGGGTCTGGGATAGACAGCTGGGCACACCGGACTGGACTGGGTCTGTTCACAGCACGGCACAGGACTGGATTGGCTCTGCAATGGCTCTGGTCACAGCTCGGTGCAGGACTGGATTGGATCTCTTGGTTCTGATGATAATTATTTCAGCAGGCAGCAGTACAGCACAACCTGACTGTTTGTTTGATGTTCCCCTTATGTTGGGGGATTCTGGTTCTGGAATTTAAGGTCTACCTGAAAAGGGTTCAGCTAATGGAATGTGCCTTTCTGATTTGCCAAGTTTCTGGAGTCTGGAGCAAGGAAGATGGATGGTTTTGCTCCAGGGTGCTCCGCCAGCAATCGGTTAGTGGGTGAATCTGTGTGTCTTTTTCAAGTCCTGAGCTGTCTCTATTTATGCTTATGATAAAGGGGTGTGGGTCCTGGTCCAGCCTAAGCTCGCCCATTGGGCAGGCGATTGGCCAGAGTCTCCTCTCTACCTTGATAGGAGGAGAGAAACAGGGTGTCACCATGATGATGTGGGTTTATGATGCCTAGAGTCCACCCCTAGCCTCTTGAACACAATATCTACTTTTGGTACAATACATATTTCCATGTGTGCAACCTCTATAATGATCACATATACAGATTACATATTTTGCTGTAAGATCTTGTTTCTGCTTTTTACAGAATAGTGCCCTTTTTATCCGGAACCCAATGTCCAATTTAGGAGCAAATTTCTACAAATGTGCGCATTGAACATGGGCATAAGTGTATGACGTTTCATGCTTCTATCAATAATACATTTTGTGTAATATCACATTTTGCGCCGTTTATTCCTAGAACATGTCACAGAGTTCTGGCGCCTTTTAAAATGTGCAGCCAATATTTACATTAACAATGCTGTTGTTTTTGTGTTTTACAATTTTTACACAGTAAGTTATCAGTCTTGTTAAAATGTGTCTTTTGTTCTTGTTATGCAACAAATGGTTGTTTGTATCTGCCTCCTTCTGTTTCTCTACAGTTCAGAAGCAGTCTCCTCCCAGTTCCTCCTGGGCCCAGGCCATTTACGACCCTTCACACTTGGCACTCCTTTGCGCTGGAGGAAGTCCATTGTCTCCTTCGCCCTGCATAATCATCACTTAGGTGTGATTTCCTGGTGGAGGGAAGCAGAGGGGAGAGGCCTAACCTCTGTGGGGGAAGCTGTTATACTGGTTTGGGTGGCTTTGTCAGGCTTAAATTAAATGTTATTTCTGTTGCATTTTTCTTGGTTTAAAAACAACTTGTGATTTCAAACTAGCAGCTAGAACACTTATTTCCGATTCTAAACCATGGGATTCACAATTATAACATAGGTTACTCTCAGTAACAGGCAATTTACATTGCAAACATTTGCTTTCAGCTTATACATTTTTAAGGTTAATCAGACAGGCTTCTGACAGCTGTCATTCAGGCGGCCCAGGGAACTGCACCCAGATTTTGATAGATTCCACAGGCAGGCAACTTTTGCTGTGGATGTTGTTATGACAAATTCAGCTTTCCAGGACATTGTATTATCACAATGATTTCTTGAACTAAATGATTTGTAGCACCCAGCAAGAATATTGGATGTTTGAGGGTGTCTTGTACCGGCATTCTGCTGTTTCAGCAACCAAGAAAAAAAGGATTTAGCCACAAGATTTTGGATTTCTTTCAGGAAAGCACCGCTTTTCCTTCTGTGCTCCATTTTTCCTTGTTGGGCCCAGTAACATGTTCCAGGAGTGAGATCTCTGTTCCACCACTGACAACATCCATGGAAGATTGGGCAGCCATCTTTTTGTGTTGCAAAGCGCGATTTCCATCGGTTTTGGCGCACACAAGGATTTTGCGGCCATTTTGATATTGCTGGCACCATCAGAACACATGGATGCTGCCTGGCAGAGCAAAAAGTGGTCAAGACATCCCACAGTAAGCATGTTCTTCGCGCATGTGAGTGTGTGTTCGGGTAATGCTGTGCAGGGCTGTGAGTGTGCTTCATGACTAATAATAATGGACAAGGCAGTCCATTATTATATTTGGGTCTGCAACCTCCATCGGGTTCTCTGGATCTGGAAGGACCCGCAATGGACATCGATGAAATGGCTGTCTGTGGGGATACCTTGGTGGATATGTGTCAGCAAATAGTGTACTTTGGGTTTGTCTGAAAAAGGATAGGTGCCTTTGAGCATACCTGGCTCTTTGGCTTGTCATGTTCATGGAGGGTGATGAGGGGAATTCCTGGGACCCTCTCTTCAAAGGCTTCACTTATCTGTAATTAAAAATCAGGAGAGGGTGAACAATATTGCACAGTTAAAATGATAATCAAGCTTTTATATGTCTGGCAGGCCCTCTCGGTGATAGTTCAGAGGCAGGTTTGTAGCACATGTCTCTCAGTTTATTTGGGTTAAGAAGCCTCCCAGGATCTTCCATCACCCAATGATGGGTTGGGGGTGCCCGGCCTGGAAATCAGTGCTTAATTTGTAAAAAAATAAGTGCCACTGCCCAAAAAATATTGGCCCCATAATGCCGGGCGCGGCGCCGCCTGCAGTCCAGACGCGGTGCCGCCCTCAGCCTGGCGCAGCGCCAACCACCAGCCAATCACACTGCTGCTGCTCCATGTCACATGTTTAGCGCTGCAGCAACTGCTGGCACAGGCTAGTAGTAAATACGCGACTAAGACGTGCTCCTCCTGTAACTGCGCCTGGATGCCCCCGGGATGTGTGAGTGCTTTAATAATGCAAATAAATAAAAAAACATTCTGTTTCAGTCACTGTTGCACTGTATTTGTCTCTACCCCTTCTGCCCCATCTGACAGTCTGTTAAAGTACACCAAGTATTGTTTATCGGTTACCTCCAGGAAGAGCACCCTCTCCTCAGCCCGTTCTTCAGTCACCTCATCCAGGTATTTGTGTAATCAATCTGCATCCCCCTTCACCCTTCCTTCAAGCATGAGCATGGTGTTGTATAACTTGGAAAAAGTAATTTGTGCAAGACATTGTTGTGAAATCAACGGCCTGTGCTACTTCTGCTTTAGGGCCTCTTTCCACCTTAACACATATTAAAAAACGAAATACGTTTTGTCACCCAATATTCAGGAGCCAGAGGAGAAAGCATATTTGGATATCTCCTTCCCACTGACATGTTTTTGACATACTTCACTAAACTGCGGGGTGTAACAGACACCCACCTCCCTATCTGAGGATTCCTATCTGAGGATTGCATGTGCTCTCATTCGGAGCACATGCTCGGAGCGTATTGTACCCAGGTTAAGGGGCCACATCTGATGTATAAACCACACATCAGGATAGAAAACATGCGCTGGAATTATGTAAAAAAAATGACAGCAAAAGACGGTTGAGAATTATACACGAATACTCAACTAGTGCTTTTATTTATGACGACTGATTAGTGGGTATGTGCACCATGTTTATCCCCGTCTAGTTTCCATGTGTGTATCTTTAAGCCTGAAATGGCATTTAAGAAGTTCGTCTTTGCATGGGCTTTTCTCGCGAAGTGCAGCCGGTTCAGTTTCGGCCCAATACGTGCACCATTCCGGGTCCCCTCGCTGAAGCTCGTTTGTGAACTAATGAGGCCGATAATATTAAAAGGAAGAACGGAAACACCCAGGAAAAATTCACAGTTCATGTTTCGCTTAGATGAATGCTATCCAGGGTCGGACTGGGCATACAATTGTCTCGAGTCGGGCTCGGCACCAATTAAAAAGTGGCCAAAGTTGCAAACAACAATTAATTCCTTTTGTGACAGACACTAGTGGGACCACGTTGCCGCCCGTGCCACGCCCGGTCCTGGGCTTTGCCCTGCGTTGCCTCAAACACTTAGGCTACCTTCCGTGGGGCCACCACCGCCACGTCCATACTGAGCCTGATGAAGACAAAAATAGGTGCGCGGCAGGTACAATTTTAAAAGAAAAAACGTATATTTGGGCAGCTGGGGCCCATCACTTTCGGAGTGATGGGCCACAGCCACCACTCAAAATAAGTTATTTCTTTTAAAACCTACCTTCCGTGGGGTGGGGCCCCGGCCACAGGTCCCACGGAAGGTCAGGTTTTCAAAGAAAAAAGTAAAAAACATACTTTTGGGCATAATCCACAGGCCCGGCTACCCGCAGCAGAGTCACCCGGCTCAGTCTGCGGCAACCAGCAGCCCCTGGTCACAGAAATTGGCCTGGCACTGACTGCAGTCAGCAGCACACTGCACACAGGTCACACAGACAGAAGCCCGGGCGTGGACGGGCCCCTGGTGGAGTCCTGACTCCTGGGCAGTCAGGACATCACCAGTGGACTGTGCTGCCGCCCGGGTCCCGACCTGGGCCTTCCTTGCCTGATCATTTGATTGTGACAGGCTCAGGCTGCACCACACTTAACAAGTGACTTACCTGCTTTTCTGGCTTAGACTTGGTCTCCTGTCGGGCCTCAGGGTGGGGGGGGGGCATGTGCGCACACAGGCACCCGCACAAATGAAAAAGCAGGCAGAGGGGGTCCCAGGAAGCAACTAGGCCGCACCACGCGGTGCAGCAGGGCAGGCTCTCTTTCTCACAAGTCAGGACCAACGACGCCATGCCTCGACACCTTCACTTCACAGTAACTCGTGAAATGAAGGTGGCGCTGCGCTGCCTCCTGTGGCAACAACAACACGTCACCATGTAATTTCACTGGCTCAAAAGAACAGCCAATGAAAACTGCACATTCTGTGTTACTATACAGAATGTATGAAATACTGCATAGTAACAACAGAATGGTAGTTTTCATTGGCTGTTGTTTGTAACAGTTTGTTGTTCATTGCTATTGCTGGCCCCTCCCAGGCCCAGCCAGCCATGGTCTGCAACCTGCAAGCACAAGAGAGATCGAGATCAGAATGACAAATCCCAATGATTTATAATCGAAGCAAAGCGAACTGGAAGAACAAACAAAGCAATTACAAGTGCACTGGTCCAGCATGAGTTCCTGTGCCAAAAAAGAGTGCCGGTGTTGAGCACCGGCAACCATTCCCACAAATTAAGCACTGCTGGAAAGCTATTACTATGCCTTCCAGTTTTCCTTTTTTCTAATGCCAACAGGGAGCAAAAACATTGCTTTGGGATTGAGCGTGAGGGGATGGGGGGCTCCCTTACATGAGTGGAGTTGGATTCCCCATGAGACCAGAAGCTACCACAGTTCACTTGTTCTGGCCACAATGACTTCTCTGAGTATCTAGGATGTGGTCAGCAAGCGATATAATGTATACTCAGCTCCCTCCCCCTAACCCTGTTTTTTTTTCAGCCTTTCCACATTGCTGTGCTCTGAGGGCATTTTCACAATGGGCAATGGGTGGATTGAAGAGGATTGGCCAACTATTTACGGATGGGTGGGAACTTTCCTTTCAGGACTACTGTCAGGCCTCCCTCCCCCTCCCAGAGTGAGCAAGGTATCAGTATATTCAGCTGTGGCATTGGCTTAGTGCACCTTATCTGACAAGGGTGGGTATGAGAGACACCACTTTAATTTGAAGATCTGTTTATCGGGAATCCTCCTGCCTGGACAATCTACACACTATTTGGGATTATTAATGGGAAACGATTTGGCCCCCAGCACGCTTCCATGGGTCATTGGCAGAACGAGATGGGACAGACTATTGATAAACTATCTTGGTTTAACATTAAGTCTAGAGTCTCCAAGTATTCTCGTTGTATTCAACTCAGATAGAATAGCTACAAACGTTGTGCCCGGTGGCACCTTATCCCCACACATCTCCCTCACATAGCACCCTTCCGTTCCACCCACGTTCTGGCATTGTGGTGCGGCAGGGGGCTCCCTCCTGCACATGTGATGGTCCTGTCACATTATTGAGCAGTACTGGAAAGACATTGTGTCCCACATCAAGAGCGTACAAGGGGTGGATCTCCTGCTACATTCTGTCCCTATATTGCTGGACGATGAGGGGATATTTATAAGTTGGCCGACAGTAATGTCTGAATTATTAACACATGTTGGTAGCAGCCCTGTTTACACTGTCACACAATTGGAAAGGGACCATGCCCCCAGATGTTCGCAAATGGTTGAGTATCGTTTGGTTCTTGCTAGCTATGGACAAAATTGATGCTGAAAACAAGGGGGATTTGTATGATTAGGTAGAAACTTGGCATCCCTTTATAGATTGTGTGCAGACAAATGACTGTCCCGCATTACATCATAGGCCTCAGAACATGGCGGTATTTACGATAATTGGAAATGAGAGTGACTCTACAGGAATCTCCTGGGACTGGCCGGTATGTTGCAATGGCATCCCCATTGGTTCACCCCCTGACCCAGATTGGTACTGCCCCCCTGAGTGTATGCTTACTCTCAGAACATGCCCTTGAAGTCTGGTCTATGCAAGAACCCTGTGGTACTGTTTGGTTCTGGGCTTGTTTTTGTTTTTTGTTTATTTCTTTTTTTATTATTAGTTTGTATTGGTTTTTGTTTTGGATCATCCAGGCCATTCGCTACTGACAAGTTGCCCCTATATGTCCTTATCTGCTAATCCTGTTCGTATGACTATCTATATTGGGGGCGGTACAAATTGTAGTTTCTCACTTGGTCACTGTTGTGAAGGGGCTCACGAGTCCTCTGTATGTCATGTACTTTGCATGCTTTATCTGTATAGTCTGTCATTCGCTTTGTTAAAATGTAATAAAACTGTAATGGAACAAAAAAAAAACATAGGCACAAGTTTTTTTGGGTGTCCATAGAATATGGAGCGAAAGTTGCCTAAAAGAGAACTCGTTCCTAACACTTCTCTTCTAGAAAAGAAAAGTATGTATTGCATTTGCCTGAAGAAAAAAAAATAACATCATGCTTCGGTTTGGGAAAAGCAAGTGGGTGTTTCTTTTAGTCATACATGTGCTACATGTCAAGTTTGGCTATGGGCAAAGTGATCGACATGATTTTCCTATTCGCACATGCACTTTGAGGCACACATTGATTTGGGAAAATCATTTACATGCATGCGCTTTGCTTCCCTTGTCCAATGCTTTAGGTGAAGCAAAGCACAAACCAAAGTAAAGTGATTGGTGGGCTTGTGTGTCCCTGCATATAAGTGATCCTCCAAGTCCCCACAATACCAGTTCCATTAGTGGAGCGTAACCGGGACAGGAATACCAACAACAGTAGAAACACCTGGCATCGGGCAACAGGAATCAGCAAAGCAGCAGCATCACAGTACTTCCATCAGCCACACCATCACCACCAGCAGTACTATCCACAGATCACCCAATCATTAACTTTCTTCTTCTATTTTCTCTCCCTTTTCACTGATTTGTACATACCTTTTTCCACCATGTTCTCTTCATGTTTTCTTTTTCTCTCTATTTTTCCTATGTTCTTCCCCTTTTCCATCTCGTTGCTCTCTTCTTTCTCCTTTTCCTTGGTCAATTAACCCTGCCTTCTCCTTCCTACCTTTCAACCTCATTTCGTGTTTGTACTCATCCTTTTATATAGGAGGATGGCAGCCGGAGGATGTGGTTCCCCTCCATATACAGCCGGAAGTGGCAGCAGCACACACCTCCTTAAATGGGGCAGGACCTTATGCCCCTCAAAGCAGCTCTTGGATGTTGGATTCAGTGAGAGCCAGTTTACCAGACAAACAGTGGTGCATCTTGATTCCCGCCACTGAATCAGACAAAGAGGAGCCACCATAATTGATCATTACACTACATACTCTACTGAGCTTAAATTGCTATCAATAGTCAAGATTATGAGGGGCCTGGAAGCAACGGTTTCTAATGCATTTAATTATTTATTTTAATTATTGCATTTGGTTATACGCCCAAAACCCTTAGGTATCACGACGTAAGTTACACTCATTTTTGGCATTTTGCATAGTTACATAGACAAACGAGAAGCAGTTTGGATACATAAGTTGAACAATACAAGGTACTTACATACGTTTTACTCAAATTGGTGTTGAGATCTTAGTATTAGTTGAACAACCAAGTTTTCAGTAGCTTCTTGAATTTCGGGAAAGAGGTTTCGTTGCATATGTAGGTGGGCAGTGAGTTCCAAATATGCAGGGCTGCTGTGGGGGAGCTGTTGTTACCTGCTCTGGAGGTAGTGTGGGATGTGAAGTTAAGTGTTGGCGCTGGATCTGAGTGTTCTGGCTGAGGTTTTGCGAGAAATGCTTTGGCAGAGGTAGATTGGGGCGTTATCTGAAATGCATGTGTGGGTAATAGTCAGCACTTTGTGGAATATTCTTGCTTGTACTGGTAGCCAATGAGCATCTCTTCTGTGTTGAGTTATATGTTCGCTTTTGTTAAGGCCCCGTGCTGCTCTGAGGGCTTTATTTTGGAGTAGTTGCAATGTGTTTAAGTTCCTTTTTGAGGTGCGTAAAAGGAGGATATTGCAGTAGTCTATCTTGGTTAAGATAAGGGATCTGGCCAGTGTGAGGCAGTTATTTATGGAGAGCAGAGGACTACTTAGTGTGATAAATTTGGCTGTGTGTGCCATGGAGGAGGCAAGTGCACTAATATGTTTGTTCATGGTGAGACCGGAGTCGAGGTGTACTCCTAGTGTTTTGACTTTGTGAGATATGGTGATGGGGTGCCGTCTATAACTATGGTTGTGTATTCTGGGTGAAGCTTGATAAGACGGGCTGGGGAACCGACTATGAGGCTCTCTGTTTTTTCTCCGTTGAGGCAGAGACTATTGTTGGCCATCCAGTTTTGGATAAGAGAGTAGATTTTGTTAATACATGTCGTGTCCTATTCGAGGTTACCTGTAATGAGTATAAGTATTTGTGTGTCGTCCACAAAATTTGTGTAAGTTACTCCCATGGCATCTAGTGCCGCGAAGAGTAGCTTTGTGTAGCCATTGTAGAGTGTGGGGGAGAGGCAGGATTTTTGCTGTACTCCTAAAGGTACTGGGATGGGGTCAGCTGCTTTGCCACCCAGGGTGAATCTTGAGGTACGGTCACAGAAGAAGGATTTTATCTAAATGGTGGCTTTCTTGGAGAAGTGGAAGTTGGAAGTAAGGGTTTGGCATAATTTGTCATGTTCGACTAAATCAAATGCATCGGCGAGATCCAGAAGTAGTAGAATACAGAGTTTACAAGAGTCCCTGATGGAGTCCATCTGATTGTTTAGGTCCAGAAGAGCTGTCTCTGAGCTATGTCTAGGGCGGAAACCTGATTGTCTATCCCCTAGTAGATGGCTAGTTTCTAGGTGGGTTTGTACTTGGGTGTAGGCTATTTTGTCGATGATTTTGAGGAGAAATGGAACTGTTGTAATGGGCCTGTAGTTAGTGGGGATGGTGGGGTCTAACGAGGTTTTTTTGAGAAGTGGTGTAACCCATGCTCCTTTTATGGATGCTGGGATTTCACTGGAGTTGAAAGACACATTTGGTGATGATAGGTGCTAGGGTGGTCGGGCAATCTTTGACTATTTTTGCAGGGAAACTACCACCTTTGCAATTGGATGGTTTAAGTGATGCTATAGTTTTGAGAACCGGGTCATTAGTAACTTGGGAGAATTGGAATTCAGGTACATCAGTTTTTCTAACAGTGCATGGGGGGTGAGAAGAGTTGGCTGTAATTTCTAAGAGCTTTTTTGTAAGGCTATTTTATTTTGGAGTGTATGCACTTTGGAGGAAAAGGCATCCTGAATAGTGGTGCACCAGGCTTTACTAGTGATGACTGGGCAGGTGGGTAGGATAGATGATTCAAGTTCTCTAATGATAGTGAATAGCTCTTTAGTAGTGGACGCCGCCTTGGATATGCATTGGTTGAGCGAATCAGCTCGCATGAATAGCACAAGTGCAAGGGAGTAAGTACACCCACCAGCATTGAAGAAAATGAAATAATAAACTGCCGCTATGTCTGCAAGATCAGCAGCAGCCACTGCCAAATCAGCAGGAGACACAACTGGACCAGCAGCAGCCACTTCCATACTAGAAGCAGCAATCACCATCACTATTTGATCATTAGCTGCCACTGCCAGCACTGATTAACAGGCAGCAGCCTCTGCCAGCAGAGTTGACCATCAGCAGCAATCATCACTACTGTCTGACCAGCAGCAGCTGCCACCACTGGACTAGCAGCAACTGCCACCACCACACCCATCAGACTGGCAGCTGCCACCACCACTGCCTGACTAGCAGCAACTGCCAACGCCACTGCAGGTGATCAGAAGCCACTGCAGTCACTTCTGGCAAGTCATGGATATGGAGCCTCTTCCCACTTCCAAATGGAGTTGCCAGGATTAAGTCTGCAGGTACTTTCATCTTCAACTACTAGAATACGGAAGTCCGGCCAGAATTTCCTGAGTGCTTTAGGGAAACATTTTGGTGGCACATCTGGCTATGTCTCTGCATCTGAAATGCCACCACAACTTCAGGAATGTTGTCTCAATGATGACAGTGACCACAGGCATGGAGAAGACCACCAACATGGCGGTAACCACTGCACTGAATCTGCAACTGTCACTGGCACAGCAAGCAGCTCCAACTGCAGTTCTCAAAATACCTCTGCCATGGAGCCTATAACAACCTGTGGAGTTGATGATTGGCATGCCAAATGCACCTGATCCCCAGTTCCCTGGAGTGCATTTGTTTCTTGTGTGTAAGAAGCCATTAGGAACGACACAGGACTGTGAGCTATCTGCTAACTACCTGGTGACATCATGCACATTCTCTGGGTTGCTGTTGGGGTGCAGCAAGGTAAACCATTGAAGTGTATTTGATGTTTACCGTTGCAGA